>NC_086320.1:323691137-324001970 GCF_036172605.1 Pelobates fuscus | reverse complement strand
AAAACAAACAAAAAAAACTGATAAAATGATGTACCAACAATATGAGCCATCTCACCTAAACTACAGTAATGCATCGCTAAGAATAGTGGTCTGTGTAGTGCAGTTTTTAAATTTTGGCGTAAAATTTCTATTTAGTTTTAGTCATAGTCTTTTGACTAAAAAGCCATTTTAGTTTTAGTTGTATTTTAGTTGTATGTAAGCCATCTGAATTGTTTTAGTCAAGTAAACCTCCAGTAAATTTTAGTTGACTAAATCTCCAGTAGATTTTAATCGACATGACTAAAAGCTAATGGGTTTAGATAAAGCCTCTGTCTGTTTTGCCCCTTCCCCAAACCCTTTGTGTCTCTTTGTGTCCTCCCAGCCCCTCTAGGTGTCTCTCTCCAAAGCCCTGGTTTGTCTGTTTTGCAACTTCCACAACCCCTCTATGCTGTGTTAATTTGGGCGGCAAATTTCAATTTTAGTTATAGTTTTTTGACTAAATGCCATGTTAGTTTTAGTCGTATTTTATTCACCTAAACTGTTTTAGTTTAAGTCAACTAAAATTTGACTAAAATTGTTATTTGACAATATTAAAGGGACACTTCTGCCCATTGGAGTGGTCTGGGTACAAACTCCCACTACCCTTAACCCTGCAAGGGTAATTATTGCAGTTTTCATAAACTGCAATATTTACCTTGAAGGGTTAAGTCCTTCTCTAGTGGCTGTCTACTAGACAGCCACTAGAAGACACTTCCGTGTTCATAGAACGCTATGTGAGGACCTCCAGCGTCGCTGAAATCCCCATAGGAAAGCATTGAAAGCATTATTCAATGCTTTCCTATGGGGAGGTCTAATGCGCGTGTGCGGCATTGACGCGCATGCGCATTAGGTGTCCCCCGCTGCCGGACGTGCATGCTTAATAGGTCTCCCCCGCCGGATGACGTCAGCGGGGGAGGAGCGTGGGTGGACCCTTACCCAGTGCCGAGGGACATCGGCACTGGATACGGGTAAGTCACTGAAGGGGTTTTAATCCCTTCAGCAACATGGGATGCGGGATGGGGGGTGGGAGGGAGAGGGGACCTGCAGTGCCAGGAAAACGGTTTGTTTTCCTGGCACTGGAGAGTCCCTTTAACACTGGTGTGCTGAAGAAGGACATAACTAGAAGGTATGAAGTGCATACTTTAGGGTTTTTAAAAAATTTGATATATTAATAGTTTGACACTACATACCACAATGTTATATTTCAAAGTAAGTATATGCGGCACTCAAAATGAGTTGTAATATTTAATCATTTATGCCCTGCCATTTTTTGACCTTGCACATCCTTTTAATGATTTTAGTTTATTTATTTTTTTTATTTTTTTTTGTCAGTCACATTTTATTGAGGTATAGTTCAACATTATACACTGAAATATATGTGCATTGTGTTACATTGGTAATGCAATATACAACAAGCAGCAGTCAGTGGCGTACATATAGGGGCCCGTCACTCCAGGGGGCCCGGCCGCCCTGCGACCAGGTACCAGCTGCCACGTTTTGCGGCCCAGGGCCGCATGTTAAGGGGTCCATCGGGTGGCTCATGCTTTCAGGGCCACCCGATGGATATGGATTGTCAGGGGGCCCGGTCAGCGCTGGGCGCTTTATCTGCGCGACCGGGCCCCCTGTGATTACATAACACAGAGCTGGGAGGAAGTGACTGCACGTCACTCCTCCCAGCTAACACACAGACCGCGCAGGAGGAAGGAGTCAGTGTAGTAACTCTGACTCCCATCAGGCTGAGCCACCACTGGACCCCAGGGAAGGTCACAAAAGGTAGGAAACATTTTGTGTGTGTGTGTGTGTGTGTCTGTATCTGTATGTATGTGTGTGTGTGTCTCTGTATGTGTGTGTGTGTGTGTGTGTCTCGGACAATGCAGAAAGTGGCCAAAATGGAGTATAACAATGTATAGGAACAGAGAAGGGGGTAACCCTAGGTAGTAAATTAGCAAACAGAGGAGGGAACGAGGGGGAAAGAAAAGAGTCTGTTCCTAGTGAAGAACAATAAAAGTCCTTTATTATAAGTGGAGGGACATCAACAAAAACTATCTCAGCAATGACTACCTGACCGAGAAAGAGTGTCAGTAAGGTAGGTCAGATACCGAGAATATGTAGATCAAAAAGCAACAAACAAAGAAATAATAAGGAGAAAACTATGTACAAAAATATATACACATAAAGAAAGTATAAACAGGGTTGGTAAGGTAGCGCCTAGACACTCAAAGTAGTAGGCATACAGTAGCGCCGTAACGCTCAGTTTAACTGCCGCGAAGAGCTTAGATTGCTGAGTCACTAAGTGCCCACAGATCAGTTTTGCACTAGGGCCCCATGGATTGTGTGTACGCCACTGAGCACAGTGTAACACACAGAAGAGTTAGTTGCCTCATTTAAAAATGAGTCTGATCAGTAATTAGGACTTAAGTTTGGCTTAGTCAGGCCAGACAAGTATATTAGGTAGGAAGGACAAGCTTAGCTCACAAACCTGTGGGACTGGTTAGACATGAAATGCTTAATTATACACCATTGCTGGGTAGCAACATTAGTAGACTAAGTATTTCAGGGTACCTTGAGAGATCATAGCTATATATATAGATAAGTAGTCGTAATAGCAATGAGGTATGTTACCTCTAGGAACTAAAAATAAAAGAGAGCAGAGACAGAAAGAACAGATCTCTGCAATATGTGCATGATAAGTTGCTATGCATGCCAATTACTGTAAGTCGCCTGTGTTCTCTAGTTTTTTTTTATTTATGAAAAATCACAGCTTTCACTTTTCATGATACTTAATGTCATAGCAAGCTGACAAAAGGTGCTTCGAGATGGCTCAATACCCCAAAAGAGATCTTAAAAGCAAATTGCTACCACCAAATGCCCTCTAGGTGGCAGTGCCACACCATCCTATCATAAATAAACAATAGTGAAATTAGACTAGATAACATGAGCTTTACGATCCAAAAGTAATTTGCAATAAGCACAGATAAAGAATATATGATACATACAGATACTTTGTAAAATGTTTGTATTTATATTAAAAAAAACTTATAATAATATATACTGGCAAAGCATACATTTATAAGATGTCTGTTTATTCGGAAATCGTGTATGCAATTTATTAATTCTTCAAATATATACATTTTAAACATAAAAGAAAGGATTTGTCTAAAACCAAACAATTTGCAAAAAGCTGAACTAAGTAAACCAGGTGCTTACATTTTTGTAAACGTTAGAAGAAGAGACCCAAGTATGTAGAGGTCCAGGGAAATGTCTACTGATATAGTGCTGTACGGTACATTCATAATAGCAGGACCCTCAATATATATGTGGATATATACAGAACTTGTTTGTGGCCCCTTGTACTGTATAGCGCTGTGAAAAAAAGCTGCCTCTTTATAAAACGGAATAATTAAATATTAAAAAAAGAAAAGAGTCAGCAGTTGCATTCATAGGAGCTATGATCCCTCTCTGTTTTGGGGTAGATTAAACCTGCTCTAGGCTTTACTGTTAGTATGTATACAGTATTATTTACTAAACTAGAAATTGTTTGGATTTGAAAAGAGGAAAACAGCTGGACAAATAGCTGAATTGGAGATTTTTTTCCCAATTCAGCTTTTCTGGTTTAGACTTTAAAATCCCCTGGTTAATTCTCAACTCCTTTCCAGCAGACAATAAATCCTGAGCAAACAAAACAAACAAGATATATTTTGCACCTTTTTTTTTTTTTTTTTTAGGATAAATTTACAAAGCACTAATTAGTACAAATCCTCATTACGGACACTTTATAGATTCCATACAACATGCATTATTTTCCCCATCACACGTTAGGTTTCTGAATAGTCTGGTTACTGTTAAGCAGGTACAGCTCTATAGTGATGGTCTGCTGATCCCATATTTACATTGAACTACAGATTACCGTGGATTTGAGAGAGTGTTGCCATAACCCATTGGTTTATAGACTGTAATAAAAGGAATACAGGGTATACAGTTTTATTATTTTTTTTTTCCAAATAAATGTCAGCAATATAATTCTGATTCCCATCGGACAATTACAATGACTATGTTAATTCAGCTACTACTTTATACCTCTCAGGTAAGGCGGCAACAAAATGTCAAGTCTAGCCACATTTAAAGGGATCCTATAGTGCCAGGAAATTTCAAAAACAAACCCGTTTTACTGGCACTATAGGTTTAATAGGTCCCCCTTCCTTCGCAAGCCCCCCCCTCCCCCCCCTTCAGCCACTTACCTGAATCCAGCACCGATGTCCCTTGGCTCTGGGTCAAGCTCTGCCCGCGCTGGGTCAAGCTCAGACCTAACATTGTGGCAATAGCCGCACGTGCGCATTAGACTGGGAAAATCTGACGCTGGAGGTCCGTGAATATGTCCAGCGTCAGATAACCGACCAAAGGTCGCTTTGGATTCCAGAAGCCCTCTAGTGGCTGTCTGTTAGACAACCACAGAGAGCAGACTTAGAGCTGCAATGTGAACATTGCAGTTCTCTGGAACGGCAATGAATAACATTGCAGCACTAAGTGCAAATGGGTCACAGCATCCAGACTACTTCAAAGAGCTGAAGTGGTCTGGGTGCCAACAGTGTCCCTTTAAAGGTTAACATAAATATATAAATAAAATGAACATGCCTGTGATTTTTTTAAATTGAAGCGCCCTGGGTCCAATTTTTTTAGGAAGCACTGGATTGGGGCACTACCATACTAAGAGACATTAGAACTCCAATATTATCAGCACTCTCTTGTTAGCCTACTTGACAATATGTATGTTATCTGTATGTACTTCCTCATTTTAGTAACTGTACTAATGTTCCTTGGACATAGTCAAGGAACATTAGTTCCTTGTGTGTGTTTTTATGTTTAAAATGTATATATTTGAAGAATTAATAAATTACATACACCCACACACTCTATAAATCTACACATATAAATACCTATCTATAGCTATCATCCATCTATTATGCCAAATATTTTTTTTTAAATCAGCAAGCAAAAACATTTAACTTTTAAATGAAATAATGCAAGAAAAACTGTGAAAAGTATATGATACACTATTATAAAGTTAATATAAACTTGACCAGATTGCATTATTGGGCACGCTTTTCCGCTAGGGGAGTTTCTCTTACCCACCCATATGAGTTTCAGACCAGTCCACTAATGACAGGGCGTATTTGTGCAGAAGCAGGAGTTAAATCCTGATACAGGAGCCTACTCTGCACAAAGCACACTGATTAGGCTCCCTCTCTACTCCCCCTGTCAGGAGATCTTCCAACTGAACATGTGTAAATCTGCCAGGCATGCCCAATGCACTTTTCCAGCATTCCTACGGATAGGGAACTGATTGGTTAGAGCAATGTCCCCCTAGAGTGGGTGTGGAAAGCAGAAGCAGATAAATGTAGAAAAAAATATCCGTTACCTGTTTTTTTTCTCCTAAAGCTTTTGAATGAGACAGTTGTCTCAAAATAATGCAAGTCCCTTTAAAGGGATCCTTTAGTGCCAGGAAAACAAAGCCGTTTTCCTGGCACTATAGGGTTATTAGGCCCCTCCCACCCCCCCTTCAGCCACTTACCTGAATCCAGCGCCGATGTTCCTTGATGTCTTCCCACGTCAACCGGCGGGGCAAGACCTTATAAAATGCTTTCCTACGGGGAAAATCTGACACTGGAGGTCCGTTTAGATTCCAGAAGCCTACTAGTGGCTGTCTGTTAGACAGTCACAGAGAACAGACTTAGAGCTGCAATGTAAACATTGCAGTTTCTCTGGAACTGCAATGTTTTACATTGGAGCACTAAGTGCAAAATGGTCACAGTACCCAGACTACTTCAATTAACTAATTAATGGTCTGGGTGCCTCCAGTGTCCCTTTAAGGTAGCTACAGGGATAATCCATATTGTTAGGTTTAGGCTATTCTCTGCTCTCAGATTGCCAAAATGTAACATTGGTTATTAGGGGAGATGGGGTTGGGAGGACTGAATACAGCAGACAGGAACTGACTTCGGTAGATATTGATAACAGGTAGAATAGATAAGGATGAGGAATCTGCTTTTGCAAGAGAAGTTAGGTTACAACACTGAACAAAAAGTATTAGAGAGTAGATGTTACTTTGACTGCAATAAGTGTAAAGTGAAATGGAGTATTTAAAGAGAATGACACTGCTTGAATGCGCTTGTGTTTATTTGCAGCCTATGATTTCCAATTTAAATTGTAATCTGTTGCGGACTGGAGCGTTTAATAGAAAATCGTTTTGCTCCTTAATTGTTATGGGACGGTACAATCTGTAAACGCATCAGTTACTGGAGAAACTATCGGCTTATTTATTTATTTATTTTACTGCTAATGACAATCCTATTGGCTTTCACACATCGACACCAAACACAATTACTATCTCTTCATCTCACTGTATTCTAATCTAATGTTCTCCATGCTAAACACTTACGTTGGAAACTAAATTTGCCTTGAACCAAACTTACAATTTCTGCTGTCTGTAAACAGCTAAAGACCTTTAACGTAGACAGATTACAGCTGTTAGAGCAATGACTATATCATTTATCATAAAGGATATATTAAAATTAATAATTCTCCATAGTAACAACACTGCCAAGACTGAGAGATCCCAGCCACTTCTGCCTCCCATGCAGAGCAGAATCCCCCAAAACAGTGACACTTTTTTGTAGATTTAAAACTATCTGTAACATTATATCTCCTCACTAATGGCATCTTACTCTGAGTTCCTCGTGCGTTGGCTCTATTTACTTGCCATGATTTGAAATAGATGTGTACATCGTCAAACTGTAAAACAGCTCATAATCTGTTCATTTAATCCTTCGTTTATCTAGAGAGCTATATCTAGATCTACGCATCTTCTACAATGGCCTTCACCACTATTCACTGATGCCTGCCTCATAATGCATTAGGAATCCTTTTCAGAGGACAGTCCTAAAGTCTGGTCAAGTGTCCTTCATTTCCTTGAACAGAGACATTCCTTTTCTCCAGTTTCCATGGTAACTGCTCAACTCTTTTCCTAGAAATGCTTTATACATCAACCACTGTATGCCTAATATGGGAGTAAGAGAGAATATGTGCTTCCTTTATCTAAGAGCGATTTTCTACATCTAATACTGTCAATTTGCACAAATAATGATCTAACTTGGCTATGGACAATCCACACATTTATATTGCAGAATTAGCTTGACTTTATCGTTTTTTTCCCTTCTTCTATCCTCCTAATTACAGCATTACTCATTAATTAGGCGATTGTCACTTACCTACGGTTTCATTGTACTACTGCCCAGCATCATTTGCTTTTATCTGCAAGTTGTAAGCTTTTGATTTGTTTTACTTTTGTTGTTATTTTGGTATTATTTATCTATGCCTTTGATCTGTATCATGTATTATCATATTGACATAATATTTGGATAAGATGTGTAACCCAATCATTATACACATTTCTTTATCTTCGTTAATAACATCTTTTGATTATTAATTGGAATGTTGCAGTCTCGCATTATTTGTTAATCACTCACTACTTCCCCATCTACGTGTACAGATTCTATAAATCTAAAAGTAAAATGTCAACAGATGAAGACAAGTTATAATTTCTAAATCTTTGAGGACCAGCGTAACATGATGTAATGCATCATGCAATGAGATACAATGATCTCCAGGGGTCAAAGAGTTAAAGCTTTAAGTGCCTGTGTTATACATTGGTTAGCAAGTGTTCCTTTAATCCTCAAAAAAAATGCTATTTTTTTTTTTTTTAAATCAATTCTTTTTTTTTTTAATTCTTGTAACTTAGCCCTTATTTCTAAATTTTAAGCAGCCATGCAAGGTAAAACAGGACAGGTGATCCTCACAGCAAGGAAATCATCGATTTTCTTCACGCTATGTTGGTTTAATATATCAGGGCATTGTATATAGAGCAGAGCATGTATGTTCAGGCATATCTGGTTCACCCTTCACAGACCATTTTTGATGGATTAATAAAATCAGTGTTGTCAGTTTTTTACTGAATTGTGACCAATTACTGTGAGCGGTGCCAGTTTATACTGCCGTCGAGCTTTTGTTTTGACAGCTGCTTTTTAAACCTATCAAAGATCACAGAAGCAAGTAAAAGATCTTGCAGCTAAAAGTGTTGTAGAATTCTCCCACAATGGAATATTATTTCATTGATTGTGGTTGATGAGTTCTCTAACGAGCCACAAGCTACTGCTGTCCCTGCAGGCCACTTGGTGACATTGAAGACTTGACGAAAACTTGCGTACAATGGCACGCGATCGCTCATTTTACTGGCAAATTGAATTCTGGCAGCAGCAGGAAAATACGAACCGGTAGTAAAATCTGAATAGTCTCTAAACAAATGCAGGTGTGTCAATTTAAATCTGGCAAGAGCAGACGGGAACAAATCTATACGGCAAACATCCATTGCAGGAAGAAGTAATCTTTGTGGACTTTACACTTCTGTTCTTGCCATCTCACTTCCTCTTTCCAACATAACACTTCCAAGATTAATAGAGAAGTGTTGAGCTAGATAATGGTGTTTGCATGCAGCATAAGTGATGTTTTATTTACACAGAGAATTTTATAAGGCAATAATTGTGTAGGGGGTGTGTAGGGTAGGGCTAATGTTTATGCGACAGCGGCTCAAGTTAAAGGGACACACCAAGCACCATTGTTTAATACCATATAAGTTTACTTTTAAATCCATTACTGTCATCCAATTCTAAATGTATTTATTTATTTTTTAATTTAAAAATAAATGGGCATCATACTTAGCCTGCAGTACACCATTAAAGGAACTAACATTGCAAATAAATATATTTTTATATTGCAGCAAAAACAGAGAATATGAGAACAGGCAAAGCTTAGAGAAACTCGGCCCCCGCTCAAAATGTTTTTGTTCACTTGTGCCATTACAGACATGGACCCTGTGATCACTGTGCTTAGAAGAGTATCATCTACACCTCGCTGATGAAGCCCAAAGAAGGCCGAACCGATCGCACTGTGTTGCAGTATCTCTCGTGCAGAGAGAATTTGCCGGCATTTCGGTTCTGGACTGACTTTATGGGTGGGATCATTCTGATGTACAATGATATAGGTTGACTCTGTAATGACACAAATGATCAAAACTATTTTGAAACCTGAGTGGGGGATTTACCGAAGGGCAAGCGTTTTTGTTTTTCAATTCTCAAAGTTCTCATATTCTCTGTTTCTATTTTTATATTATTTATTTTTTATGTTAAAGTGTTCCTTTTTTTAGAATAAACTTCATGAAACAACAAAAAAAAAAGCAGGTAAAAGTAATGGTAACCCAGCACCTGAAAGTATCCCTGCTAGACACTCCTCCCTCCATCAGATTATCCATCCAGATGATCTTAGATCCAATCCAATGTTGTCATAGAAAAGAACCGAGGACCTACTAGGCATGCATGGCGATTTCCTCACTCAGTCAACTGGAATTCAATGATTCTCTATGAGAAGCATTGTGACACCGAACATGAAAGACACTTCTCAAAGAAGTATTTCTAGTGGATGTCTAGCAGGCTGTAGAGGTATACGTAGTGACAACTGTTAACTCTGCCATTTCTCACAAACTGCAATTATTACATTTATCAGACTGCTGGGACAGGGTGTATGCACCGAAACCTGTAAATCAAGACAATTTGATTTTTTTGATGTATATAAACCTGACCACTGGGGTCCATATTCCAGTCCACACGAAGTTTCATTATATATGTAGGCATAACACATTGATTACTATAGGTTACAAGCTAGAATTCTTTTTATAATACCACAAAATTGGGAAATAATGAAAATGAACAAACTGTTAGTACAAGATGAGGGTAGCCAACGTGCAGATTATCAAGGTTGTAGTTGAAAGATTACTAGTTCTGGAGGAGAGGAAACTAAGATGAACACATCAGTGGATAGCTCAAATCATTAAAATGACCAATATATAGCAAAGAATTCACGGAACCACAGGCTTCTAAATGGACATTCCTCAGTCATAACTAAACAGTAATAAAGCAAATAAATGTTAACATACCGCAGAAGTAAGCCGGGCAAGAGCTTGAATTTGCAGAATTTTGTTGTTGGCATCTGTGGCGGTTTCTAGTTTCTCAGCAGACCTGTAAATACAAGGACACACGATACAGAGACCTTAAACGTTTATTAATTTGCTATCAAGATTCTAGACAAGTTACGTGACCCTCTGGCACACACATGACTGCATTTGTCTGAGAGGTGAAGATAACATGAACAACTCAATGTTTTTGTACAAAGCTTCTGTTCTCTGAAATGGGGCTCCACTTAACCTCCTTAAAGGAACACTATTGTGTTAGCAATACAAACATGTATTTTTAACGCTATAGTGTCTCTCCTCACTGTTTATCTTAGAGGGCCTCCCAACTTAAATTTAAGAAAAAAATTCTACTTATACTTTTTCCAGCACCGAAACTCACGACTTGCCACTCCTCCTCTAGCTACATCATCCGCAGGTATTACTTTATTCCCTTCCCATTTAATCCAATGCTTCTCGTAGAGAAGCATTGGTGCAATAAGTGCTGTGCGGTAAGTATGTGAGTCCAGTTAAATGCTTACAAAACCCCATAGCCGAGTAAAACTCTGTTGTGAGTTCGAAAGTGCCTCTGGTGGTTTTCAGGAAAATAGCCACTAGGTGTGTGCTTAACCCCACAGTGGAAATACTGCCATATTTACTAAACAAATGTTTTAAAGTGCAGGAACTTCAGGGGCACTGCACCTATTGCCATATATCACTGCTTTAGTACCGAGAATCCTGGTAAGACCACCTCACCGGTAAGTGTACTTGGACACATAACAATAAATACTCGCCTTCTTGAAATACTCATATATCGTAAGCTCATTTGAGCAGGGTCTTCTTCACTTCTAAATAGACTCTTTCTATCATTGTATGGCTTTGCAGAACATGTTGGCGCTATATAAAATGCAAAACGAGATGAAGTAGTCTATGTGCTTTTAGTGTTCCTTTAACTAAAAAAGAAGAGGCACGAAAATAACAGACTTTATTTGTTTATTATGATATACATATTTGAAGAGTTTTTAATTTGCTCTAGAAATGTGATCACATAAGTAGAGTCTTATCAACCATTATTAATAAACTATGTGACATCTTGGGTTTCCTGAATCTTAATAACCGCGATCTAGTTGCCATCTTTTAATAGTTTAAATAAGCAATAAACACAACTACGTGTACATACATTATTTATATACGCATATGCTGAATCTACGCAGCTAAACTCTTGAGAGTCTAAGAAAATGGAATTCGGGAAGTAAAGCAGTAATTTAGCAAATCAGCAGGAATTGTCTAAAACACTGCAGTGATATATTTTGCAAGTCAAATTAATTTCTATGCAAAATGTGCCTTCAGGACTTCTCCTAGATTGTGGTAATTCATACGAACGTGTAAATCTGTAACTTTTTCTTCATGTGTTTAGGGAAGAAGATTATTTTTGTCTACCAAGACAGAGGGGGCCAGTGTGCGTGGGTAGAAAACCAGTTACATGGAACGCACTATTTTTGTATTATACAAAAGATGTGATAGTAGAATATTTGGGGGTTTAGCCACTTTGCAATGAATATAAACCCTATTAATATCTAATTGTTGGGTAGTCATTAAATAAAGCCTTCACGTGAAAAAAATTTTTTTTAAAAATTTGCTGACGCAGAAAATGAAAGGAGCCCTTGTACCTTATTTGAACTTTTTTTTTTTTTTGCCCAATAAGAAACTGTGGATCTGTTAGAAGCATACGCATAGGTGAAATGTGGATGCAATGATATAGAACAGCTGATCAATCTATGCAGAGACACACATATTGCGTGAACAAGGGAGAGGGAGGAGGTAGGGAATGCACAACAGTGGTCCATTTTCTAATAATTCTCTTATAGAGATATAAAATAAACACCAAAAACCGATTCCTAATGGGTCTAGGGACCCATACATGTGATGTGTGAACCTGAGACACCAAGGAAATTGCAAATTGTTTTTGCAAAATAAGTCGTGCTCCATCAAGACAAGGTCTATTATATTGGCCCGTAGGCACTACGATGCTAAACTGCTTACACATTGCAATTCCTTTTCATCCATTTGTTTTACCATTGTACTTTTTAGTTTATTTTTAACTTAAACTAAAAACAAAACTAGCTTCTCATTCCGTCACAATTCTAAAATAATTTTAACACTAATAGCAAAAAAATTATTAAATAAATAAATTGCAAATCTACTAAACAGTTCTATTACATAAACGAAAACGATGATGAGTATAGTTTGAAAAGAGATCAAGGGGAGTAAGTGGAACTCTAATAGTACAGAATAGGATCAGTACTCTATAAATACTTAAAACGTAACTTTTAATAAATACTAAAATGTTTACGTGCAATCAAACAAAAAATACAAATAAATAAAATATGATTGATTGAGTTTTTGTTTGATAGCGCACAAACATTTTAGTATTTATTTAAAAGTTCTGTTTTAAGCAATTCTAGAGTACTGATTCTATTCTGTACTACTAGAGGTCCACTTACTGCCCTTGAGCTATTTTCAAACCATACTCCTCATCATTTTCGTATGTAGCTGTCTAGTTTACTAGAGTATTTGTGCGATACATTTTTAGATCGGCTCATTTTGTTTTCTTTCTTTTATTCGGTTTTAAACAGGTTCCTTTAATGGGAGGGGGGAACAAATAAATAATAGCCTGCAGCAATACAACAAGCTCTTCTGTAGTGTTTTTCGTAAACCCACCCGATTTCTTTTAGAGTTCCCACAAGGTTATCAGACATTGAGGAATGCAAAGTCTTAATCTGTCTACCTAACAAAACAATGCAAAAAAACTATAATGACTTAATTGACTGCTACTTTGAGAAGTATTTAGACTCGCTCATTTGTTCCAATATACAACATGAACTGAACTTTCTTTAAAAAAAAAAAAGCTGCTTTTTATTTTTTGAACATACGGGTTGTTTCTGCACAAAACAAAGACAATATGACATAAAAAAGGCAAGAAAATTACATTTAGAAAACAACTCTTTGTCTAAAGGAAAAGAACTATAGAGTTTAGGTGGGGGGTGAAATGTGCTAAAAATCACTTACATTGTTGTGTGAAATTACATACTCGAGGATTAATACAAGTGTTCAGTATGATTATTGCATCATTGCTGGTTGGATCGGGTGGGTGTACTCCTGACAACATAGATATTGTGAGGGTTCCATACTTTTATGTTTTAACTACAGTGCTGGGTACAAATAAATGTTTATTTGTGCTATTTTGTAAGTTTGAGCCAAAACGTTGCTTTCTGGTCCTAATAAGTCTACATTTGGACTGTCTGAGTGCCCAGCCGATTGGTATGTGTGTGCTGTAACATAATGAGAAATAAGAGTGTTTTTTTTTTTTTTTTTTAAATAAAAGTCTAATAGAAATATTCAAATGTTATTTTCTGTGTTACACATAATATTTAAAATTAGGCCACATGGCCATTCTGGGGTAAACAACAGTTAATAGTAGGGGTGTTCTGCCTCCTCTGCTGTCTAGCTGTTGTTGAACTATATTTCCCATAATTCAATGCTGGTCTCCAGCTTTCAGAGAATTATATATGCTGTAGCCAAAATGTGAAAGATTAAGGCTCGAGACCTGTGGTTCTACCATGTTTTGTTTTTCCTATCCCAAATAAAAAATTTCAAGAAAACCCCACACAGCCTAATCAAACATAGACGTTATGTGCTGTGGTACAGAATTTTTAGATTACAAGCTTGCTTTAGCCAAACGTATCTTTTTGCATTTTTGTTTTTGTTTTATATTCACCCTTTGAACAGCACTGCAGCTAATTTTTATGCTTTATCCATAAATAATGATATTTATAAAATGTAATAATTTGCAAACCTTGCATCTGGTTTCAGAGTTAAGAGATTAGTCTTAAAGCAAGGCAATGTGTATTGGTGCTCTACACATAAAATAAAGTAACCCGGGATGGCTTACATTGTTCCGGCATTATAATGAATGCTCAACATTATGACATGACGGTCACTATAGTAAGATGTTAGTCTATGACACACAATACGATTTCCATTCATTCAGACTGCGACCCACATTCAGCTAGACAATTCTTTGTGTTATCATAATTTCTTTGTCAGTTAAATACTAACCCATACCTATAAAGTTCTAAACAACCCTAGCCCTGGGCTCGACAAATCCCAGGTGCCAGGTCGCCCCTTAACTCCAAGCCGGGCGGAAAGTTGTAGGAAGACGGCTTGCTGGGTGGTCGTGGAGGCGGTTGGGTAGCTGCGCGAATAGGAAGGCAGCAAGGGAGCTGTGAGGTTTCTGCTCTGCTCCCCCACGCACCGCTTAATGAGACCGGGATCGGGATAGGACGTCATATTCCGGCCCCGGTCTCACTGAGCAGCGCACATGGGAGCAGAGCAGAGACATCACGGCCCCCTTGCTGCCAGCAACCATACGCACAGCTAGCCGCCCGCTTCCACGACCACCCAGCAAGCCGTCTTCTTACAAAATCCCCCAACTTGCCGCTGGCTGTACGCACAATCCCCCAGCATGCCGCTCGCCTACATAATCCTTCAGAATGCTGCTCGCCTGCACAATCCCCAAGCCTGTCGCCTACTGGACCTCACAGGTATTAAAACAAGCAATAATGTGTTAATGTGTCTGTCTGTCATGGTGTGTCTGTCTGTCTGTCTGTAATGGAGTGTGTGTGTGTCTCTGTGTGTGTGCACGTGTCTCTGTCATGGTGTGTGCGTGTCTCTGTCATGGTGTGTGTGTGTGTATGTGTGTCTGTCATTGAAATGTCTGCAGGGACAGGCTATAGACACCAGAACCACAACATTAGGCTGTAGTGGTTCTAGTGACTATAGTGTCCCTTTAAGAATTGTATTTTTGTCGTTGAATATAAAGCTTTGTAAGTTTAAAAAAAATCTGGCTCCTAACTTTTTAAGCTGGCTCCTAGATTCAAAGTAAATTTGTCAAGCCCTGCTCTAGCCCCTGTTACATTTATTCACTGGTTCGTAGGTATCCCCCTTTTCAGATTCTCCGCTGTGCCGGTGACCTTCTGTCTACCTCCATCAAACTCTCCCCTAGTCTTCAATTGTTTAAGAAGTTCCTTCTTTGTCACAAATATCACAAATATGTCTCTGGCTCTCTCCTAAAGAGCCACACTCCATTCTCACCTCCACTTCACCTACTTTTCCACCTTGTTTGCTGTCCCCCTTGATGCCCTTCCTATTGTGTCCTTATCCACTCCACTGTCAGCTCATCTGAGCACGGTCCTCATCTACCTATTGTTTCTATAACATTTTGTAATTGTCTCATTATTGTTAAGTTTCCCCCTTTATAATATTGAAAAAGCGCTGCAGAATAAGTTGATGTTATATAAATACCAATAATAATAATAATAATTAAATGACAGCCTATCATATAAACAATTGCATAAAGGCATTATACAGATAAGAGAGTCTCACCCATACATTGTGTTAACCTACTTGTAATTGTATAATCAAAACTATATCCAGGATTGGATGGAAGTCGCATCGTCAAGTAAATATTGATGTGTTCTTTAATGCTAAATTCTAGACATCACACACAACATGTGTTTAAACTAGCCAAGTGTGATGTGTACACCTTAAACAAGCTTCCTTACATTCTGTAGGTTTGTACCTATCTGCAATGTTTAACTACAAACATAACAAGTGATATCTGTTATTTGGCAGCTATAGCAGTCACATATAGCATGTTTTGTGCAGAATCCTGCTAGACAGGAATTCCAAGTTATTCCATTTTATTTGCATTCATATCCCTAGGAGAGTACAGTACTCCAAAAATAAACAACTCCCACACTGGTGACAGCAATGAAAATATATGAAATAACAAAAAATTACATTTCTCAACCAGCCGTGCAGTAATTTTGTTTTTCTCATGTTCAAGACATTTACCAGAAGTCTGTGAGTCTAAGGGTTCTGCGCAGTATCCATGGCCGGATTAACATAGGGGCTGATAGAGCTGCAGTTCAAGGCTCATGCCTATGGAATAGGCCCGTTGATTTAAAAAAAAAAAAAAAAAATTCTTTTACTATTCTTTACAAAGCAGTTTTCCTGACATTGTAGTGCCCTGAGTAGTGCCCCTTCAGTAGCTTACCTTATTCCAGCGCCGGGCTCCCTCTGTGCTGGTGACCTCTCCTCCCCCGCCAACGTCAGCTCCCTCTGCCGACGTCAGTGGAACCGAATGCGCATGCGCGTCAAGTGCCGCGCGCGCATTCAAGCTGTCAATAGGAAAGCATTTCTCAATGCTTTCCTATGGACGCTCTGCGTGATGGAGGCATAATATGCCTCCAGTGTCGCAGATGCGCCTCTAGTGGCTGTCCGGAAGACAGCTACTAGAGGCTGGCTTAACCCTGCTATGTAAACATACCAGTTTCTCTGAAACTGCTATGTTTGCATCTGAAGGGTTAAAACCTGAGGGACCTGGCACCCAGACCACTTCATTGAGCTGAAGTGGTCTGGGTGACTATAGTGTCCCTTTAAGTATGGAAACTTAAGATGGATGTAGGGGAACAAAACTGGTTTGGAGAGGAGTGGACCAGCGAGTGCTAAGGGACAGTCCTTAGAGAGCGTGGAGCTAGCGCATCATTAGACACATTTATGCCAAGCTCAGGGTGATGTCTGCACGTTATACCCTTGGCCGGTCATCCTGCATGATTGGCAGGCAGTCTGACGTGCATTCACACCAGGCTGACCATCTAATACTTTGTGAAGACACGTCCCCTTTTTGAGCATGTTTTTCCCTTCTGGTCAGTTCTGGTTATGTGATTCACATCAGTGGCCCACCCTTTTACACCACCCAACAATAACCTGGTTTACCAGACACTGCTGTTAGGGGGTACGGATTTACTTAAAAGATGGAAGCGACAGATTCGCATAGGATATGTGTTATCTGATAGCTATAACCTGTGAGTTTCCCTCCACCACCACCTCCACCAGATATATGATGCCTGGGAGGGTGGGAGGGTATAACTGTTTTAGTGTTTTCTGCCCATACGATTCTGTAATTAGCCCCATCATAATTTTCCCTTTTCTATTCATTTTATTCTGACATTTAAATGTCCACTGTTACAGTTACTTTCTCTTTCAGTGTTATTTTGTGTTTAGTCTTCTGTTTCTGTAGCATGTTATTACTACAAGTGAGCCGTGCTACCAGACTTGTACATGCATTAATCATTGTGTTTTACCGTATTTAGGTTATATTGTGAAAGTCAATAAAATATTTGTTTAAAAAAAAAAGAATAATAATGTCTGGGAGAGCAAATGAGACAGTAGGGAAAATAACTTTCTGTATATATAGCAATGTGAGAAACACACATACAAGTTATAATGCACAAGGGTTACTGTATATTAGTACATATACAAATTTATTTAAATATAAAAAGTCTATGTGCCATTAACGTGACTAAATCTGAATATTTTTAGACATACTGTCAAATACCGGTAACTTAAAGCCCAAAAGATGCCCAATTTTTTGCAGAAATTATTTTTTCTTGCACGGAACAGACGGAGATTCTACCTTCATAATTCTCCAAAATATTTTAATGCAATATATTTACTGACAAGGCATTGTATAACGCGTCCAAAGTGGCATTTTACACATTTTTTAACAAGTCAAAAAATTTTCTCTGACAATAATCTGATGTCAATGGCAATTCAAGAAACTTTAATGAATATGTTTATATTAATAGTTCTATTAAAAAGAGATTCAGTAAGCCCCGACAATGAAGTAGAACATGCGCATGAATAGATGTACTTACATGTCACATATATTCGATGTTAATGGAGCAAGAGGTGCAAGCTGTTTTAAAAGTCGGACACCCATGTGCCACCCTTTTTCCTTCCCAAACTCACACACTGCCTCAGGGCAATCAGAAGATGAAAACTGGTAGAACACATACGCATCCTGAAAGCATAGCTGCTTGTCCACTGCAGTGGGAGTAAAAAAAGAATATATATTTTTTTTTTAATGTAAATGCCATATTTTCTCATCCAAATGTGAGCAATATCTATAATTTCAAATTAAACATTGATTATTTGGATTGCTCTTAGAGAACTACAATGCAATAGAGGCTGCATCTAATACATACTGAAGATTGTTGTGTTGAAGAACCTTTTTATGACATATATCCATTTATGAACTATTATGTCGCATGAGATACGTAACAAAAGAACTGTAGAGCAGGAATCAAACCTACTGGCTCCCCAGATATTAATGGCCTACATCGAGTGTAATTCTTTAAATGCAAAAGATGAAAAGAGAATCATGGGAGTTGCATTTTAGCAAAATCGGGTGGGGGGAGTTGCAGAATTTTCTGTAGTCAAAATCATATTAAGTATCGTTTTGAATGTATATTTAATATATGCGTTACCTTATGCTTAGAATTAGGGTTGTCATATCCCCCGTTTTTTTCTGGACACATATAATTTCATCGTGTTGATTGTCGGCACATGAAAATACTGCCCTGAGTTCTGGATAATGTATATGCTGAAGGATTCTGGATTGATTCATCACCTGATTAACTACTTGCAATATTTGACTTCTACATACTGTAGGGCAGTACGTTCTGTATGTTGCTCATCATTGTGTCCCAACTTGTAATGTGTCCTATTATATACCTGCAAAGTAAATATGACCTGGTGGCACTATTTGAAGATGTGATCAATATTTGGTACTCCAAGTGTCGCTGGATTAGGTCTCCCATATCTCACCAGCTGGACACCCTGGTACTGTGTGTTAATATCTTTCTTATGCAAACCAAATAGATTCTGTATCCCTTGTAGCCTGTAAGAGGTTCTTCAAACAGATGTATTTTTTTCTCAAAAGTGTATATTAAAAGGGAGTCTGTGCGCTCGCACAATGACAAGCGCAGTATCCTACAATGGTTGTAATTAACACATTTTAGCCAGTATCTCAGGAAAGAACTCTTTTGTAAGAAATCCAACAATGAAAAATCTTTAGAACAATCAAATCCATCAGTTTAGATTAATTAGCATAAGTTCCTATGCAAACAGTCAGGTTGCAATTTTTCTTAGCTATTTAAATATTGGATTTCTCATAGAAAAGAGACTTTCTGGGTTATTCAATAAAGTCCAAATGGTCCCATACCGAATGGGGTAAAACCATCTGTCTGCATATGGGGCCATTAGGACTGCAAAATCCAAACA
Source organism: Pelobates fuscus (assembly GCF_036172605.1). Taxonomy (NCBI): domain Eukaryota; kingdom Metazoa; phylum Chordata; class Amphibia; order Anura; family Pelobatidae; genus Pelobates; species Pelobates fuscus. The sequence continues at coordinate 323,982,709 of NC_086320.1, read as the reverse complement.
CTGTTCGGACTATTTAACAATGCATGGATTTTCTAATTCAGGCCCCAAATGGGCCGGTATTTGATCCGGGTTTCACCTGCACCAAACACTACTGGACAGCTGAAATCTGGACCAAATGCTTCAAATCGAGGCCAGGATTTAGGATTTTAAAAAAAATTCTAGTTGCCGCTGGCATCACAGCCAATGGGCTTATAGTTAAAGACCATCAGCTATGCGAGGGTTAATTATGTGGCCGCTGGCCAGCTCTTGCCAGCCAGCAACTACATTAAAAGGACACTATAGTCACCAAAACAACTTTAGCATAAGTAGATCATGACCCTGCAGTCTCACTGCTCAATTCTCTGACATTTAAGAGTTCAATCACTTTTGTTTCTGTTAAGCAGCCGTAGTCACACCTCCCCTGGCTGTGATTCACACAGCCTGCATGGAAGAAAAAAAAAAAGTTTTGTTTTCATCCAGATGTTAACTTGCTTTAGACGTTTTTCACCTCCTGCTCTGTAAATTGCACTTTAATCAGACACAGGAGGCTTCTGCAAAGTCTAGCAAGCTATTAACAGTCCAGGAGATGTAGCAGATGTTTTAAATCTCAGTTATAGTAATATGAGGGTCTTACTGACCCCACATGTTAAAGGCTATTCATTTTTTTTAACTATTTAATGTGGTGACTGGCTAGCAATAGGGAGTTTCGGATAAAGACATGAAGATATTAATATGATCAGTACATGCTCTGATATTTTGTCAAGTGTGTTAGCCACCAAATTGGACTTTTATTTTGTTTATTATTTGATTACTGTACATTTTTTCAAATAAAACCAAAAAATAGCTATTCCATTTTTACAAATAGCAACCATCACATTGAATTGTCTAGCAGTCTGAATTCTCATAGGTTTACATGAAAACACAGGTTGAGGAATATCATATGAATTGAGAAATATGCCAAGTACATACAAGCTCTGCAAAAGATTAGCTGAGGAATTCAGGAAATACCGTAATAACATTTATCATTTATACTGCACCTGTATATAAAGAAGGCACGCATAGGCATCCATCATACATTTAGGCGATTGCTTTAATACAGTATGTTTTTATAAAATTTCATGCACAGCTACCATATAATCAACAAGCATAAATAACTCCAGTACGTGAAAATATACTAAAATATAATTGCAAGCAGAATTATTTCAATCTCAATAAAGAATTAGAACTCGAGAAAATTAGAAACTAGACATGTATTCAGCGTTTTTAGGTTCAACCAAAGTAACCAAGTCAAGGCCAACATGGTGAGCACACAGAATTCATTAAACCAATCAAGAAACCAAGAAAACTGAAATGCCCAAGGTGTGGACAAGACACTGCAAAGCAATGAGTTGTGCACTCATGAAGCATGCAAAAGGGTAAAATTACCTTTCAAGTGGACATCTGATCAATCTAAATCAGAGATAAGTCAAATATCTGATCTCCACCAGACTACATAAACACATGTGAACTCACACTAGACCAGTTGTGCCCAAAAGGTAGACCTCAGATGTTCTAAAACTACAGATTCCATGATGCATTGTCATTCTAAAGACATGCAAAGCACCATGAGTGTTGTAGTCCTGCAACATCTGTGGATCTTCCTATTGGGCACCCCCGCCCAAGACACTATGTTTTGTGCTGTTGAAGGTTTAAGGCAGTTGTAGTCCGTTAACAGATGAATATTCTGTATATGTCTGCCCTTACTTTTATACAAAGCTGACCTTACATTCACTGACACCATGTTGCTCAACTTTCAGGCATCAAAAAAAAAAAAAAGTGTTTAACAGTTTGCACACATTCGAACTTCCTGGAAGTAAACTAACCTGAAAGGAGTATCCCAAGTTTCAATAAAGTTTGCCAGATGCCAGCTGCTGTATATCTGCACTGAACAAAGGGGCACTGCTGCAAAAGCCAGTCAACCAGTTCGGACCCCACACAACTTTTTCTTTAAATCCATAAGGAAAAGAAAAAAAGAAATGAGAGAAATCATTAAAATTGCTGGAAAGATGTTACATATTTGCCATTCAATAATTATTTCTAATTATCATTTATTTATGTCGCACCAACAAATTCTGCCGCAATGAATACAATACTAAAAGCAATAAAAATTAAATCTTTTTTTGAAAGACATGAAGAAACCAGTGTTATTGGTATTGAGAGCCCTGCCCACAAGATTAAAATCTAAATTAAAGTATTTCTTGAGCAATATTAGGCTGATGAACAGAATGTCACATTGCATAATATATAATAAGTTGCAATATTGAACAATATCAGATGGATCAGTTACCACTTGCAGGCAGGGTGGCCATTATATCGCGACAGTCAATACTCCTATTTAATGCCTGGCTGTTCCTTGGGGCACACTAGGGCTTTGCAGTTTAGTTGGGGAGGTATACCTATTGACAGCTCCATTGCTCCTTGCTCTCCAGCATGGCTTCCTTTTGCACCGGAAGGAAGTTATGTGACATCTCTTCCTCCCAGCTCTTGCGCAGCAGTGCTGGGAGCAAGAGATGTCACATAACTTCCTTCCGGTGGAAAAGGAAGCCATGCTGGAGAGCAAGGAAAGTCATTCTCCTCTAACACTAAAGTTAACAAAGACGAGGGTAGTTAAAACAGAGCCTCATATATGTGCGTGTGGCAAACTTTATTTGTATAAGGCAGCGTGTGTGTCTTTATCTATGTGCGTTGCATTGTGCTATCTGTTTGGCAGTATATGCTTGTGTATTTGTATTATGTGGGTGTCAGCATGTATTTGTGTAGCAGTGTATATGTTTGTGCATTTATGTGTGTTATATGTGGCAGCGTGTAAATCTGTCTATATGGCTGTGTGTACAAGTTTTTCTGTGTGCATCTGTGTGTGTCAGAATGCATATATGTCAAAGTGTGCATGCATGTGCACTTGTGTGTGTGTATGTGTGGCTGTGTGTATTTGTGCATGTGCGCTATGTATATGTGTAATTGTGTGATAATGCTACTCCCACCTATTTATCCTCCTTAATACACAAGTATGTCCGCCTACGCCCCTATTCTCTACCAAAGACCTACGTCTATCCTCTGTCCGTACTCGCACCTCTAACGCTCGCCTCCAAGACTTTTCTAGGGCTGCACTGTTCCTGTGGAACTCCCTTCCCCTTTCCGTTAGACATTCATCCAGTCTCCACTCCTTCAAAAAATCATTAGAAACTCAGTTTTTTCACAAAAGCATATCAATTAAACTGTTAATGACTCCCAACTGATTCCTCTCCTGCAACGGAAATCATTTTTTTATTTTTTTTAAATCTCCCTCTAGCATGTAAGCTCATTGAGCAGGGCCCTCAACCCCTCTGTTCCTGTGTGTCCAACTTGACTGGTTACAATTTAATGTTTGTTAGCCCACCCATTGAAAAGCACTATGGAATTTGTTGGCGCTATATAAAAATAATAATAATAATAATAATGTGTGTGTGCACGTTTGTTTCTGATAGTGTGCATTGGGGGAGCCTGGCCAATTGTTTAGCAAGGAGTCCATAGAGTCCATGCTGAGAGGGATACTCTAAGCACCCCTTAATCATAAAGGGTGAATTCATATTATATTGTCTCCACTACTTATGAGTATATTGCACATTATTCCCATGAGACTGAACACAAGAAGCACAACATAACAACAATGCATGAAATTACTTACCTGCAGATACAAGTGAGATACATGCGATCCCGAATTAGATCAGGAGCTTGACTTCTCAATGCATTTCTTAAAGCTCGCCCCGCACATGCAACACTTTCTCCATAAAACTGCATGGAAAAATTAAAAATATATATTTTTAGGTTGTGCTGACCACCCGTAAACCTCCCTTTGACCAGTTCACCTTGACTTGAAATGTAGGAAGGAACTGGGAAAATAATTGTTTTCATTATTTGTTTTGATATTTTCAATGCATTATACAATGACTAAAAAAATCTGGCACTAAGATAGAACCATAGTCGAAGTTGATACAATGTTGGCTAATACTGGCACGTGTAGTCAGGATGACAGCCAGAATATAATTTACCTGCATCAGGCAACACTGATTCAATTACTGAGTCAAATAGGCCTAAACATTTTAATGGCTAATGTTTAGGTCTAAACATTTCAATCAGATAATGAGGGCCCTGCATGCCTTGATTATTTCAGGCAGAAGATTTCTGGAAAAAAAATAAAATGTTTTTTCCAAAACTAAAATTCAACCAAAAATTCAACCAAAGAGCTTCCATGTAAAGGTTAAGGTACACTCTTAACACCAAAACAACTTCATTTTAATTAACTGGTTTTTGTGCATAGTAAAACCAGAAACCTTTTCGTCCATCTGTATTTCGGCAGAATGTTGGTTTGGCTCTGGAGAATTATGGTACCACAAATAATCGATTTGTGAACAAAAATCGGGCTCAAAAATGGGCCAGTCAGTGTACAGCAGAATAACACATACACATACTATAATTGTATGCATATATTTTGCAGTATACTAATAAGAGCATTTTCCCACCGTTGTGTTCACAAAAGTGAGAAAAAGTAAACATTGAAGGAAAAACAGGGGCAGTAAAATTTTGGAAAAATCTATATAAAACAATATAATTTATTATAATATAGATTTTTTACAGTCCTACCTTTTTTTTCCTCAATTGCTTAGTTTTCCCTTGATCAGTGAATAAAATAAATGTTTGGTGACTGTTCCCTAGCCAACAACCATTTTTGGCACCACAGCCGAAATTCAGAATCACACACTGAAATGAACATGCTGAGCCCTTGTGCATTTCAGTTGGTTTGTGATTCGGATACATTTTTGGCTTAGATTTTGAGAATTCAACCGTTCACCCGATTGACCCAAAATCAGATGAACTGCAGTTTGGGCAGAGACAAGTCTCCAAGGGGGGCGGGGCGGTGCCTGACCTCAGATCGGAGCAGTCGCACGTTGCCGTAGCTCCTACTCATGGTGTCAGATTTTGCCAAATACCCACTAAACCAAGCGACTATCGACCCAAAGCCAACTACCAGGTGCTGGGGGACAGCAAGCCCTACCTATCGATGCCAAACATGCAGACATTCTTGCTAGTTCCGTCCACACGACCTCTGCGGCCTACAAGCCTGGCTGGCATGGGAGAGAGACGGCTCGTAGATCTTCGGCAAGGGCACCAATTCCACCCCTATGGCCCGGCGGGGTTATCCTGGTCCCCACCGATTAGACCCACGCTCACTCTCAGACTCTTACTGCCCACGATGATCCACAAGCAGCACAAGGTGGGCCTAGTAACTAGGCCTCACCACAATCAGTGCCTATACGCGCCGATCTTGGCAGTGAGATGATTGAGCGCTCCCTCCGACGTCTGGACACAATCTTCCAGCAATTTTGGGAACGGTTGGAACAGCATATGACACCGCAGTCACCAAGGCCTGTGAGGGAGGTGAGGAAGACTGGTGATAGAGGGCCAAGCGTGCCTCACTTGGGCAGAATCCAGCTCGGAACACACACCACCCAAGCTGTCCGCCTACCTAGGCTGAAGGCCATGTGGAGTATACTTCCACAGCATCGCCCACGACACCGGAAAACCGCCCGCCACAGGCGGCGGCAGAACACCAGGGCCTTCCGCAGCACCCGCAAAGGGAAAGACCCAGCAGCACAGCGTACCCGAGTCTGTGGATCACAGATGCGGCGCTTCAAGCAGGCCTGGGCTGGAGTGGGGACTCCTGTGGTCCACGCATCACCACTGCCGTCTGGATCCTCCATCCCCCTGCGGTTTCGCTGCCTAGCCTAGGCATTGGTTGACTGTGGACACTAAGCGGACATTTCCAGCTGCTACCTCTCTTACACAACCTCATTGCAGCAATCGAAAATTGTTTTGCCACACCTGCGGACATTCTATGCTTTTTTTCTCGTATTATCTCTGCCGTATAGCTGGAATTCACTCACAGAGCACTAAATAGGAGGGGAGGGGGACAGTATGCTGGATCTCAGTGATCCCTTTAACATGATCCTGGCTTATTATACCAACACTCCTCACACCAAATGTTATAGATGTGCGACATACTAAGCAGTGTCTCCCCACCCACCATACCCACACGATGAGCTGATAACAACCCAGATAGCGCCGCTAGTGCAGAGCAAACCAGGGAGCACCCTCAGCATTATACTGATGCAACAGGCCGCAATGGCATAACAGATCGTGGGGACTTACTGAGGCTTGGTCTTGGTGGAATTTCATAATCTCAGTGCACTGAGTTAGATAGGCATGATAGTCTCCTCGTACACAGGCCCTACTCAACGTATGTTGGTCATTTAACCCTTGATAAGTCATGTACCAACGCCTGACCACAGATGTCTAACAAGTTATTTTTAGTAATTCTTAAGCACACAGTTCTATCTAGCTTGATTTGTTGTGTTTACTTAATAGAACCATCTCACTAGTCTGTCTAGCATATAATGCACCTGTTTATTCATGTTTCCATTACTCGCATAGTCAGCCGGTGTAGCCTGATTTTTTATTACATATCGTTTATCTCATCACTGACTATTCATCCTTCACCCAATCATATAACAGAAAAATGTGCAGTTTATTTGAAAGCCATGTCAATGATTCTCTTGTCTGGTTATAATTTGCTTGTTACTGCTGTTGTGGTTTGGCAAGCTTGTTGTTACTCCATGCATGACAAAAAAAATGGACAAAAAAAATAAAATAAAAAAAAGAAACAAGTCTCCAAGTCTAGTGCATAGATGCTGTCCTTTTTATCTTACTGTGTAAAACATGTCTGTTTCTGATAAATGGCAAAAACATGCCTTTGGTTGCTGTCATACTCAAATTCAGTAGATGGGTTAATCCTTCAAGATCTTCGATTTTCAATTGTCTTTACAGTCGGAAGTGTCGTGCACAATATTAAGAAGCTAAACGTAGCAATTGTTTCTCATAGAGAAGCAATGGATTCAATACTTCTCTGTGAAGCACTGAATTGGCAAATGTTAGATGTACACAATGCTTCTCTATGAAATTCATTGGATTGGGCCAGAGATTCATGACTACATCATGGAAGTATCAGTTGGCAGAGAGAGGACTATGTTATCGCTGGATTGCAGATTTTCTTTAAAACATTTTTAAAGTGACGGCACATGATCAAAAACAAAAACAAACAAACAAAGACAATGAACTTAAAATGTATAAACGGATATAAATATGCACAGATTTTACATAATTTGCCAATTAAAGCACATACAGCATGTTTAAACATTCCATTATGCGTTTTGGTAACAGGATTAAAGTAAACTTGTATTTGTTTACATTTACGAAATATGCACATTTGCTGTGTGGGCGAAGCGATTCACCACAGTTCTCAGTATATATACTTTTTCATGCACATTCCTGTAAATGTTGTCATGATTTTTTAGAGTATATGCCGGATGAAAAATAAATACATGAAAAAAACTGAAAGCAAGATAATAAATTACCTTTGGTGCTGAGCTTTCACCGTACAGATTTGAAATTCTTTCTGTTGTGATCTGTATATAAAAAACAATGAATAATTATTTTCACATTTCTCATTACCATAATGGGAACTGGCATTAAGGATTTTCTGTCAAATCTCTTTCCACAAAACCAAAAGACATTTCATGAATACCAGTCAAGAAGAAAGTCTCTTTAACCTCAATATTCTAACACTTCACACCTGAATAATTAGATGTGCCCTGACATCCTTAACACCTTTCTTCTAACAAACCTTGTGTATAAATTATATAAATAGCCTTCAAATATACTTGTGAACCAAGATTTATTAAAACACTCGAAAAATAAAGGCCCTTTAATCTTTTGGAACATTTTGTAGAAAATATACAAGATGACCTAATGGTGCTTTCAGGCAACTATCTGTCACTTTTGGACCATACGTAATACTTATAGCTGAGCAGTCCCCTCCAGTGTAGTAATGCATATATACATATTAAAATAATGGCATCAAATATATGTTTCATACAGAATGTTTATGCAGCCTTATGCTTTGTCCAGACAAAAGGTGCTGTGAGATAACCGGCACTTTGGACCAGATGCTAATTTCACCTGCTTATCCTCCAAAATGAAGTTTTGAGGGTATGAATGGTGCTGTAGCTCAAATGAAAGATATATTGATCCCTTTTCCTGTAGCACCCACTACAGTAGCTGCTGCAGTGGTAATGGTGCCAGGAGGCAGAGGTCACATACTCCAGATTTCTATAATTCTCTTGCCAAAAAGCAAGCGAATTATAATGGCCGAACGGGCATCCAACCTGGATAGATTTGCTCATCATATTCTTTACAACCAGTGCTTTGTAAATGTCCAGATCCTAAAGTTTATATAAGATTCAGATGTGAAAAGCAGTGATTTTATAAGGACACTATAGTCACCAGAACCACTACAGCTTAATATTCTGGTTATGATGTCTATAGCCATTAGCTGCAGGGTTTTTAATGTAAACACTGCCTTTTCATAGATGTTTTACATCTTACAATGTTTTACATTACTGCCTAGGAACACCTCTAGTGACAGTCACTCAGACGGCCACTAGAGGTGTGTTGTGTGTCAGTGATACACAGTGTAGACTCTACCCTGGCGTTCAATGTCTCCACACTGTGCATGAAGGCGCTTAACACTCCCCACAGAGATGCATTGATAAAAGGTAAAGCATTGGATTGGCTGAGATCATCAAGTCTGATGAGCTGAGCCATGGAGACGAGATGAGAACAGCTAGCGTGGGAGAAAAGGTCAGCTATTGGTGATTTAATTTAACACTGTAGTGTCAGGAATAGTGGAATAGTGTTCCTGACAATATAGTGTTTAAAGCAGCTACCGAATGTTGCCGATTTGGTCAGAATTACTTGATTTGGCTTTAGTTAATATATGAATAGCCATTCTGATCGGAATCCAGTAATTTTCACAAAACTTTGTCCAGTCAGACAAAATTCAGTGTTTAGTGAGTAAGCCCACATGGCTGCCTGCTTTTATGCATTGAGTTGCTGCTTCGTGTGCACGTGTGCTTATTAAAGTAGCACTGTCATGGCCGCATTCAGGGGTTTTTTTTAACCCCCCTCTCGACTCCACCACCTCTAATTGTCCTTCTAGTCACCCCCAAATCCCCAATATTACCTATTTTTTCATCTTTATTTTGTGCCAGGACCTAAGTTCTGGGCGCCGCCATCTTTGTGTGGGCAGATGAAGTCTCTGTGGGACACTTCACTTTCACACACTAGATAGCACTATGAAATTCCCGCGCATGCCCAGTTATACACTTGGGGATTCACCATTGTCCGAAATTCGGACAGGAATTTCGTCTAATCATTCGTCAGAAAGATGAATGAATGAATGAAAATGTTAGGCGAACAAACAAACACCGAATCTCGGGTGTTCGTTTGTTCAGTTTATTACAAGGAGGGAGCTACCGGCGCGCAGCTCCCTTCTTGTAATATGTAAAAATAGAAGCGGCAGGGAGTACTTCTCCCCGCCACTTCCTAAGCCCCCCATGTCCTCCCTCACACTATGGGGTCAATATGACCCCCATATTAGCATAAGGGAGATTGAAATCTCCTGAATGCCCCTACTCGCTATGCCGCAAGTATTTAGTTTTATTGTTCCCCCCTATTTTTAGGGTAAGGGGGTAGGTAAGGCTTTATTTAAAAAAAAATTTGGGGGGGAGGGGTGACTAGAGGCTTGGGGACCCCTAGTCACATGGTGGGTATTTTTTCATTTAGCCCCCACCCGTCGCCCATGGGTGGAGGGGAAACAATAGGTTCCCCCATTGTCTTTTAGGGCCCCCACTCACCGCACATGGGTGGGGGCCGGAGTGGGAGGAAGAATAGGTCCCCCTCACTGTCTTTTACAGAGCCCCACCCGCCGCCACAGGCTGCGACATAGCGAGTAGGGGGAGATTAATTACTAATACTAAGTAATCTTTACTTAGTATTAGTAAAGTTGGCTGAAAGACCAGTCTAGGTCTTTCAGTCTTTTCGTAGATAGCTCCCTGATACCGTGGGAATTAGGGAGCTATCTACTAAGCGGCTGCAAGATGCAGCCGCAGCACGGATCGGAATTTCATTCATTCGAAGAGAGAAGAGGAAGCGATTAGGAAAAGGTAAGTTCGTCATGACAGTGCCGCTTTAAGTGGTCATGTCAAAGAATTTTTATTTTATTTTTTTATTATTTCTGTATCTCTCTTGGTTATATTCAACCACCAGATCAAGATTTAAGTCTTCAATCTGGACCTTTATTCATTATATATTGATAGATAGACAGAGACATTTAATTGTCCCATTAAAGATTCTGCCAAATATGTTCTTTTACTTTTACATTTACTGTTTGTTCTGCATATAGCGAAGCCTATGGAAAAAGATTACTGCAGTAGAAGACACAAAGAACATTACACATTTACATAAACTAACAAAATGTTAAAGCCACATGATTTACATTTCTCATACGGAATGGCTGTCAAAATACCATTAAAGCATTGTCAAAGTGGAAATTGAAATTGCACTGACATACAATGCATTATCTGTACAAAATCTGCACCAGTTTCTTTTCATCACAGGGATCCAAAGCCTCTTGCTTTTTACCATTAGCGAGACAGACTGCCATGTCCATCCTGGATCCTGCCTGGCCAACATTCTAACTCATCCATAGTAGTCAAAAAGTATAGCCAGGGTCTGTACCCTATTAAAATAATAACAAAATAATACGTATCACTGATATTTCACCTAGGCTGAGCATAATATTATAACATTTCCAGAGAATCAAATTTTTCTAACATCCACCAGTTGGACAACAAAGGTTTAATGACAATTTACACCTACTCTACTGCGTTATACCATTATTTTAACAGCAAACAGAACCATAACCTTAGAATTCAAATCGATTTATTTACAGCTGATACATTTTGTTCAATAAAGTATCCGTGTAATTTCTCGTATTTTAATGGTTTTTTTTTGTTTTTTTTTAAAGAACAGAAAATCACATAAAGTGATTGATATAGATAAAGGTATTTAATTAAGACAACATGCAAGAAAGGAGTCAATTCTAATGTTTTGTTCAATTCAATTTCCTGCTGTGAGTGTTATCTCCTCTTAGTAAGTTTAATAAGCAATTTCTGCCAGCAGTCTGCCAATATAGAAAATGGGGGTGGTGTGGAGAATGGTATTGTATTTAAACTGAGCATTTAATTAAATGTACAATCCATGTTGGAACAAAGATTTGATCCACATTTTAATGCACGATATAGGTAATGCAGGAAAAATTTTTACTTTTAAAACCCTTGAAGTGGCTATAAATCCATAGGCAACAAAGGTTATATAAATCAGGAGATCCGGATTCTGGTTTATGCGGACTGATCTTATCCCATAATAATCTGGCCAGCACGGTTTTCTTTGTTATATACATATATCAGACTCGGCAGAGGTTCCACTTATCAAATCTAATGAGAGCGACTGCCAGTCAAGCTGAACACAGCCATACCGTGGCTTCAGCCTATAAACATCACTATTAATAGTTTTATAATTGTGCACATCAACGTGGTCTATAAAGGTCTCCAATCTCACATCAGACAGGGGATGTATGAACGTGAACAATGTGTACTTAGTGAACAAATATTTGTACTGCCATCGGACATAATATAGAATCCTCGTCTGATAACCAAGTGAAAAGGAGCTGGCTTATAGCTGCAGTGATTTTTGCAAATTGCTACTGTTCTAGACATTTATGTACAAGGAGAACGGTACAGGGGACCTCCTTAAACCATATCCTTTGCAACAAGCCTGGGCTGTCATGATGCTTGGAAAGTCCTTTTAAATTACCATAAAAAGTACTTTTGTATTGTATTGGGTGTTGTTATTTTCCTCAGAATCTTGACCTTTAAACAATGATGGTGTCTCTTTGTCTTAATAGTAGAGTAGCTGATACCTTGTGAAAAAAAATGTTAGCAAACATATGCCCCAAATTGCTTGGATTATCCTTTAGCGCCAATAATGAAAAAAAAGAAAACTATTAACAGCCAGTGTGATGGGTGCGGCGAGCAATTTAAAATTATAGGCTTACCACACCTAACTCATGTGAATGCTTAACAAACTGAAATCTGAAAAGAATTTTAATGAGGATTTTCTACATGCAAAATATAAGACATTCCAATATAATCTGCCTGAAAGATGTAGCAATACACACTGTATATAAAGAGGCAGAAATACAATTTACTGAAATTGAGCAATGGCTAAAATGTAAACTTACTCTAGGGTCATAAATCATAAGTTGCATCCTCCTTAAAGGAAAGCAAGTGAATAATGAACTGCATGTAAAACCAGAAAACATTTAGTATGAAGGGGGATTTATGTTTAGTTCTTTGAATCTCACCAGGCCGCTTAAAGCGGCACTGTCATGCCGAACTTACCTTTCCTCAATCTCTTCCTCTTCTCCCCCTCTCTCAGGATCTGTTCTTCTTTTCTTCCTGTCTTCTTTAGTTTTCTTTAAAACCATAAGACAAAGTAGGGACTCTTTGTCTTATGGGATTCCTCCGCTTGACCAGCTCTGACCAGCGGAGGAGCAAAGTGTGCTTCATTTCCGCTGGTCAGAGCAATTTTCCCATGATCCCTAGCTTTCCTCCCTGTTCCCACAATGCTTCCTGTCAGTATTGCCGAACGTCCTGTCACTTAGACAGAATGCCGGCAAAACTGCCGAATTGCATCCTAACAGAATGAGCACTGTTTCTCCATTGGTGTTAGGATGCAATTCGGTACTTTGTTTGTATCGGAATTTCATTCTAATGAATGAAACTCCGATCCTATTCATTGCTGTGGCTGCATCTTGCATCCGCTTAGTAGATAACTCCCTAATTCCCACGGTATCAGGGACCTATCTACTAAAAGGCTGAAAGACCTGAATTGGTCTTTCAGCCAACTTTACTAATACTAAGTAAAGATTACTTAGTATTAGTAAATAATATGCCCCTACTCGCTATACCGCGAGTAGGGGCATGTCTAGTAAGCAGTGAGCAGCCTGTGGCTGCTCACTGTAAAAAACAAAAAACAAAACAAAAACTAATAAACACCCCCCCTCCCCTGCGCGGGGGTTAAAGATTGGGGGGGGGAGGCTACTGTCTTCCCTCCTGGCCCCCACCCCTGCACGGTGGGTGGGGGCCCTAATAAAACAATAAGGGGGGGGGACCTACTGTCCTCCCCCCCTGGCCCCCACCCCTGCGCGGTGGGTGGGTGCCCTAATAAAACAATAAGGGGGGGACCTACTGTCCTCCCCCCGGCCCCCACCCCTGCGCGGTGGGTGGGGGCCCTAATAAAACAATAAGGGGGGGGGACCTACTGTCCTCCCCCCCCGGCCCCCACCCCTGAGCGGTGGGTGGGGGCCCTAATAAAACAATAAGGGGGGACCTATTGTCCTTCCCCCCCTGGCCCCCACCCCTGCGCGGTGGGTAGGGGCCCTAATAAAAACAATAAGGGGGGGGGGACCTACTGTCCTCCCCCCCGGCCCCCACCCCTGAGCGGTGGGTGGGGGCCCTAATAAAACAATAAGGGGGGGGACCTATTGTCCTCCCCCCCCTGGCCCCCACCCCTGCGCGGTGGGTGGGGGCCCTAATAAAAACAATAAGGGGGGGGGGGACCTACTGTCCTCCCCCCCGGCCCCCACCCCTGAGCGGTGGGTGGGGGCCCTAATAAAACAATAAGGGGGGGGGACCTACTGTCCTCCCCCCTAGCCCCCACCCCTGCGCGGTGGGTGGGGGCCCTAAATGAACCCCCCCCCATCAAGGTGACTAGGGGTCCCAAGCCCCTAGTCACCCCCCACCCAAAACATTCTATCCCCTACCTACCCCCCTCACCCTAAAAATAGTGAGGGGGGAATAAAATAACTAACCTGTAAAAAAAAAAAAATTAAACTTGCCATTTGACGTCTTCTTTTTTCTAAATTCTTCTTACTTCAGCCCCCCAAAAGGCAAAATAAAAATCCATAAACCCGTCGCACTTTAAAAAAAAAACAAAAAAAAACCGAGCGCAAACAAAAATTAATCCATCTTCACCCATGGAGGGCACGCCGCGTACTGAGCTCCGCAGGGCGGGTCACGGCTTATAAAGCCTTGCCCCGCCCTGCAATTAGGCTTAGAACACAATGATTGGTTGGTTTAAGCCAATCAGAGTGCTCTGTGTCATTTTACACAGCGTGGGAAAATTCAAAATAACTTTCCCACGCTGTGTAAAATGACAGATCACTGTGATTGGATGGTTTTCAAACCATCCAATCACAGTGCTCTGTGTCATTTTACAAGCGTGGGAAAATTCCAAAGAACTTTCCCACGCTTGTAAAATGACACAGAGCACTGTGATTGGATGGATTTCAAACCATCCAATCATAGTGCTCTGTGTCATTTTACACAGCGTGGGAAAGTTCAATTTTCCCACGCTGTGTAAAATGACACAGAGCACTGTGATTGGATGGCTACTACCGCTAACTGCAAGAATTACAGAGTTGAATTGGAAGGCAGGAGGGGAGAACAGTGAAACGCACATGGCTTCCTACTACTTAACATCTACCGGCCGGACTGTAGAACCGTGACTATCATCAACCTCCCACTACTACAAGCATTTCCATTTTACACTCGAACAAGATTTGCAAATTGTGAGTGCTTTTAATTTATACCTTTATTAAAGTTTTGTAAACAGTAAGCACTCTCTTCCCTTTAGAACGGTGATTACCAGCTGACACTCAAGATCACCATACATGATCTTATAGTGTGTATTTTTATATGCAGTGTACCAATTAGTGATAAAATATTGGAGAAGATATCACTGATTGTACTATATTTAAAGGGACACTATAGTCACCAGTGCAACTACATGTTTTCCTGACCCTATAGTGCTAACACGACCATCTAGCCCCCCTGGGCCCCTCATGCCTCCATAAATATAGTAAAAATCTTACTGTATTCAAGCCAGAAGCTGTAAATCTGCATGCTGTTAGACTCAGGAAAAACAAGCAGTCTGCTGACATATGATAGCCTGATCCAATCACAGTGCTTCCCCATAGGATTGCCTGAGACTGACAAGGAGGCAGATCAGGGGCAGAGCATGATTCAAACACAGCTTTGGCCAATCAGCATCTCCTCATAGAGATGAATTGAATCAATGAATCTCTATGAGGAAAGTTCAGAGGAGTCTGCATGCAGAGGGAGCATACAATGAATCACATGATGATCGTGCACAGCAGATCTGAGTGGATGCAGGCATATTATGCCTACATCTACTCAGAAGCCCCTCTGGTTCACTCTGAGTGACTGCAACTGGAGGTGTTCCAAGCTTTCAATGTAAACATTGTATTTTCGCAGAAAATACAGTGTTTACATGAGAGAGGCTGCAGGGAGCTATAGTTCTCACCTGAACAACCTCATTAAGCTGAAGTTGTTCAGGTGACTATAGTGTCCCTGTTCAGGAGATAAGCCCCAGCTGGTTCAATAGCTGGAGCTACGATACAAGTTTTGCCTTTTTGATTTTGCATATAAAATCCAGTGTTTTATATTTTTTCACTTTATATATATCCTATATGCCACAGTGATTTGCCTAGCAGTCTCATTTCTTTGATACTGTGTTGGATATATTGAAACACTTTTCTTGCCTTCTATAACTTATTTTGTAATAAAGATTTAATTGCATTTCATTTGAAATGCATTTGGTCTCTTTACTGCATATTTATTAATAACTGATTTTTATTTACTAGCATCCATTATAGCCAGTTACTATAATCAAGACTAGGATCTCCACTAAATGGATACAATCTGGTTATAAACACAATATACACAGTACACAGTGAAGAGTGTTATTTTAGACAAATCTAATAAGTCATGCTCCCATCAAAATAGAGGACGAGCCATGTCAAACCCCTTAGACACTGTCTGATGACAATTCTTAAACAATTGCTGCACTACAGAGAATTCTGGGAATTAGAATTTAAAAACACGAGCATAGACATTCTCGGTGAGAATATAAGATTATTCTCAAGTCTTAAAGATACGATATGACATTTTATAAATTCCTTCATCTTTAAATTTTGGAAAATATAAATGTTCTAAACTTAAACATACTGTAGCAATATGCCTATATGCATCGACATAAAGGTTTAAAAACATTTACCAGTTTTCTTAAGCCATTTGAGAACCTTGCTAACAACACAGTACATAATGGTAATGTTAGGAAGCATAGGTTTCCATGACAACTGCATGCACTCTAACATACATATTTAACAATGTACTGATCTTAGCCGTGTTTTCATGGCCATCTCAGAAAATAGATCTCTCGCATTCTAGTCAGCAATGTAATGTTCTCAACCGTGGGTAACAATATTTCATTCCCTCTGGGTCACCAGATGCTAGATTTTCATTTTTAGGCTTTCATTCCATTTTGACTGAATATACCGAGGCAAAGTAATATCAACTAGAATTCATCAGTGCAAATTAGGCGTAAATATTTGTTTTGTTAAAAAATAAATCAGTTATATTCTTTGCAATAATTAGCAGATTGTTATACACGGTACTTATTAGTATATATACATTTATAAACAAAATTAAAAATAATAATAAAACCAAAAAAACTCCTTCCAGTTTTTGGATTAACAGAGTCAACAAGATACATGTTTGATTTAAGGTTGGTGATGATCTACAAGCTCCTATTGGCTGAAAGCTTGATATCCTGTAGAATTAGACTGTCCATGCTTAAGTGGACACCTCTTTCCTTAATTCTTTAATAGTCATGTCCCGAACTGTTCACCAGGAACCGTTCGCAGGCGAACATAGCTTGTTCGTGGCGAACGCAGCGGGCGAACATATGCGATGGTCGGTCCGCCCCCTATTCGTCATCATTGAGTAAACTTCGACCCTGTACCTCACAGTCAGCAGACACATTCCAGCCAATCAGCAGCAGACCCTCCCTCCCAGGCCCTCCCACCTCCATGATGAATAGGGGGCGGACCGACCATCGCATATGTTCGCCCGCCGCATTCGCCACAAACAAGCTATGTTCGCCGGCGAACGGTTCCCGGCGAACTGTTCGGGACATCACTATTCTTTAATAATAATAAATATTTCTCTTAATTACTGAAAACCTGCAGCTTTTGCAGGGACCATGAGCCTGTTGACCATATCATTGCTAAGATATTCCCAGGTATTTCTGGTGTTTGCAAATTAATTTTCCATGAAACAACACATGAATAGCGAGAGGAAACAGAATTTTGAAGTTAGTATATAGTTCTATTTTAAAAGGTGTTTAGTTTAACACTATGGCAGGCATACTGTGGTTTAAACCATGATTGTTTCATGCTAAAACAGGCATGGGCTCTCTAGCTTTGCCAGTTCCCCCAGAGGAAAGAGTGACTGATGATTTTAATGTTTTTTTACACTTTACTTCTGGAAATCTTGGCGCACAAGCAATAACAGATAAGAATCTGAGACATTAGAGGTCACCCCAATGAAATAAAGAGTTATCCAGGTGTCGTGATTGTGCTTAGTAAGGGGAAAAACGAAAGTATAAACAAGGCACAAAGCATTTAGGATTTTGAAGGGAAAAAAGCAACAGGAGGAGACAGATTAATTAGCTACAGGTCACTTGGAAAGGGAGCAGCGCAGGTGGTATTAAAAGTCAAACAGTGTCAGGTTCCAAAGCTCTGGGATAACATAGGCTTTGGAAATAAAAGGAAAGGTCCCACATTGCTGCTCCAGCTGTCAAGCAATAGATCAAAAGAAAGAGAGAACAAAAAAAATATATAGAATTATCTTACCGATAAAGCATGCACGGCATTGTACATGAATATATTTGTCGGAAAACCCATGTTGAGATAGATAGACCAGTTACAATTGCCCAACTAAATGGTACTTATTGAACACAGAAAAGACACACACACACACAAAATAAAATACTGAAGGATAATATGTTTGGATATAACCCTACCTGTAAAAAATAAACCTATGACCCGGAGGCTTTAACAGGTACAACATCTGGTGCTTCACCTAACCGAGTAATCATATTATAGACGGTTTCATCACAGTGTCAGAAAGACATACACAAAGACACAAATGGAAAAAAAATATATATCCAGGCACACCTGGGCTTTCTTCTAAAAGGCAGTCTTTATTTGAAACAAGGAAGTGGAGACAACGTTTTGGCTGCCCTCCGAGCCTTTATCAGGTCTTGAAAAAGGCTCAGAGAGCAACTGAAACGTTGTCTCCACTTCCTTGTTTCAAATAAAGACTGCCTTTTAGAAGAAACCTCAGGTGTGTCTGGATATTTATTTTTTCCCCATTTGAGGTCTACAGGGATTGGCCCTCCCTTTCAAGAGCAGCAGGAAGTAGTCCCCCCTTTTTTAGTGTGTGCATTTTACATTTGTTTTTGTTTTTTCAATCCACAAAGACACAGACAGAGAAAGTTTGAATGTTTACCACCATTTGTTGTGGATTATTGATTATTATGATTTCCAAAAAACAATAACACTCAAATAAAGAAATAATTATTTTTTTTTAGCACCCACAACATATCTTTAGACTCTTAAACGGTCTGCAGTACAGAGGAAGTAGAAGTGATATTTTAGTCAATCCATTCTCCCAATAAAATGAATGAGAGACTTGCTCCATTCCTTGTATATAAGTAGACAAGCTAGAATGGCTTCAATTCATTTCAAAGGCCTGTGGCTGTACTATGCATGCGCAAGTAGATCTTATTTAATTCTACGTACAATTTTGTAAAGCATATGCTGATATGTTGGCTATAGAAAGGATAATAATGATAATAATAATGCACACACAAACAGATGGAAATGTACTTCATTGTAAAAAAATATATATTTTTTTCCTATTTGAAAATAAGCTCAATACACTTTTCTTTTTCTGCAGAAGATATGCATCTCTGAGCTTACACAAAGAGCTGATAATTTGTCTGCATTGCACTTTTTTTTGTCTAGGTGCCAAGGTCATGCATTAAAGACATGAACTTAATTTTATAAAGTAAGATATTTTACATTATATCCTATCGTAATTTGTTCTAATAACATGCAGCCAAATAATCTAACCCGTTTAAAATAAAGCATTGCAATTAATTTGAAGAATGTATGACTGCATATTAATATCATCTGTGCAACAAGTGTCATTGAGATTGCTTTAAATGCTTCTCTTTGCCCTGCAAGACACAAATCCATCCAGCTACTTCGGACCTTTTCCAGCACCTTGCAAACTGTTTGAACTAACACTTCTTTAATACAAACAGCTGGTTTAGCGCATTTTGCTGAATGATCATTTTAGTTTTAGGAAGTTATGAGGAGTATAATAAAATCCTTACTATATACAATGGTTAAAAAACCTTTTTTTACAATTCCATAAGTAAATAATGATCTACTTGATGGGGTATTTTCCTTGTACTTTTGATTAACACAATAACATGAAAGTTTGATAGTAAGGGCCATATGAGATTTCAAAATACGCAAGTCTCACCATTTAGTATGGGATACATGTTTTATCAAAGCCGCTTATATACTTCAGATAATGTGTGGTATCAGTAATTCTTGTAAATTGTACACTTTTGTTCAAGGAAATAAGTTTGTCTAAGTAGTTAATTTGTAGGAAAAATTGAATGTAGATTCTTCCTCTAAAGTCCCATTTTACTTATATTTGACTTTGTTTAGTATGTTGGGTTACATAGCTGAAAAGAGACTTGCGTCCATCAAGTTCAGCCTTCGTTATTTTTTTGTTCATTTGTATATTGCCTTGTTTTAGAGTTGTGGCAAGGTTTGCTATCAAATCACAGCTGTACAGTTGTTATGGTCATCTAAAACCATAACATGATGGGTTGCTCAGTGTATGCCCAGCATCTATAGCTCCTAAAACAAAATGTTTGATGTGAATGGACTGATTAATGCAGCATACCAGTTGAGAGACAAAATTGTATTATGAACTACGTACCCCAGACATAAATGGAATAATTCCAAACAGTGTCTCTTCCTATTCTACTTGACGCTCAGTGCGCAGACAGTGTAGATCTAAGGAATTACAGAACCATAACATTTTAATGAATCTGAAAGGGGCAAATCCCGGAATAAGTCCAAATGGAAAAACCTTACAAAGTAAAATGGACTTTCCAGTACTTCCAACTTGAAATCCAAAATCATTTTTTTTTTTTTTTTTTTTTTGCTTGGTTTCAGCTTTCAATATCCGACATGTTGATTTAATCAAACCATTATTACCCTGAGCTACTGATTTGTTAGGAAGGATTATATTGGATGCACAACTCTTTCTACTCATGCTTCATTGCTTTTTGTTCCGAAAATCAAACTTCAGGGAAATGAACAGATGCTGCTGAACAGGAGTCTCTTTCTTAGCATGCCTAATTAACAGCTATTTTTTTTGGAACCAAATATCCAGATTAAGTATACATTTTGATTATTTTTAACAAAACAAATGTATCTCAAATAAGAGAAAATTACTTTTGTATGCTTAAGTCTTTCAACAAAACAAACGAGAAAAATGTAAAAAAAAAAAAAAAAAAAAAAATATGTTATATATTCTGGAGGGTAAACGAATGACTGAGAACAAAAGCACAGCATAATAAATAATGCCGGGTTTATAAACTATTCATTAGCTGAGAGTATCAGCTGAAGGCTATCATCCAGCGAAAATTGTTTACATCTCATGAATTGGTTCAGTAATGCAAATGTATAAACTACGGCTTCATCAGATCAACTCAAACTAGAAGGTCCACAGGCACTGGGCACAGAAAGGTAAATGTTAAAACATTTGCAAATGGACTAAAAGATTACAACCAGATTACACCAGGCACCATAATAACCACAGTGCATTGTGTAGTGGTTAGGGTGTCTATAGTGTTCCTTTAATTAAATAAATTACATTTGATTAGATATAGAAGATGCATTGAACCATGTAAGCTTGGGTCAGATTGCACAATTACCACACTTGATCCAGTCACCTTAAAATGATCACCAAAATGGTCAAAATTAGACAATTGGCTATCCTAGAGGACAAGAGAAATTGCAAGCAAAAATAGTTGCATATATGCATATACTGAATTGCATGATGCCTATACTCACATAGAAATGTCTGAGCAGTCCCAAGTACACTATGAGTAAGAGAACAGAAATAGCACTGGGGTGCAGGGACAGATCCAGCACAACAGTAATTGTCAACATTCTACTGAGATTCACGTACAAATGAGCTTTTAGAAGAGTTTGATAGGAACTGCAGAAGCCCTGTGGCAGGAAGAGTGATGAAAGATCCAAACAAAAATAAACATTCCCTGAACTCTTTGCTAACAATAAGGCCTGATGCTGTTATGTTTCGTTTAATATTCCTTAAACCTCCATGAGTACCGTTATCATTTTTATTTCTTGTTACATATGGCATAAGTGATGCTCCTCTAAACATAATTCCCCACACACTGCTCCATGAAATGCACATCCATCTCTGCTCACAGTTCCTAAATGTAGCTTACACTCAGTGGCGTACACACAATCCACGGGGCCCCGGTGCAAAACTGATCCGTGGGCCTCCATCCATTCCCTCCCCCCGACAGACACACACACACACAGACAGATACATACAGACACATGCACACATACATACATACAGACACACAGACACATTCATACCTACATACAGACCGACACACACACAGGCACAGAAAGGCACACACACACACACATATATATAAACAGACAGGCACACATAGAGACACACACACACACAAGACACACACATACCTACATACAGATACACACACATACATACATAAAGACACACAGAGACACATACATACAGACACACACATACAAAGACACATACATAAGACACACACAACACATACACACACGTGTCTAAAATATTTTGTGTGTGTGTGTTTGTTTGTGTGTATGTATGTTCCTACCTTTTAGGTGCAGGGGGGTGACATTCCCTGGGATCCAGTGGTGGCTCAGGTTGATGGGAGTCAGAGTTCCCACTCTGACTCCCTCCTCCTTCCTCCCGCGCAGTCTGTCTGATTGCTGGGAGGAGTGACGTGCAGTCACTTTGCCACCCGGGCCGGGGCTGCAAATGGTGAACTGAAAACGTTCCATACTTCTTATATGACATAGTATTTTCTAGAGTTTTACCAAAACTCTATTGTGACTTTGATTAGGAAACATCGTAGCCAGCAAGATAGACCACTGGTAAAAACCCAGCAACTGCCAAAGAAGACCATCAAATATGCAAAATATTATAATGATAATAGTAATAATATTTTATTACTAAATATGTTTTTCCTTTTATTTTATTTTAATATGCAACTATTCTATCATGTATACATTTCTTCCTCAAAAACATTTTTGTCTCTCGAATCCTTCTCTTTTGTGTCTATCACATTTTTTCTATTAATATCACCATGCCTCACATTAATCCTCTTTTAAGACATTCCCATTAATCTCAACATTACCTTTACAGCGTGTAAAACCACATCCCTCTATTCACATACTAATTTCACCCTAAAGTCCTGATAACAATCTTAATGCGGTTTCCACCTAGATCACACCTCATATCACCCAATTACCTCAATTATCATATTCAAAACTTTCATTTCCATTTA
The DNA here is from genome assembly GCF_036172605.1 of Pelobates fuscus. Taxonomy (NCBI): domain Eukaryota; kingdom Metazoa; phylum Chordata; class Amphibia; order Anura; family Pelobatidae; genus Pelobates; species Pelobates fuscus. The sequence continues at coordinate 323,960,080 of NC_086320.1, read as the reverse complement.
GAATGAAACCCACAGTGTGAAAACGGTTTATTAGATTACCCAATTCATTCTAGGAATGATAATTCCAATTCACAATTTAACATTCAGGTTGTATTGATTCATACTGACATTGGCTCTATTGCCAGACAACATCCTTAAGGGCAAATGATCTGAGTAATAGGTTATTCTGCACAACTGAACACTTTGCCATATAAAGAGTTTTTACAAGACATTTCAAAAGCGTACTTAATAAGTTCAGACAGGACTTTGAAGGATGACAGAGCACTATACACACACCAGATGACAAGTGCTTGAAGCGTCTGGTTCAATGGTCTGGACAAAAGTTTGACACTTTATTTTCCCTCCTTCCTTTATTGCATCAGAAAGTATAGGGAACGTGCTTCCTGCTTAAGCTACAAACTATACAGGATAGCACACTAAAAAAAAGAACTAGAAATAACCAAAACAAAGCAGAATTCTGTTTCAACCCGGGATATTAATTTATGGCTTCATCCCAAATTGCTGTGGATTTGTAATTATTTATGGGAACTCTTACAGGGTGAATTATCATGAATTCAAAGTGAATGTAAAATGTTATACTACAAGAGGCAAATTGGGAAAATGTCTAATGTCCCCTCTTTTTTTAGTTTGTATATTTTGGCCTAATATGAAATTACCTTTGAATTCCCAACAACTCACACTTTAGTGAATAACTACATTAGGTTCAATAAAAAGATTTCGTTTTTTTCCCCATGCTTAATTCCAGTTATCCCAAGGATATGTGCCGATTCCCGTGGTCTGATGACAAGCTTGGTATCTTCTTTTTTACATTGTTATGATGATGAACTTAAAGGAACACTATAGGCATCCAGACCACTTCAGCTCATTGAAGCGGTCTAGGTAGCAATGTTCCAGTCCCCCTTAGTTCTGCATTGCCGTTTTTGAGAAACTGCAGTAATGACATTGCAGTACTAAGAATGCCTCTAGTGGCTGTCATTCAGACAGCCACCAGAGACACTTTGTAATGGTTAAAGGATCACTATAGGGTCAGGAACACAAACATGTATTCCTGACCCTATAGTGCTAAAACCACCATCTAGCCCCCCTGGGCCCATCATGCCTCCCTAAATATAGCAAAATCTTACTGTATTCAAGCCTGAAGCTGTAGATCTGCATGATGTTTGCCTCATAAAAACAAGCTGCCTGCTGACATCATCAGAAGTGGTGGCCTGATCCAATCACAATGCTTCTCCATAGGATTGGCTGAGACTGACAAGGAGGCAGATCAGGGGCAGAGCCAGAATGATTCAAACACAGCCCTGGCCAATCAGCATATCCTCATAGAGATGAATTGAATCAATGAATCTCTATGAGGAAAGTTCAGTGTCTGCATGCAGAGGGAGGAGACACTGAATGTTTGGATGCATTTTAGGCAGCCATGACCCAGGAAGGATATCTGAAGAGTGGCCAGTGAAGTTATCACTAGGCTGTAATGTAAACACTGCATTTTCTCTGAAAAGACAGTGTTTACATCAAAAAGCCTGAAGGGAATGATTCTACTCACCAGAACAAATTCAATAAACTGTAGTTGTTCTAGTGACTATAGTGTCCCTATAAGCAACTTTTGGTCGCATATCTGATGCTGGAGGTCCTTACACCCTGCATTAGGACATCCAGCGTCAGTAAAATCCCCATAGGAAAGCACTCGCTGCGCATGCACATAAGCCTCGCCCGTCGGATGATGTCTGACGAGTTGGAGCGCCGTTCCACCGCCGAGAAAGATCAGCGCTGGAATCAGTTGAGTACACAAAGGGTTTTTAACCCTTTCCATTCCAGAAGGGCAGTGGGAACTATTGAGTAAGGAATACAACTTTGTATTCTTTATACTATAGATTCCCTTTAAGTCTCCCAGTGTTTGTGTCATACTAATATAGAACTACCTTAATAACATATCAATGAGACAATTGAGTGTGACTTATTTGAAGTCCCATTGCTAAACATTTATATGTCTTTGTAGTGCAGGCCATACTGGTAGAGGGAGCAAACTACAGGCAGAGGCGGCTCTCTAATTAGGCGATTTAGGCGGCCGCCTAAAGCCTCGCGGTCACTTAAATCGCCATAGGGCAGACTGAACTGTCGGGTTCTCGGTCTATGACCAACGACCTGACACAGGAGGGGGCGCGGCGGCTTACCCTTTATGCCGCAGGGTGCAAGGCTTGGACTGCCCTGGGGGAGAGCCAGCCTTCAGTCTGCAGCTCCGCCGGGTGTGAGCTGCAGACTGAAGTGTCTTGCAATCTCCAGCCAATCAGAACGTTGCCGCAGGTTACCATTTACCATGTGGTGTGCAGCTCTACCGGAGAGCCCACCGGACCACCAGGGACAGAGGGAGCCCACTGGACCACCAGGTAAATTTCAACCCGCGCCACCCCCCTCTCACACTGTCAACCCCCTCTCACACTGTCACCACCCCCCTCTCACACTCGGTCACCACCCCCCTCGCACTCGGTCACCACCCCCCTCGCACTCGGTCACCACCCCCCTCTCACACTCGGTCACCACCCCCCTCGCACTCGGTCACCACCACCCCTCGCACTCGGTCACCACCACCCCTCGCACTCGGTCACCACCACCCCTCGCACTCGGTCACCACCACCCCTCGCACTCGGTCACCACCACCCCTCGCACTCGGTCACCACCACCCCTCGCACTCGGTCACCACCACCCCTCGCACTCGGTCACCACCACCCCTCGCACTCGGTCACCACCACCCCTCGCACTCTGTAATCCCCCTCTCATCCCCTCTTACTCTGTCATCCCCATCTCACTTTGTCACCCTCCCTCTCACACTGTCACCCACTCTTACACTGATGTCACCCACCCTCTCATACTAATGTCACCCCACCTCTCACACTCTGTCACACACTCTGTCACCCCCTCTAAACACACGGTCACCTCTCTCCGCACACACTGACACCCCCTCCATACACACTAACAACCCTCTCCATACACACTGTGACCCCTCTATACTATGGCACCCCCCTCCATACACACTGTCACTCCCTCCAAACAAACGGGCACCACTCTCTGCACACATGGGCACCCCCCTCTATACACACTGTCACTCCTCCACACTGTGGCACCCCCCTCCATACACACTGTCACTCCCTCCAAACAAACGGGCACCCCCCTCTATACACACTGTCACTCCTCCACACTCTGGCACCCTTCTCCATACACTCTGGTACTCTCCTCCACACACTGGCACCCCCTCCATACACATTGTCACCCCATTCACTTTATGAAACCCCCCTCCACACACTCTGTTACCCCTAACACTAACTGACACCCCCCCAGACACTGTTACCACCCCCACACACACTGTCACCCTCACATACTTATATTAACTCCTCTTTATTCAGTCACACTCACCCCATCCAATCATGCAGCACTTACCCTGTAACATGAATCCCCCTGTCACACTCACCTTTTCTCCCACGGTCACATTTAACTCCCATCCCTATCACACTCTACTCTCTTCACCCTGTCACAATCACCCTGTCAAATAAACTCCTCCAATCCGGTCACGCCCACCTCCCCTCGTCCTGACACACTCCCTCCTCCAACCATGCCACACTCATCCCTAGCTCTGTCACCCCCTCAACCCTTCCATACTCAACCTGTCACAATAACGCCTCTAATCCTGTCACACTTGCCCTCTCAATAAACCCTCCTTAATTATGTCACATTCACCTCACCTTGCCCTGTTACACTCACTCCTCCAACCATGCCACATTCACCCCAACCCTGTGATACTCATGCCCCAAGCATGCTACATTTACCCTATCACATCCCTTAATTCTGTCATACATACCTCCTCTCACCCTGTAACACTCTCTCTTTAAACCATGTCACACTCACGCCCCAACCCTGTCTTATCCAACGCCTTGCTCTTTTACACTCACCCTGCCACAGTTACCCCTTTACTCGCCCTGTCACCCCCTGAAGGCAATCATTATACACACAGTCATAAAACATAGCTTTGTCAAAAACTCAATGCCCAAAGGCCACAGGCAGTACACAGACATACACATGCTCAGAGAAACATACATACAGAAACAAGGATACTTACTGTCAGACACACACTCTCCGGCACACACACAGTTACACAATGCAAGACAAACTCAGAAATACAGCCAGATAAATTCACATTGTGAGAGATTTTTTTTTTTTTTTAAAAGCCCAACCAAAATAAAAATTTCTGTTTCCAATAACCCCTTCACACCAGCACTTATGTACACACAACTGCCAGGCTATGCAACTGTATATAAACAATTAGCATAATTGCAAATTTAAATTTGTGCTATAACTACAGTCAGAGAGCTCAGCGGCACAGTGAGCCGCAACAATGCAAGCCTCTGAACAATGAATACAAAGACTAGGTATCTACATCCAAAGCCCTTCAATATATCTACAGCTTCTTATACACACACAACTCAACCGCAATCTTTTTTTCACTAATGATGTTAGTGGGGGCCTCATGTTTGAATTTTGCCTAAGGCCTCACCAAGTCTATAGCAGTGAACTGACTACAGGTACTGATGTTTTTCATTTACATAATTTGTAGATACAGTTTTAAGTTACCAGAAGCAGGCCTCATCATCCAGACATTTGTGGACAGAAGGTTCACATTAAATACTGATTAGTTAATTGTTATGAGGAATTTTACGCAAACAGGTTTATTATATAATATAGGGAAGATGACACCTAAAATGTTTATTATGCACTATTAAAAGGTTCTTAGGGACATTTCTTTCACAAAGACCCATGGTTCTTTTACATAGAATACAAACATATGTTCACATTGTAATTATCATTGAGTTTTTCTGTATCCCTTTTTTAAATAAACAATAAATTAGTTAAAGGGACATTGTAGGCTACTACAGCTTATTTAAAGTGTTCTGGATACAGTGTCCCTATTGCACTTACTTCAGTTTCTCTAAAACTGCAATGTTTTACATTGCGACACTATGACAGCCTCTAGTGCTCTCTACCAGACAGCCACTAGAGGCGCTTCCAGAATGTTACCAAACGTTTGGTACACTAACTGACACTGGACATCCTCAAGCTCTGCAGGAAGACATCCAAGGCTAGCTATTTCCCCATAGGAAAGCATTGACTCAATTCTTTCCTATTGGGAGGCCTAATGCGCGTGCGTAACATCGATAGACCGAGCATGGGTAGGGGAGCAGGAAGGAGGAGGGATGCAGAGGGCGCTTTAGTGCCAGGAATACAGCTTTGTATTCCTGGAACTACAGTATGCCTTTAATTATACTTATCCCTCTAAAATTACACCTACACTTATAACAGTATGGCGCTTTCTTCCTGAGTTGAGAAACTGGTATATAGAGGAAATGCAGCATTTATACATCAATTCAATTTTCAAAGAGAAGTAACCAGGCACTTACACTAAATAAACTACTAAGGGAAAAACAAACCTGGAAAAAACGAATCAAAATGTTGAATAAGATGTTCCTCTAGATCCCTGGGGAAACATTACAAAGCCCTTGGCGCCTCTCGTTTTAATTTTAATCAACAGTGAAGACTGTAGAAACTGCTTCCATGCCAATGGCACAGGTAGGATGCTGCCAAGGAGAAAGTATGCTTTTGCAAATGCTTACACCCAGGATTTCCCTATTGGATTAAATCATTACCGGACCTATCTAAGAAAGTAGGATTTTTTTTTCTGGTCCCTTCAAGATCATAGAAAATTATTAAAATGATAATTGATCAAAACAATTCAGCACAATCGAGACCAGTGGTTGGCAATCTACTGACCGCAGGTCCCACCAGGCCGGCCCCCTGCAAAATACCAGCCCCTTCTTGCCCATGTGAAAAGAAATTGGCATCAGACCCAAGGGCTTGCTGGTCCTGGGGTGCTGGACAAAAAATGTGTAGTGCACAAAGTAGAACTGCAAAGAAGCATTGCAGAGTCCGTCTCTGATAATGTTCTCTCACAGTTCCTGGTGTTGAAGTAACACGTTAATTCCGATGGAGGCTGTAACACTCTCCACCTAACTCGGTTATTATACTCACACCCTCTATTATACTTGCCCCAGGCCCCTTATACTGTGGAGGAGTGAACAAACCGTTTGTTCATCCTCCTCCCAGGTCCAGCAAGTGATGTCAGAGAAAGGTTCAGATTCATCTATACACTCACGAAAACCAGGGCACCAGGCAGAATCGTATCCTTTCTCTCCACACGGTACATGGCCTACTGGCATTAAGTGTGTGGGTGTGCATGGGTCAGTGTGTGTGTATGGGTCAGTATCTGACTGGCAGCATATGTGTGTGTGTATGGGTCAAGGTCTGTGTCCGTGTGTATGGGTCAGAAGGTCCGTGTTTGTGCATAGGTCTGTATTTGTGCATGTGTATAGATTAGTGTCAGTGATTGTGAGTATGGGTTTTTGTATGCGTGTCAGTGTGTGACCCTTATTGAGTGTCCTATTGTGGACTACACGCTTAGTCCTAGTAGTAAGTCTTTCTTGATATTTTGATATTGACCTTTTCTTCATTTGATTTTGTGTATTTCAATGTCTATGTGTTAGTGTGTGTAAGTTTATATCCAGCACCAGTATCACTACAAGGTGCACATGGCAGATGTGCAGGAAGACTACAGTGATTTAAATGGTAACAACTGGATCCTAAGGAAAGGCTCCACTCCAGCGCTTCTAGAAAAAAGTAAGGAGACTGGATGGATCATGGACCTCTTAAAAAAGAAATAAATGTCATGTGTGTTTGTGATTGTATATATGTATCAGTGATTATGTGTACAATTACCCCAACAAAACATGTGTGTTGTGTGAATGTGTATATATATGTTTGCAAGAGAATGTGTGTGTTTAAAAACATAGCTCCCTGATTTGGTATCCTTATATAAGGAAACCCTGCGTCTGGGTGCAAATGGTGGCGGCCATGAGGGTTAGTTTAAGGTAAGTAATACTTGCCTTCTCCTACACCCCCCAGTACAGCATCTGGAGCAAACTATACAAAGACCCCATAAGGTGATAGAACTGCTTTCATTTTGTAATCTTTTACCTGTTCAGTGGATAGTTCCATAGTTTGGCATCGTTATATATGGCAATCCCACATGTGGATAGAAATTTGGGAGCCATCTACTAATATTATCTTAATTTTTTTTGCTATATAGATAAACGCAGCCCTCCATCCATTTACAATATGGCATCCAGCCCTGATGCGGAATAAGGTTGCTAACCGCTGATCTAGACTATCAGTGTAAACATTTATTAGCTACAGAGTGCCCCATCTGAACATGTGACATTAAATACCTTCACTGGTCCAAACAAGTCCTAATATCACGGGGTTTAGGTCACAGCCAAGAAAACCAAGCACCAGGAAAACATACATAAACACAGTATCAATTTAAAAAGTCATTCATTTTAAGTATTAAATGATCGTGATTAAGAACCAAGGTGCAATAGCTGGTTATTTTACCAAACTGCAACCACGCAGGTTCTCTGTAGAGACAAAAAAATACCATTATCCAACAGTAATGACCCCTTAATGTTCAAATACATTAAGTCATTATCTAGTCCCTACAGACCATTTGGCGGGATGTTTAAAGTACACATTTTTTATAATAGAATTATAAAGTAACTGGTCTTTAAACAGTTAATGGATATTACAAATACACCCATATATGATTTAACAATGTTGATGAAATTTGACACAAGATAGATCTGAACAAAGAAATATGAATGCTTTTGAATAAAATCCAGAGGTTTGATGGTTAATCTGAAACCAGTTAAGAACATTGATTTTCTGTCTGTTGAAACATTTCTCAGAGGATTGGGGGACACGTTTTGGATCTTTATCACGTACAATGTCCATTTTCAATCAGCTTGTGCCTCCTTGAAGAGGTTACAGGAGGCCTCATCAAAACATGTTCAAACACGTTCAAAACCATTGATTTCTCAAAACCTAACAAGGACACAAGGATTAAGGAAAACCAATAGAAAATAAAGCAAAACAGAAAGATTGCTTTTCCGTAATATTTCATAAATGACATTGCTGTCATTGCTGTCACAATGTGTGAAAAAAAAAAAAAAAAAATCACACAAATAGGATATCCCTGTGACACAGAGATGGACAAAACTTAGATGTTCAGCTTTTGTAGAACTACAGCTACCATCTACTGTTTAGTAGATATATACCCACAATAAAAACATGCATTTATTAAAACATGCATTGTTTGTTCATTTGGGGTATATCTGCAAACAGTAGCAAAATATGAAGATCTCTTGTCTGCAGCCTTTGCAAGCCCTCCTCTTCTAACCTTGCCCAGACTTTCTGTGGTTGTTCAATCACAGACTTCCTAATGCAGCTCAATGAGAAGCCTTTGTAAGGCAGGTGCTCTGGGCAATTTTTGAAGTATTTTGATTATTATGATCACAGGGCCACCATCAGGGGGTGACAACCATAATGGTTGTCACGGGCCCGGCAGCCCTGTCAGTATGTATGTGTTTCTTTCAGTATGTCTTTCAGTGTGTCTGTCAGTATGTATGTATGTGTGCATGTTTGTTAGTATGTGTCTGTGTGTCACTATGTATGTCTGTATATGTGTGTGTGTCTGTTTCAGTATGTGTGTGTCAGTATGATGCCTGTGTGTATGTCTGTATATGTGTGTGTCTGTTTCAGTATGTGTGTGTCAGTATGATGCCTGTGTGTATGTCTGTTTCAGTATGTGTCTGTATGTGTGTATATTTGCGTGTGTGTGTATCTGTGTCCTTATTGTATCAGTGCGTGTGTTTCTGTCTGTGTGTGTGTATTCCTGTGGGCGGAATTTGGAGGCAGGCCCCCAGGGGCCCAGACCTTAAGCTGTGTTAGGGGCCCCAACATTTCTGATGGCGGCCCTGCATGATCACTTAGTCTTATATTTGTGAGGTGTGAAAATAAAATTACAATCATTCCAGGTACAACGTATGCTTGTAGTTCTTCAGCACTGACAAGGGAGAGCAGAAAAGACCTTGCACAGGTGCTTTGGTTGATATGATAACTCCCTAGTCAACGCCGCTAGAGCAGAGTATAGGAGCTGGCAAATTAAGTCAACATGTCAAAGTCACGGAGGAGGTTTGCCCTGCTTGGAGAAGCATTCCCAAGAAGCGTTAAAAAAAAGAAGAAATCAGGAGGAGCAAGGTCAAATTGGTGACAAGTGATTCATGAAGAGTAACACCCGGAAGAAAGAGGATATGTCGGCATTGGAACAGAGGTAAAGTGAGCATACGGCAATATTTTACACAGAAAACATCCTCTCTCTATGATACATGATGTATTCAATGTATTTCTAGACTATTTAGCTCAACTTAAAATATTGATGACAGGTTCACTTTAAACGTACAAATCAACAACTCTTTATCCTACAATGCCTCCATCTTAGCTCCCTGTCTGTCATTGTTATAAGCTCTGTCCTTTGCACCTGGCAGTCAGCACAATGAAAACAGTGAAAGCATACAAAAAGGAGAGAAATTAAACAATGTTTCTATTTTTTTCTCTTAATTTGCAGTGTTACCCTGACCTTGCCTTATCTGAACTGGATTTTGAGGTGAATTTGGTGTTCTATGAGTGAAACCTACGTATAATAGTGGGGGCGCTCTAAAAAGGGTAATCAATATTGCATGTTTATATTTTAGAGCACTCGACCTGTTATATATAGGTTTCAAATACTTATATAACACTAAACTCATGTTTTAAGCATTTAAGTGTAGTGTATTCCCACACAAGTGTTTGTTTTAAGCACCATGTAACGGGAATGTAACGGGAACATTTCCCCGTTTAGGAGATCACTGTTCATTTTCTGGTTTAATAGGTAATTTGTCAATTCTTTAATATACATTTTAAAGAAAATGCAGACTTTCATTGATAAAAAGTTAAGTTACTGGTGATTTTTAATGTTCTACTCAATATTTTAAATTGCAGAGAATTAACAGTTCCCATTTAACCTCGTAAGATCCAATGACAATCCGTGGCAATAATAAAATTAAAAAAAATCAAGAATATTCTAAGCGCAGACCCTATGCTCGCAGGGCCAGCTATCATACAAACATGCAGTTATTTAGGGCCAGAATTACAGGACCAGATTCAAAGATTCCTAGATTGGCATTGCCTTTCACCATACTTTAAAGCAGGCTTCCCCAAACTTCGGCCCTCCAGATGTTGCTGAACTACAACTCCCATGATTCTCAGCCTATTTCATTCATTGAATCATGGGAATTGTAGTTTAGCAACATCTGGAGGGCCGGAGTTTGGGGAAGCCTACATTAAAGGGTTAACATCGCTCAGTCTACATGTATCTTACTAAGAACATGTGTAGACACGGGTATCTGCTGAAACATGAAACATTACATTTTTAGCTCTCGAAAAACAATGAGAAATGTGACTGTAACAGGATGACCTATGCTTTATCCTATTACGCAGCAAATATTGGACAAATCCCTTTAGCTCATGACAAACCTGGCAATTCCTTGGTACTCTTGCCTGGTTTTCTCATTGAGGTTTACGATTTGTTTAATGGAACATGTATATTTTTAATGCAGACTAGCTGACAGCAGCATTAGTAGTGATGACTAATGGGCTGGGGTGACTGGGTTGTTTCCTTTAAGTGCTGACAGAACATATGTATGGCTTAAAAGCCTTAAAGAGACACTCCAAGCATTGTAACAACTTCGCTCATTGCACGGGTTATGGTGCAGCCGTGCAAGGAGGTCCACTTGTCCTGCATTACTGCAGCCATCTGCAAACATTGCAAAAGCCCAGCCATTTTCTTTCATATAGCAGAGGAGGAACAGAGCGCACACAAATTGTCTATCTTCAGTAGGGCAACTTGTCCTCCCACCTGAGATACTGGCTTTATGCTACTGTGATTCATGCAGGCTTTTTTATTTTTTTAAGTGAAGAGGGTTAGCAGTTTTGGGGTATGAGTACTGGATGTACAAGTGCTACAGCTGCAGAAACCTTCAAGGAACACACTACTGACATTTATTTTAATTTCAACTATTTAGTAGATACCATTTTTTTCTGCATGTTTTGTTTGGAGATATATGAAAAAAAAACTGCTTGTAGATCTGCCTGACTCTCCGAGTGACAGCAAGGGAGGTGTTTCGGCCCCAGTTAGACAAGTGCTGAGTTCTATTAAAATCTGCACTTTTATAAAACTGTCAAAAAAAAATGGCAAACTCCAGACACAAAAAGCACTTCCTCAAGCATTCTGAGAAACAGCACTATTTACATTTTGTATTTCCCAAATTGAATAATGCCTGTCAGGCAGACAGTTACTATGGGCTTTTGACACAAATGATTCAATTACTAATTATGATGCCCGACATAACCACAGAAAGTATGCCAACACTGGACACTGTGTGTGACCTTGTGCTTCTTACTGGAGGTAATGTTTCTCATAGAGCAGTTGACTGCTTGATCACAGCTGTGTGTCATCAAGGCTTCTGAATGAGAAGCATCTATTGCCTATCACTGCTGCCCTATCACTACTTGAGCTGACGCCACATTAGCTGGAACAGCAGAGAAGAGCCAGCAGATGCCTGGGACATTAGTTCTGTGCTAAATCGTTTGAAAACTGAACAGTAGAAGGAACGGGAAAACCAGTGAATTCCAGGAACCAAAACCTATTAATTGTGATGAAGTGGTTATGGTGCCCAGAGTGCACCTTTAATGGGAAGGTCAATTCTAGTGACTGTCAATAAGAATTCTAACATTAGGAAGCACACTAAAAATAAAAGCTTGTCACGCAAACATTTTGTAACGCAAAGTACCCAAAACAAAATAACGAACAATAAAAATGTACACCAAACACTGAAATTGTAAAGAAATTCCTGTTTCGATCAACGCCTCCAGCTATGTGCATGAGAGATTGCATGTGACATCATCACATAAACACATTAAATGTTAAAAAAACACTCTAGACTTACTATAAATCAAATTGTAAATCTTGCTGTACATGTGACCCTAAATTTAAATGAGAGCACTCATCCAGTGATTTCAGAGAGGATTCGATGCTACAAATGAACGCTAAAGAACATTGACCATGACATTTATTATTTCTGAGGGTTTGCATGCGCTATATATAAATCCCAGGTACCCAGGAAAAAACAAACAAACACGGCAGTGCAGTCTGTAATAATATATATAAAAACAACTTGCAGATCTGCCTGACTCTCGAGGTGTTTAGGCCACAGTTCTACACAGTTATGGGAAAAAGAAAGTACACCCTCTTCGAATTCGATTGTTTTACATACCAGGAAATAATAATAATCACCTGTTCCTTAGCAGGTCTTAAAATTAGGTAAATGCAACCTCATATGAACACCTGATATATTACCCTGTGCCATGATTTATTTAACAAATAGAAATTTAAAATGGAAAAGCCATGTGTGAAAAATTAAGTACACCTTATGATTCAATAGCTTGTAGAACCACGTTTAGAAACAATAACTTGAAGGAACCATATAACTTTATCAGTCTCTCACATCGTCGTGGAAGAATTTTGGCACAATCTTCATAACAACATTGCCTATAAGACACTACAGTTCCACTCCAAGCACCAATTAGCAGTGAGTATTATCTAGGCAATGGCCTACAGAAAAGTAATGACCTAAAGTGAACAGGTCATCAAAAGTGAAGGTAGGAGAGCATTTCATAAGAGCCAAGAAAAACACAGGCTCACAAACGACAAATGAAATATCAGTTCAGAAGGGAGCAGTGACTGAAAGCCCAAAACAATCCAAGCAACAATATATCAAGATCCAATATCAAACCCATTAGAATAAAAGACTAGATTAGAATAACAGCACTTTTTTTAGTAGCACTGAGCCAATTCCTTGTATATATAGTTTGTGAAAGGTGCTAAATGTCACGCATTGTGAAAAAAAAAAAAAAAAGACTGTAGATATAGTAAATTAGAATGTGAGTGTGTTAGTGATTGTCTTAGTCTCCAGGAATGCAGACCTATGTTGTAGTACTTTCATTTTGTAATAAAATGCAGTCTTTTTATTACCCCAGGGAGAGGTGCAAGGTACTGATCTGTGTCTACTAAATTCCTTGTAATCTCATGTTCTGTTATAGTGCCAGAATGAGGTTAGCTCCTTTTCCTAAAAAGTATCTTTCCTTATGTGACTCCACAACACACACACACACACATACATATATACACACACACACACACACACACACTCACAATATCAGTTATTTTAGAATCACTAATAAGCCAATGGGAGATTGTGGTTTTGTTTTTTAATTCTTTATTTCCGTGCGATCATTGAACAATTATACGCATTTCGAAATCATTCCAAGTACTTACAAGGCATGGTAGAGGTACATTTCGCACACATTTTGTAATTTTTATGGACGGATATGTTATAACGAGAGAGTTAATGAATGGGAGATTGTGTTTTATATCCAAAAACGCAAGATTTGATAAGAAATGTATTCAAAAGCAAAAAACTAAAAAAATGATTTACAAAATGTTTAGTTTAAAACCCATGATTCCACTATGGATTTACCTAATGTGTAAATTTTTATGACTAGATTCACCGCATGTCATTTCATAACGCAATAAAACTAAATTGGGTGTGATCGGCAATTACAGATGAGCTTATTTATTAAATTGATTGCGTATTATATTGCATGTCAGTTTGTACATCTATTGTTTGCAGTGTTACACATTTCTTTTAAAGGATTTTAAAATGCCCATGTGACTCATTATGTTTATATCTAGCAATATAAAGCTTTGCAATCAGCAGCTCTCAAAAGCTTTGTTTAGCTATAACAATAGGACATCTACAGGGCCTTATTCTATCGTTCATCTAAAAGGCACATGTTGAAAGGTAGAATGAGCACTGAAGGCTGTGTGTGCAATGTACCATGTACCTGGTGTGTTATTTAAAGGGACACTGTGAGAAATCAAAATAATACAACTGATTGCTGCAGTGATGGTTTGTGGCGACTATGGACGCAAAAAACGCCTTATACTTTTGGCTTCCAATAAGGTAGAGTACACATCTGCCCACCTGTACAGGCACATGGTTTAAGAATATGTGTGATTATGTGTGCGTGTGTGAGAATGCATGCATATCTATTTTTTTGAGTGGGGAAGCTTCACATATTCTGCAAGTGCAGGTATTTATTATTAGTAGTAGTATTAAAAGAAATCTGGCCATGTTTGGAGGCCATTTAAGATTGTGCTCCACTCATACCCGGGTGCTGGGAGCTTGCTCATCATAACATTGTAAGAGCCGCACAATCGGGGTGTAAAAAGTGAGAAGGGGAGATGGGGCCTGACTAGCATGGAGGAAAGACATGCTCTATTAGAGCTCCTCAGAAATAGGGGAAATTCATGGCACTTTTATCACCATACAGGTTGATTTAGGTGACATCAATCAACTCACCTGACCCATGATTGGGCTAAGAACGGACACTGCGGTCTGTGACCCAACTGGAGCCTGCTGGCCGCACTCCTCACAACAAGAGGCCTTGTGAGCATCAGGTGGGAGAGGCGGCCGATCTCCCGGCCCGATGCTGCATGGCAACGACTGATGATGAGCAAGGGCCCAGTTACTCTCCCCCCAGGGACCATGGGGGGTGATCGTAGTCCATCTCTGGGAGGCAAACCTGACTTAAAAGGGAGCGCAGGGCAAAGCCACACAAATAAGCATAAAACTCAGCATGACAGCCATCATGGCGGACGCCATATGTCTCCCCAGTCCTACTAACTTACACAAGCTGGGCGCGCTATTTGCCAATTTCTGGCGCAAGCTGGAGGGCAGAACACAGCCAGTTGCCTCACAACAACAAAGCAGTTACCTACCCAAGATGCTGCCTCAAAATCGGAGAAAGGCTTCGAAGGCCTTCATTGCAAAATGGGCCTCATCATGGCGGCGCACCAAACTGCACACTGTACCCCAGTGCTAAAAGTTCATATAAGTCACTGCCAGGGACATAAAGCACTACGGAGAAATATGACTTGACAAGCTCACATGCCCCACCTGATGGTTCCTGGGTCCAGAGGACTGCAACATCTCACTCCACTCCAGATCCTGACTCTGCAAGCACACCAGCCCCTTCTATCAACACTTGGGCACAGAGACTCAAACTTCCTTGCTGTGTTGCAGGAATGCAAGGTACCCCTGGCAGGCATCGGCTGAATGAGATCCCAGCCTGAGCAACCATTGCTGCTTTGCTGAGGCCCATATGTGGCCTACGTTGAAGGAACCAGGCGGAGGTTTTACCAAACTTACCACAGAACTATATTTACTTTATTTTTATATGATTTCATACTCTGTGGTATAATGTACCTGTTTTTTGTATTTTTGTCTCCTACTCTCTGGTTAGGAATAGCATGCAGCTACTCATGGGCATAATGCCCTTAATCTAATTCAGTCTAAGAAACCAGTGCTTTCAGCTCATGTTTTAGCCTGATAACCTACTAAAATCTAACACTAATTATTACAAAATGTACAGACTAACCTCTACTGCTCTGTCTTCTCACGACATGTTTCTAATGATTTATGTTGCTTTACAGTTTGGAATACTGTCATGTAACACCCATGCACAACAAAAATAAATAATAAAAAAATAAAATAAAAAAGTGAGGGGGGGGGGGGGGGGCAAAATGGTTCTTCGTTCGTCTTTCTAGCCAAAAAAACTTGTATCAGCTTTGCATTTAAATTCGGTGTCTACTTCTGGATTGTGTATATGAGTGAAACCTGTCTAATATGCGAATGGTCTGAATTGCTACAGGACCTAATATAGGTAATGGCACAAAGGAGATGAAACCCATTTGAAAACACCTAAGTGAAACTAACCCTGGGGCAAGCTATTATGTTAGTGCCTGCTGTAAATCTACTCAAATATTGTCTTATTCATCAGATAATTCTTACTATTAGTAACAGACTTGTCACACCTAATATTTTCTCACTCAACAAGTACTAGAAATAACATGTGTTATTTAAAATACCAAGACAATATGAGGTGGTCTCATACTGTATTTGTTCCAATTCTCCAATTAATATGAATACTTTCTTTATAAAGAATAACTGTCTAATAATTCTGGCATTCAGAGAAAAGCTGGGGCGATAATGACTAGATTAATTAAGTCTCTAGATCAGGGGTGCCCAAAAGGTAGATGTTGTAGAACTAAAACTCCCATGATTCTTTGCATGCCTATAGAATGGTGAAGCATCATGGAAGCTGTAGTTTAAAAACATCTGGGGATCTACCTTCTGGGCACCCCTGCTCTAGATGTTATGAAGAAATCTGTTAGGTGGGCTTTGCAGGACTTCCTGGAACAGGATCTTAGAAAGGTTGCACTTGATGTGGATATGTGGACAGGAACAGGTATTACGATAAACCACAATTTGATACTTAACACATATATAAATAGTGTTAAAGGGGCACTATAGGGTCAGGAACACAAACATGTATTCCTGACCCTATAGTGTTTAACCCACAATTTAGGTGGCTTGCCCCCCTCTTAGCCCCCTTAAAACGAAAACTTTCCATGGGGAAAGCATTGGATTGGCTAAAATCGGCAAAGGGGAGGAGCCCCCGTTTTGGCCAATCAGCACCTCCTCATAGAGATGCATTGCATCAATGCAGCTCTATGAGCAAAATTCAGCGTCCCCATGCAGTGCGTGGAGTCCCTGACTGGCAGTGCTGCCTACTGTGCAGCACTGAGCCAGGAAGCACCTCCAGTGTCCATCTGAGGAGTGGCCACTTGGAGGTGTCCTTAGGGGCAATTAAAACACTGCCTTTTCTCTGAAACGGCAGTGTTTGCATTAAAATGACTGATGGCAATGATTATACTCACCAGAACAACTACATTAAGCTATAGTTGTTTTTGTGACCATAGCGTCCCTTTAAAGCTTAGTATGCTTTTCTGAGAAACAACAATGTTTACAATTCTCAGATTGCAGGGACCAAAACCACTAAATTAAGCTGTAGTGGTTGGTGGAGCTTAGAGTGTGCTTTTAAAGGTAAGTATATCTTCTACTTCCATTTTCCCTCTAGGTAACACCATGCAGAAGACGTTATCTGGGTGGATTACTGCAAAAAAAGTATACAAGTAACAAGTTTATGTAGAGCATGGGGGTCCAACCTTTTGGCTTCCCTGGACTACACTGAGTGAAGAGGAATTTTCTTGGGCCGCACATAAAATTTAGAAAATTAATTTAAATAATAAAACTTCAAAAGGCTTTTCTTAATTTTGATATTTCATTTGTTTACTAGATAACTTTTATTTGTTATCCTTATGTGGGATTGCCATATTTAAGGATACCAAATTAGTGAGCTATCTACAAAACACATATCACAGCCACACACACAATAACACGCATAGACAAACACAATCTCAGACTCACACACATACAATGACGGACACAGAATCACATACACACATAATTACTGGCATACACATACAAAAAACCACCTTCATGCACACACATTTAGTAATTTAAAGGTCCACCCAGCCTCGCTACCTTACTCTTGGAGGGCTGGAGAAGGTCCTCTCCATGGTTGTCAGTGGTTGCTGCTGTGATTGGATCACTGTGCTCTTCCTGCTGCTGGGATGATGTCATATGCAGTGCAGAAGAGCACAATGTAAGTAATGGGTTCCCTGCCTCCTTCACTGCCCGGACGGCAACTGGGCCGCATTACAAGTGGTTGAGGGCCGCATGCAGCCCGCGTGTTGGGCATAGAGTCTTTAAACAGCACGTGAATGACAGAATTTGTGCCCAGTAAATATACATATGATCTATACAACCGAAGCATTGTGTACGCATTTCACATTAAATAACCTTTATCTTATTGTACACAGGTGGCTTGCAAACAAAGCACTACAAAACAGAACTCTGTCATGTTTGTTTTCATGAAGTTCTTTCCAATTTAAAGTGACTATTTTTGCCTTTAAGGCAGTGTTTAAAATGTAACTATAATTAAACAAAGGCAATAGATTCTCTGTACGAGTTGCCTAAGAGTAACTTAGCTTGAAAGACTGATTCATTCGAGATAATTTGGCAAGAGTAGAGTACAATCTGCACCTCCCATGCCAAACGCTTGTGATGAATGCCATGCTTCACAATGTGGACAGACCTTGTGTCAGTGTGGTTCTACAGAATTCAGAGCAGAGTTGACTGTGCTTTTGGCAAAGACGGGGAGTTGGGAAATTAGTGAAATATTGCGTATGTTCTAGTGTTAATTTGTAGATGTGGCTAACAAGGCTATCTAGCTACAGCACAGATTATTATTATTACTTGGATTTATAAAGCGCCAGCATATTCCCATCAGGAACGACACAGGGATCCAATACGCAGAGTGCAAATAGGAGAACGTTTATCGGGCCTTATAATGGCCTGACTAACGTAGGAAAGGACAGAGAATAGTCAGGGACTATTGAGGAGTGTCCCCATCAGGTGGGAGAAGACCCACAGGCTGGATCCCTGCCTGGGCAGTAACAATAGGTACCCTGACAATTCCGCAGCGCTGTACAATTGAGGAAAAAGACAATACAATATACCCAGACCATTGCAAAGGTAAAGAGGGCCCAGCCTGTGAGCTGAGATCTAGCCACTGAAAATATTTTGTACAAAGTACTTAGCGCCAGTGAGTTTACAATCTAAAAGCTAAAATAAGGAGCTGAGATAAGACGTAGCAGGGGGAATTTGGAGTTGATGGCCTGAGAGAATTAAAGGATAATTGCAGCTACCGGTAACATGTAAAGGAAATGAGATGGTAATTGACTGAGATATCAAAAGCTGGAGAAGCATGCTATAAAGTTAGAAGGAACCTGGGTGGCAGGAGGAGGGGTGGGTGGTACTGCATAGTGGAAATTACGTTCTTCTGTGTGTCCTCTTAGCTGGGTTTATGTACTGAGGAATAAGGAACAGGAATAGTGATAAGACAAAGTACTTATTGCTTGGAGGGGCAAGGGATTGTGGATGGGGGCAGGGAGGTAAAGCAATCAATTGTTGTATACAATTAAAAAAAAAGTTTGTTAACCAAATTATATTAGTTATTATTATTAGCATTTGTAAAGAAGCACCGATGTATGGTCCAGAGCTTTAAAATTATAGAATGGGGATATTGCTTACAAATAACTGACATGCAGAATACAAACGATTTGAGTTGAAATATTTAATTCAGACGAGTTGTGTCTGTGCTTTTTTCCCTTCCAGTTTATCTGTTTAGAATTATATTGTGGATACACAGATAGGGGAAGGCGCTGTCTGAACCTATAAAAAATGAATAAAACATAGTGAAGACTGTTACAAATATGTAATCACAGACACGTTCTCAAGTACACTCACAAGATGTGGGTAGGAAATTCACTTTGAAATTGCCACCACCTACTCCTGTAGGGGGGTCACACACTGAATCCACTGGATGTAATGGATATGGAAAATCCGGAAACCAAAAGGAGAGCAGGAACAATAAGTATGGTAGAAAAAAGATATTTATTCTTGGATAAAATAAAAGGCACTGGTCCAACGCGTTTCGTTCAGTCAGAACTTCATCAGGGACCTCTCAGGTTAAAATAGTAATATAAATTCAACAATCTCCATACATAAAAAATTCCCGCTGTACCCTCCCTCATCCCACAGTCCCAATATATAAGACAGCTCTCAATCCTATTGGTGGTGTGGTGGGTGTGTTTAAACTTGGTTCCGGATTGATCATCAACTTGCCGACTCTCAGCTGATCGTGGTATTCTTTCCCGCTTTTCAGATTACCAAGACGTCACCGGAAGTGACGTCTGCGTTCCAACTCGCACTTCCGTGCGTTCCAGCGGTAACTTTGCGTCCACAAGTATAATGGCCTTCGTGAGTCCCCATAGTAATGTATACACATGCGCAATTGGCAAAAAGCTATACTCGGAAAGAATGTGTCAGTGTCTTGCAACTAACACTCAACATTGGAAAAAGAGAGAAGTATCAGTATCAAAACATATAAAGCATATATTTAAATGACATCAAAATCACTTCATATTTGATTTATTTAATGCCTATATTCAATTATTTAAAAAACTCTAATCCAATGCATAAATGATAAAAGGATATATATAATAATAATCCTAACATGCGCTCAAAATAAATAAAACATAGAAACATTAATAGTAATTAATATATAATACACTTAAACATAAATACTCCATATAACTAAAACAACAATATTGTTGGTACTATGAATCTCTAATGTTCAAGGAAACAAACCAAATCAATATCCACATTTAACCCCTTCAGCTCCAGTGTCTGTAAACAGTGTATCCAATAGGTTTCTTTCTGTCGGAGTTGTTTTAATCTAGCTCCACCTCTCCAGTGGGGGGGGGGGGGGGTGGGGGGGGGGATGTATTCAATGCCTTTAAACAAAAATTTCAAAGTGAATTTCCTACCCACATCAATTTCAAAGTGAATTTCCTACCCACATCTTGTGAGTGTATTCGAGACATATTACATATGTGATTACATATTTGTAACAGTCTTCACTATGTTTTATTAATTTTTTATAGGTTCAGACAGCGCCTTCCCCTATCTGTGTATCCATTTGTTCTATTTTGGCACCTATGTGGAAAGTTGCCGTTGGGAAGCTGAGTTAAGTTTGTTTTTATTCATATATTTTTCTGCACAGACTATTAGAGTGTGTGTACTGTTTAGAATTATATTGTGCAAGTCAGTTCTCAAGTCATCACTCAGTATTAAGTGAATTTACCTCTGTGTCAGAAACAAATGTATTCATTAAACATTAAATTGTAGCAAATGGAATTGAATAATGGAAGCTAAAAGGCTGTGACAATAGCAGCTTGGAGAGTATTTCTAAATATTGCAATTTGGTTTCCAAGGCAGCAGCATTTGCTTTTTAGTGAATAAGCCTCACAATTACTTAATGTATAGTTGAATAAATGTAATGATAAATAAAAAAATAAATATTCTCTTTGTAAAATAAGTTAAGAAAATAAAACTGTTTATTACATTTTTCCTATGGAAAGAACAAACAAAAACGAAAAAACGAAAAAAATAGTTGTCAACATGAATATATAGGCACAAATGTAATTCAGTAAAAGACTATTTTTAAGGTTGGTTTAACTTTCCTTTATCCTACATTTACCTTTAAACCCACCCAATATGTTTCTAATGAATTTCCGTTTTACTTTTAAAGGGAATGTTCTGTAATGAATACAACACTATAATTGCATCCTTTAGGCTCATAAAACTGCAATAAATGAAGCACAAATCTTCCAGACTATTATACTTCTGCATCTAGGCTTCGCAAAACAATACTTAAAAATGTTAACGGTTGAGCTAAATGGTAAAATTAGTGTGAATCGGGATGGTCCTCTAATTTCCAATCCAATTATGTAAAGTTATATACAGATAATTTTCTTATTGTTATTATTACTACGTATATGTTTTTATGACAGTTTTCTTTTTAGTTAGTTCTGGTATTTCTACTGAAAACAGTGAATGGGTGCACCCTTCCATCCCGCCAATGGGTTTATTCACTAAAGCGAGAATTCCAGGTAATTTCAAAGTGAATTCCACATTTAAAGGTCAAAATTGCCAAAATGGAGAAATTCCCTATGTCACTTATGCTTTCAATTTAGCTACTCTGGCCTTCATTATAAATTCTCTACAAATTCACTTTGCATTTTCACTTTAGTGAATAAGAAAGTTTGTTTTTTTAATTTAATTTATCAGACAAGAATCCTTAATTCTGAACTTTCATTTTAGCAATACCAATAACTACATCAGACAGCTTCTGATGAAGAGACAATTAACTCAGCAAACTCAGCAACCAGCCACTCAAGAGGAATCAGATCTTTGAGAGATCCTGTAGCATAGAATATTTTTTATTAACTTTCAGGTACCCAAACCCATAACCCATAACCAAATAACAGTATAATATAAATTAATTTAAATTGACAACTGTCAGCTCAAAACTGTTTTAAAGAGATACTGTGGGCACCCAGACCACTTCAGCTCATTGAAGTGGTCTGGGTGCAAACTCCCATCATCCTTAACCCTGTAGTGGTAATTAGTGTAGTTTTTATAAACTGCAATAATTACCTCTGAGGGTTAACACCTCCTCTAGCGTCTGTCTACCAGACAGCCACTAGAAGGACTGCAGGAATTAAATGGACTTTTGGTCCATTATCTGACGCTGGACGTCCTTACTCTCTGCATGACTTCATTGAATAATGCTTTCCCATGGAGAGATCCTAATGCGCGTGCATGTGCATTAGGTCTCCCCTGCCAGCAGACACCGGTGGGGGAGGAGCTTGGGCGGAGCTAAGCCAGCGCTGAGGGAAATCGGCGCTGGACCCAGGTAAGTGAGTGAAGCGGTTATTAAACACATCAGTGCCGCAGGAGGGGACCTTGACAAAGGTGAAATCTATAGTGCCAGGAAAACGAGTTTGTTTTCCTAGCACTATAGAATCCCTTTAATTTAATAATCCTTTTGTCAAGTTTTGAAAGGAATTTTTTTTTTTTTTTTTTTTTTATGAAGTACATGTAAAATACATTATTTTTAAAAAAAAGATAGGGAATATACAGGTACCTTTGGTAAGTCAGTGTTTGAAAATTGACAGTCTTTCCCCCTTCACTCTCTGTACAGAAGGAGGATAGATTATAGAGACTGCTGGTTTTCCAACCCTGTCAATACATTGTTAAACACAGATCTGTTAACCAGTAGCTTCCCCGAACATAGATTCGCAGGATTCAATGCCCTAGTGAACTGGTCTATGTCTTACACATGCTTTCTACCGTTTTCCCTGAACTAGGGCTTAAAGGACCAATATAGTGCCAGGAACTATAGTGTTAATAGGTCCCCCCCACCCTCATGGTCAAAGTGAATTGAATATAAAGACGTGAATATTGATTTGAGTACCTGATATAGAGAAATCACCAATCTAACTTCTTGGTACGCACCTGTTTTATCCTAAATTATTTATTTCTAGACTTGTTGCTCTGCCTACTGTACTTTCTCCAAAACATAATATAAAACACATGAATATATCCATATTTTTCAAACTAAACCTTAAAGAGACACCATAGTAACCAGAACAACTACAGCTTATTGAATTTGGTCTGGTGAGTAGAATCATTACCTTCAGGCTTTTTGCTGTAAACACTGTCTTTTCAGAGAAAATGCAGTGTTTACATTACGGCCTAGTGACATCACTGTCCACTCCTTAGATAGCTGTTAGAGATCCTTCCTGGGTCATGGTTGCCTAAAATGCATCCAAACATTCAGTATCTCCTCCCTCTGCATGCAGACACCGAAACTTTCCTCATAGAGATTAATTGATTCAATTCATCTCTATGAGGAGATGCTGATTGGCATGGGCTGTGTCTGAATCATGCTGGCTCTGCCCCTGATCTGCCTCTTTGCCAATCCTATGGGGAAGCACTGTGATTGGATCAGGGTACGACTTCTGATGATGTCAGCAGACTGCTTGTTTTTCTGAGTCAAACAGCAAGCAGAGTTACAGCTTCAGGCTTCAATATAGTAAGATTTTGCTATATTTATGGAGGCATGAGGGGCCCAGGGGGGCTAGATGGTGGTTTTAACACTATAGGGTCAGGAATACATGTTTGTGTTCCTGACCCTATAGTGATCCTTTAAATGGATACTTTAAGTGTCAGAACCAATACAGCTGTAGTGGCTATGGTGCCAGCAGTCCTCTGGCACTGTCTGCCCGTAAACTGTTAACTGCGCCTGTCGGGTACCTACACTGCTTCAGGTCCGCAGTGATATGCACAAGTGGAACTTGATACGTTTGCAATATCATACCAACTCATTACAAGTTTGCACATTATTCCCAGGCCGAGAGAGACAGCTGGAGGTGATCAGATTATTCTTTAAAAATATAGCCTATTCTTAATTTTATTTTTAAAGCTTATAACGTTATGCGTTATCTATATACTGCACTAAATATTTGGTAATGTTTACAAAATATACTGTATTATTACTGCAAAAATGGGTAGATATATTTTTACTGCATTTGCTATATTTAAAAGGATGCTAAGTATTTTTGATCACAGCTATCCAGTATTTTTTCACAGACAGATGTGTGTATTGTGATATAAAAACACAAAGCATCTTGCACATTGCAGCAGTCAGAACGGAGCAGCACAGAGCATGCTTGCCGTAATGTTTTTCACTCAATACACACAGTCACACCCAGGATCAGTTTAATATGCAGATAACTCGTCTGCATTGTGAATTTGTCAAAGTCTGTAAATGTCAGGCCCTCCTATTGCCCCAAGCGCTCGGCATCCATTCAGGTGATCTGTTTATTATTGAGAAAATTCCACAGTTTGAATTCTAGGAAAAGGTTTCAAATACCATTATTAATATACTGTATATATAAAAAAGGCAAAAGTAGAAAATACTGCAGTCATAGGAGATTATATAAATGCATAGTATCACTATCTAGTATACAAACATTCATGAAGCATTACATTATTTCAGATAGCATAATTAAAGCAGAGTGTGATAGATAGGGAGAGAGAATGATATGGTAGAAAAGACAAAATGTCACATGGAAAGGATTTGGGTCAGAAGTGGCAGCTGGATACGTTTAAAGATGGGGGGGGGGGGCAATATACATTACCCCTAGAAAATTAACTCTACTCCCAGACTTGTTGTGCTCTGGCCACTAGATTTCATGAATTTAATTCTAAATCCTACAAGACATCATGCCTTAGATTTTAAGCTCATTTGAGCAGGGTCCTCATTAACCTCCTGTTTCAGTTAACATTTCAAACAGTTTGTTTCATTTCCCTTAAAGGGACACTGTAGGCACCCAGACCACTTCAGCTAATTGAAGTAGTCTGGGTGCTGTGACCCATTTGCACTTAGTGCTGCAATGTAAAACATTGAAGTTCCAGAGAACTGCAATGTTTAGATTGCAGCTCTAAGTCTGCCCTCTGTGGCTCTCTACCAGACAGCCACTAGAGGGACTTCCGGAATCCAAACAGACTTTTGGTCCGTTTTCCGACGCTGGACGTCCTCACAGGTCTCCAGTGTCATTAGGTCTCCCCCACCAGCTAACGTTGGCAGGGGGAGGAGCGTGGGCGGAGCCTGACCCAGCGCCGAGGGACATCTATGCTGGGTTCAGGTAAGTGGCTGATGGGGTTTTAGCCCCTTGAGCCCCACAGGAGGAGGTGCACAAGGGAGGGGGTGACAGATTCACTCTAGAGTGCCAGGCTTTGTTTTCCTGGCACTATAGGATTCATTTATTATCTCCACATCAAAATTGTAAAGCACACAGGAATATGTGGGCGCTATAGACATTTTGACATTGACAAAGGGGAAACCCGAAACTATAGTTTCTTTTTGGTCCTTCAAATAACCTGTATGTAGCACTCCCTGTGCACATTTGGCATCTAGATGTGTTGCCTAGATTTCTTTGTCTGTACATATATTTAAAGGAGCATTATATGGGCAGGAACTCAAACATGTTAAAACCAGCCTCCCTGACCCCTCCCTGCCACAGTAAATATAGTCAAACCTTACTTTTATTCCAGTCTGCTGGTGCTCGCTCTGCCCCTGATCTGCCTACTTGGCTGACATCATCATAAGTGATGATCTGAGACAATCATAATCCTTTCCCATAGGAAAGCATTAAATTGTCTGAGACTGTCAATAAGGCAGAGACAGCATAAGCCAAACACAGCCCTGTCCAATCAGCATCTCGTCATAGAGATGAATTGAATCAATACATATCTATGAGAAAAGTTCAGTGTCTCCATGCAGAAGGTTGAGACACTGAATGACAGTGCTGCACAGCATCTCTAGCAGCCAGCTAAGGAGTGGCAAGTGGAGGTATCCTTAGGTTGTAATGTAAACACTGCATTTTCTCTGAAAAGACAGTGTTTACAGCAAAAAGCCTGAGGGAAATGATTCTACTCACCAGAACAAATACAATAAGCTGTAGTTGTTCTGCTTACTATAGTGTCCCTTTAACCCTGCTTAGAGCAACATGGTGCATGGTTAGCAGCAAAGAGTCAATAGGTTATTTAATTTCGTTTTTTGGGTACTGCAATAACCCTTCCTCTATCTCTATGTGGCCACATTAGGGCAATCATTGGCTGACATCAGAAATCCTGTTACTAAGTATGTTTGATGGATCTAGAACCAGAAAATTGAGGATTTATCAATAAAGCCTTAATCTTGAGATGATTAATTGTCTCTCAGTAGCATCTCCAGTCATCAGTCAACGTGCGGAAAAGAAAACTTTGGAGCCAATCATGACAGACTGAGCATAATTTATTTGCCTACCAAAACACTTACAACTAGTTTTTGCAATACAAACAGATTGGGGGGCCACTGCCATACCAGTCCCTATGGATCAACCCCGACAGAGAGAGAGGGTGAGATAAAGATAGAGAAAGATCCAGATGAATATTGAGGGATAATGAGAGTCCAGAGAGTGATGAGTGTGACAGAAAGAATGAGAAGCATAAGAGTGATGAGAGAGCGAGGCAGGAGATAAATAAGAGTGAGTGATACATTAAGAGGCTGAATATTAATGAGGGAGAGAGAATGAGAGACTAAGAAGGATAAGCCAGTTACTGATGAGGACGAGTGGTTAAGGGAAAGCAGAAGGATGATCAAAGGATAATCAGGGGTTTTGGCAAAGAGTAAGTGAGATGGAAGAGAGCGTGTTCTGGTGGTGAAACTGAGAGGCTGAATCGTGGCAAAGAAATCTTGGTAGGAACCGGGAACAGGATGATTCAGTGAGTTCCGGGAGAATTCGAAGCAGGAATCTGACAAGATAAATAATTCAATGGAGAAGATGCATAAAGGATAGTTAGCATAGAAGTAAAGATTTAAGTGATGCAGGAAAACATAAAACAGAGGAGTGAAGCAGGAGAGACTGTGGTGTCAGGAAAACAAATAACCAAAATTCCATGCTCTAAAAAAAAATAAAAATAAAGGAATCATGCGAGTTTTAATCAAAAGAAATGTGGGGGTGGAAGAGCAAAGCCAATATATGTATAGGGAGATAATAAGAAACAGGAGGAGGAGAGAGATATATGAATTGGTATGGCTGACCTTGAACATAATACAGACAATGACATATATTTACTAAGCAGTGTTAATTGACTGTTAGCTCTTTTGAGCTGGGTCCTCTTTTATCTGTCAACATTATGTTATCTCTTATTTGCTTTTTTAAATTCTCACTGTATAACTGCAATTCTCTATGGAATATGCAATATAAACTAGGATAATAATAATAATAATAATAATAATAGACCCATTGAAGAAAATAATCATTGACCTATTGTGAAAACCACAGTAAAGCTATAAAGTATGAAGTTTTCTTAGTCTGTTAGCTTGCTTTATATAATTCTTACAATTGGAATAAAATGTATCAACACATTTCTGTAAATCAAAGAGAGAAAAAATGGTGATAAATTCCCATTACTGTGAATTCACACAAGTGACACCTGTGATTAATCTGAGACACTACCTTTCTGAAACACCGGCAATAATTATAGGTTTCCTGTAGCACATGTAACGTGAGAAGAAACGACTTGCTATTAATGTACTTCTGTAATATTACAAATCGGAAAATTTGATTAAAAGAAGAAAGAGCATTAATGTTACACATATCTTAGTAATGAGTCTACTGAAAATGATCGGCCAACTAAGATCGGAGCTCCAGCAGTTGTAATGGGAATCCAGGCATGCCCGCACCACCATCATTTTCAATGAATTATAAAGAAAAGATTTGCAAAAAGATGGAAAAGTAAATATGAATATTTATTTCAGAATTCTCTCTTTTTTTTTTTTTGTAAATCTGTAGCTTTTTCAGGGACTAGATGTGACTAGATTTCTCAGAATCCCAGATGACATTTCCATGACACCAAACACAACCAATGACTTTACAGACATGCCAATGATAGCTTTCCAAAAGCTCCGTGGCCAGAGCCATTGTCAGCCGTAAGAAGCAGATTCACAAAGAGTTTTGCCTCTGTTAGTTCTAACCAGAATGGCTCACTTGGAGACATTTTCAGGCCTTAGCATACCAGGTCTGGACCTAAAATGGCATGATTTTTCTGGTTTTAAAGTAACACTATAGTGTCAGCAATATAAACAGGTATTCCTGACAATATAGTGCTGGTGTGGCTATTTAGGTCCCTGGGGGGTCTGTGCAGTGAAAGGTGAATTTACTCACGCCACACTCCACACCTGGCCTTGCTTCCATGGCTGAGATCATCAATCTTGATGATTTCAACCAATCCAATTCTTTCCTATTGCGCATCCGCAGCAAATCACTGCGCCAATCAGCATCTCTTCAAAGAAATGCATTGAATCAATGCATCTCTATGGGAAATGTCCAGCACCTCCATTCTGGTGCAGAGAATGGAGACGCTGATCGCCAGTGCAGGACTAGGAATCAGTTCTAGTGGCATTCTGAGTGTGTCACTAGAGATGTTACCAGGCAGCAATGTAAACACTTCCTTTTTGCAGGGACATGCTATAGACACCATAACCACTATATTAAGCTGCAGCTTTTCTGGTGACTATAGTGTCCCTTTAAATGGAATATATATATATATATATATATATATATATATATATATAGTTTTTTTTTTACATCTTTGATTACACACAGTGCTGAGTTACTGGTGCCCCCACTGCCCCCTCGATGCTGGGAAGCTAGGTGTAAATTATTTGTTACAGCAGAACAGGCAGTGGGTGTATGTGACAGTGAACACAGTTTGTTAGGCATATGTGCAACAACGTATTAATTCCCTTACAAAAAGCAATGAGGTAGCAAACGTCTTGGAAGAGACAAACATTTTATATTTAATTGATCCATTTACTGGCAATTACATTAGCACAATGTTCTCATTAGGTTTGTATACCTACCTGAAGCGGACCGAATCACCCACATAAAAAGCAGTTCTAAACTTCCATGTTAATACTTGCCAGAGGAGTCTCTGGTAGCATTTTATGTTTTAGTTAGTTTGTCTGCATGTTTCTATACTTTGCACAATGATCTAGGAATTGTATTCTTCACATTCTTCTCAACATTGCTGCACAAGCTCTGTCAAGTACCTTAGGGAGAACTGATGGACAGCTAGCAAACGATCATTCCATATATGTTCAGTTGGATAAAGAATGGGATTCTTTTTTGTTCTCTAACCACAAGTAAAGCTTTAGCCAAGACACTGAATTTTTGTTCTACTGAATACAGTATATAAAGTACCAGAGTTTATATTTATCTAGAGTTGTATATACACCTATGTATATTTACTGTATAGAGACACACATAAAAATGTACCGTTAAACTGAAACCCCTGATCATTTCGCACCTAACTAATCCCTTGATATTTAAGGTAATCTGCATACAGTGTATTTCTTTTTTGGGGGTGCTATATACTATCTCAAGGATAGTATATAGCAAAGACAGACAGCTCCCACAAGACAGAAGGTTGTGAAATATATAATCATCTCAAATAAATATATAGAAAGTATGTATGTGTGTAGATAGATAGATAGATAGATACATAGCTGAAAAGAGACTTGCGTCCATCAAGTTTAGCCTTCCTCACATTTATTTTTTGCTGTTGATCCAAAAGAAGGCAAAAAAACAGTTTGAAGCACTTCCAACTTTGCTACAAACTAGGGAAAAATGTCCTTCTTGACCCCAGAATGGCAGTCAGATTTATCCTTGGATCAAGCAGCTATTACCCTACATTGAAAAATTATATCATTGAATATTCTGTTTTTGCAAGTATGCATCTAGTAGCTGTTTGAACATCTATATGGACTCTGATAAAACCACCTCTTCAGGTCGAGAATTCCACATCCTTATTGTTCTTACAGTAAAATAGATAGATAGATAGTTTTTTTTTGTTTTTTGATTGATAATCTTATCGACCGCCATCACATGAGAGAATTTCTGGATGCTGTGCGAGCTATTTGTGGGTTAGTGTGATGCGTGTGCTGCTACCCTGTGTATCATTGCAAGTGAAGGCTTGCAATGGCAATTGTCTATAAGGCCTGGCTAGAAGGAGTATTAAAGTCTAGTATAACGACACATATGTAATCACTTCTTATGCTACACAACCCACCCCTATACTAGCTCCCATTTATCCCACTATATGCTATGGGATAAATAATGTGCTTTGCATCCACATTTATGAAAATGATTCATATACAAACATAATCATGCTGTGAGCTTTATTTAGTGTTTATTATTGTAATGCTTCCCTCTCCTTCCCACCCCCCTCCCCCCCCCAAAAAAAAAAACAACAACATTTTAACTACACACTTATTTGTACTATTGGTCCAATACAAAAGTAAACTGTGACTCTGGACTGCTACAACCTAATTAGTTGATATTATAATAAATACAATAGTCTGACTTTCTGTGGCGTCAGGGAACATCCCTTAGACATCCAAAATTGCTCCTCTACAAATACAATTAGATCCTACACATATTGATTCCATGTCAGTTGTAACTGTGGATTTTAAATAAACTAAACTAGACATGTTTTATAATGGCAGAAAATATTACACATCAATAAGGAAGTAAAATTAAAAAGAATTTAAAAAAAAAAAGCCTTCTCAGTGTATTTTAAAACACGTATTTCAGGAGATTATGTGTTCATAACCAGTACAATAAGCTGTAGTAGTTATAGTGGTCTTTAAAAAATCAATACTCTTTATTCCACATTCTAAATGTAACTTCTCGCTGAACAAACTACCATGTATTTTAACTTAAAAACTGTTTTAATGCACTTTGATGCTTTTGGTTTTCTTGACGCAGTAAGGATAATAAGCAGAAACAAAAAAAAAAAAAACTAATACAATATATCTATAAACACAACAATATAAAGTATGAATGTTTCTCTAAGAACAGAAACAAAATTATATAACACATTTCTTAAAGAAGGCAAATGATTACTTTAAAGGAAACCTGTAACTACATACCTTGGCCTCCGCTTGGCACAATAATTTGAGAGGTCCACTAACTGCACCTTATCTGCTTTTCACTGATTTGCTCTGCTTGCAGATGCTTCCCCAAGCAGGGCAAGACTCCTCAATATCGCCAGCATGCCGACATTTGAATGGAGTGGCATCAGGTAATTCCATTCCTACAAATCATGAAACTCCAGTCTATGCCAAAAAATTGATTGACAGGTGAGAAAAAAAAAAACAATTTTTAAAGTAATACTATAAACGTGTATTCCTGACCCTATAGTGTTGGGGTATGGGTCCACCGGTGCTGGCTCCGCCCCCGATCTGTATCTTTGGCTGACATAATCAGAATTGATTATCTCAGTCAGTCACAATGCTTTCTCAAACGAAAGCATAGAATTGGGTGAGATCGTCAATTCTGATGATCTCAGCCAAATAGGCGGGGCGAACAGGCGGTGTTTCAATTAAAAAACAGGCAGGGACATGCTATAATCACCAGAACAACTGTGATAACCTGTAGTTGTTCTGGTGACTATAGTGTCCCTTTAAATAGGTTTTTCTCCAAACTATACTTTTGCTAGCAAAACTGACAGCACATTGTATGGAAGGAATTTAATGTTTCTTTTAAAGAGCTAAAGTTATTTTGGGCACTACATTTGTCCTTTAATCATTTTTTAAAATTCTCTGAAAAAAATAAAAACAAAACATTCAGTTTTCAGGGATTTATACGAATATCCCATAAGAATTACCATAAGAGGTAGTAATCCTTGAATTTGGCAGATAAGCTTACACTTGGCTCCTGCAGTGGGTGGGTAACTTTTTTGTTTTTTGTTTAAATATTTGGACTGACTAGTGCTAGAGCCATTGGTGCCAACCAAAAATAGTGGGAGTTTAAGAGCAAGGCTAAAATATGTGTGCAAAAACAAATAACAGGTCAATCCCATACATTTTTACTGAAAGCAATAAACTACAATATATATTAACCAGACAGTACCCTAATTACTATTACTCTGGTAATATGATGCCACATGAAAAATAAACTATATTTTCTTTATTTATCAACAACATTTTAACAGTGCTCTATACAAGTGGCTCAGTGATTGTCCCAGTTACATATTAAGTCCGTTAGAAAGCATAATAAATGTCTCCTATAACCATCCTTTCATTATTTTGCTCGACAATTTCAACTATGTGCATCGAACTGTATGACTGCAGGAAATACATTTCCAAGATATTAAAACACAAATCTGGCAATAGGCGTCTTTTTTCCCAATTCTCTTGCTGGTGATGGGTTCGTTCAATTCACAGGAGCAATCCAATAAAGCAATAAATCACCCAACATGATCTCACTACTAAAATGGCGAATTGTGATTTAACAACAGCCTTAGCGCATTAACACTAGTGGTTTGTCACAATTTAATTTCCTTGATGTGCTTTGTTAGCGCATGCACAGCAATAATCCAGAGCATGGGCAAAGGTTATTATTTTACATTACAAAAGACAAAACACATCATTTGTGCATGCTAGTGTAAATGGTAAATGCCAAAAAATAAATAAATAAAAGAGCGACTTTGTGTCTGGCTGGCCACTTAGGGAGAGTTTTTATTTCAGATATGAACTTGTATATCCATTTAATTCCATCTGTAGACTTTAAATGGGAACCATCAGATTTCTAGAAATGACACCAATTAATATAACAGCGAATGTCACCTATAACTTTAGCTGACTTTTTTTTCTTCGTGTCAAGCTCTGTTTTTTTTGTACATGTATATTCAAGATTCACCGTATGATATCACACCCCTAGCAGAGATTAAAGAGAGGGATTTATCAAAATGTTCTAAAAGGTCATGTGAAATTCTAAAAAAAAATGGAATGTGCCTGATGGTTCCACTGGTTTCCATGGAGACTGCTCCCAATTTGGCCCAGGGTTTGCATTGTGAGCATCAGCAAGTATTACAGAAAGCAGACATCATCAGTGTAACACTTAGTGGGGAAAGTATCTTATATTAGTTCTCCCGTAAAGACCCTTATTTCGATATTAAATTTGTAGAGAGTATTAGGGTGTCCTATATCAATTTTAAAGTACGCCAAAGTCACTGGCTGCACATTGCAATATGGGCAACCTGGTTGTTTTAAAATAATTGCCCTGCACTGGATAGAATGAATACTTCTATCACAAACTGTGCATGTCTTTTTATCCCAATTTTGGGATCATTCAACGTAACCTAAACTTATATATATATATATATATATATATATACGGAAGTCACCTAAGCACCATAACCACTATAGATCATTGTGGTATACAGAATATTTAGATACCATTCCTGGTTTGTCTAAGCACCATAACCACTATAGATCATTGTGGTATACAGAATATTTAGGTGACATTCCTCAGTTTGTGTCAAAACATCGGATCTGTTTGACAAAGCATAGACTACATTAATTGCTACCTGTGACTAAGGTCATCAACCATAGAATTTGCATGACAATAGATTAACATTATTAGAAAGGGCAGGACTGTTTGTATCTAAGGGAGACCATTACATAGCTGTTTTTTTGTTTTTTTTGTTGTTTTGTCTTGGATTAGTAATGAGTCTGGTGGGTCATCAATCTGTAGCTTGTGTTTTCCTTCGAGATCTACTAATTTTTCCAACCCTCTGGGATTTCACAGAGTGTTGCCGTGATAAATGAAAATACAAGGCTGAAATATATTCACATGTCGCCAATGAGAGATTTACGAGTTCCTCGGCAACATCTGCATTGTCATTCCTCTGGTACTAGCACAAAGTGTAAATGGTCTGCAGAATTAAGACACGCATTGCTTCTCAGACGATAATGTATTGTAGGAGGTTTTGGAATTGTATGAAAGCACAGACAGAGGCTCTACGCAAAGCACTTGAAAGTTCATTAAAACATTGCTCAGGGGTTAAAACATGCTTATAAAATTGCCTTGGGGAAAAAAAATACTTTAGAAAATATTTAACTCCTGGTCACAATATATCTTAAATTTAAAAAAATGTTTATATCATCTGAGTGTTACATATCTATATAGTTATATATCAGGAGCGACAAACCAAATTATTGCAGTCACCATAGCCTACAGGTATCAATGTGCCAAATAAAAAGAAGCTGTAACAAAATCACAATAATTTGTGCGATAGCAGTCACATTCTTTATCCATACCACCACAAAAAACAGTGTTGGACAATGTGCTTGTTTCTCAGGCTCTTTATAAAAAAAATTGAACAATTGGAAACATTAAATCTAAGCATATACGAGACAGAGGAAAATGTTAAGCCATACAATTATGACTGTGGTTTTTCGCTTAGATGGAGTTTGGCTTTCGTTTTTGCAACCTAGCAAAAATGTTCCCAATTCCCACATATATACATTAACAGATTAGAATCAGTATAAGAACACGCACGGTATATGACATTGCACACGGTACTATTCCCTCTTACCCTTTACCACTGGACCCAGATACAGATCCAAAAAAGTTTTATGTGGGTTTGGAAAAGTTTTATTTTATCTTATGCTTTGTCATTTATCTTGTAATTGCAAATGTAAAGGTATACAGACATAATTATTTCTTATACTCCATTCACTCGTTTTTAAATAATTTGGGGAATTTTTTACAGCCACAAGTGTTGACTTGAAATTAAAGTTTTAGCTTCTGAAATTTTACACAATTGAGTACACAATGGATCTCAATGCTTACAATGGCGAGTACATTTTAGGTCTGTCTAGTAATGTAGGACTAATGTAGGAATGTTCGAGCTCTGTCCTAAATGCAGCAATGCAAAGAATGAAGAATGTTTTAGATTAGTTACACAATCTATGGTTGATGGACCTTCAGCTACACATTTTCTAACAGGAGGCAGTAGACACAAGCAAGACGTATCTATTCAACCAACCAATTCTGCACCATTTAACACTGATGTGCACCCCTAAAAGACAAATTAATTTAGGAACTGGACAAATACCGGTAGTTGGTGGTAACAATCTGGAGAGTTGCTGACTCAATGAGATACAGTCCAATGCACTGGAGCAAAAGCACTGTAGGTTTTATTTTCATATGGTTTTTTTCTATGTCAAATAAAAAAAAAATTACAAAAAACTGACGGGAGGTAAAATAAGCCAATTGTCATATATTGCACTAAAAAGTTACTTAAAATTTGTAGACATATGTCCCAAAAAGAAATGGCAGACTATTTCTCGTACAACTCTATTCAGTGCTAAAAAATTTTTTTGAGCACTAGTAGTATAAGTAACTGAATGAAAAAAATGAAAAATAACTTTTGCACAAGCCTCCATACTGCAGATATATCGCAATTTCTATAATTGCCAATATATATATATATATATTTTTTTTTTTTTTTTTTTTATTTTTTTTAAACGGTTTTAGCAAAAACCTTTAACCTTATGGGTTGCCAGAGGTGTGTTACAATATCCCTGGCACTCAGATATCTAATTTATCTGGAATATATACATGGTTATTTACTTAACCCCTTAAGGACCAAACTTCTGGAATAAAAGGGAATCACGACATGTCACACGTCATGTGTCCTTAAGGGGTTAAAGGGATACTGTAGTGCCAGAAATACAAAGCTGTATTCTGGCACTACTGGTCCCTCTGCCTCTCCCCTCCCTCGCATTAGACCTCCCAGTAGGGGAGAAAAATCTGTGGGGAAAATCTGACTCGGAAGGTCCTCATGCAGAGCGTTAGGACGCCCAGCGTCAGATTACAGACCAAAAGTCCGTTACGATTCCGGAATCGCCCCCAGTGGACGTCCAGTGTGTTGAATGCCTAATGCGTGTGAGGCGGAGGAGGAGCCAGATCCAGCGCCGAGGGACATCGGTGCTGGAATCAGGTGAGTGTTTAAAGGTTTTTTTTTTTTTTTAACCTTTTACATTGCCTGGGGAGAACCAGGTGCTGGAACAGAGGGACACTATAGCGTTAGGAATACAGCTTTCCTAACACTATAGTATTATTTTAAGGTCAAAGTAGACATATTGAAAGCATATATACAAAGTAGTGGGTTCAGCGCTTAGTGTTCAATAGAAAAAATGATACTGATTATGAGGCGGCTGCAACCTAAAATTGTGACGTTCCCTCACAAAACGTCCAAAGGAAAGGGATAAATCTATAAGATAAAAATAGTAGGTCGCGCCAAGAACACTGAAAAGATATAATAAAACAAAAAATAGATAACAGGAAAAAAAAAATGGTGAAAATAACACAGCGAACTGCTAAAGCTAGTAAAAACACAGTATGTACTTACATATATCAATAGAGATAAGATAGCGATAAGTCCTGATAATAAATGAGCAAATAGAGGGCCAGGTCCACTTGTAGGAACTTGAGTGTAGTGGCGATCTATACAGGTAGAGCTGGGGAGTGGTCCGTTTCTCTTGTTCCAAATGGAGATATGCAGATAAAAAGGAAAAAAATTCCAATAGTGCAGACTGCGACTTAAACTTACGCAGAGGTAAGATCTTCAAAACAAGAAGGTATTGGACTCACCTATTTGTGACCTTGGACTAGCTCAGATATAACTCGCATTCAGTGGCGTCAATCCCCCACTGGTAGGATGTAGGTGTTTTTGAGCAGAAGAGGTCCTGGAAAAGAGAAATAACACAAGTATACTGCTCACTGTATTAGTATTACAGCAGAAAATAATAATACTAATACAGTGAGCACTATACTTGTGTTATTTCTCTTTTCCACTGAGGACCTCTTCTGCTCAAAAACACCTACATCCTACCAGTGAGGGATTGACGCCACTGAATGCGAGTTATACCTGAGCTACTCCAAGCTCTCAAATAGGTTAGTCCAATACCTTCTTGTTTTGAAGATCTTACCTCTACATAAGTTTAAGTCGCAGTCTGCACTATTGGAATTTTTCCTTTTTATCTGCATATCTCCATTTGGAACAAGAGAAACGGACCACTCTCCAGCTCTACCTGTATAGATCGCCACTACACTCAAGTTCCTACAAGTGGACCTGGCCCTCTATTTGCTCATTTATTATCAGGACTTATCTCTATCTTATCTCTATTGATATATGTAAGTACATACTGTGTTTTTACTAGCTTTAGCACTTCGCTGTGTTATTTTCACCATTTTTTATTCCTGTTATCTATTTTTGGTTTTATTATATCTTTTCAGTGTTCTTGGCGCGACCTACTATTTTTATCTTATAGATTGAAAGCATAGCTGACTCAGACAATATTTCTATTTTAGATATTTTGACCTTAAAATTTACTATGAATTTTAAACAATTCTAACTTTAGTAAATTACCCTGATAATTTATCTTTAATGCAAATATACGTTATTTCTTACTTTGAAAATCAGCATGAATTTCATTAACAGTTCATTGTATATAAACAGTGACCTTACAATAATTACAATCTATTTATATAACGTTTTTTCCCTCGTGGGACTCACAGCGCTTTGTATAGCTCAGACTTAACCGAATTGCTGGCAGATAAATAATGGTTACTATCATGCTAGCTGTTCCCATGACAGATGTCCTGTTAGACTACATCATCAACTACAAAAATGTTATTATACATTACTGCAGTGGAAGACTTTGGTTCATATAAATAATATAATTTGCATTACTGCTGTCAGTTTGATTGATATAAATATTAAAGATTTGCAGACAGTGGGCTATGAAAACATCTGCATACCATGACCACTGCAATATTTTACTTATAGATTGTTACTAAATATATATTCTACCCATAACACGGACTGCAATGCATATAAATGTCTCCCGCATTATCTTACATTGTAAATAGCATATTTTATAGACTTCAGTGTAAACTTGTGTCCACATGAGTACATCCTCACTTTGTCCTGCAAACTGTGGGAAAGGGCATCATGCCTATCCAAGCACTATGACTTGGGAAGCAGAGTCATGATGTCTCTTTTAAAGGAACACTATTGTGTCAGGAATACAAACATGTATTCATGACAATATAGTACTGGTTTGGGCTGGTGTGGCTGTTTAGGCGACCGGCATGCTCCAATCACATGAAAAGTTGAGTTTGCTCACCGTGTCTCCCACACCGTGCCTGTCTTTCCAAAGCTGGCCGCACCTCCATGGCTAAGATTATCAATCTTAATAATCTCAGCCAATCCAGTGATTTCTCATAGGAAAGCATTGGGAGGTTATTGCGCATGCACACTGTGTAGAACTTAGATAGGAAGCATCTCTAGCGGCCGTCTAAATGACCGTCACTAGAGGTGTTCCTAGGCATCAATGTAAACACTGCTGTTTCTTTGAAAAGGCAGCATCTAAAATGAAAGGCCTTCAGGAAGGGACTAACTATAGACACCAGAACAACTACATTAAGCTGTAGTTGTTTTTGTGACTATAGTGTCCCTTTTAATCAGAATGGAATCTTGTGCATCCACTTACAGGCTTAGTTTTGAAGCTGCAGCTAAACGAAAACTCCTGTGACTCACAGCCAAGCTCTGACTGACCAAATTCATGCATAGGCTCATGGAATTCAGAGTTACCACAACAGCTGGAGAGTTAAACATTGGCTACTCCTGCGTTAACTTAATCTTTTATGTCCTGCCTCAAATAGCACAGTTTTTTTGTAAGGATCTAAATGTAATGCATATACCAGTTGTCACAGCCACTGGATTAAGAGCTATAATACATACTAATATGTTGCTTCCTAACCTAGATTCTCTAATTTCATTGAGGTTTGTAAAATGTTCACCATCTGAATTCTATATTTTCTCTTATTTGGTCACATGCCTATTGCAGTCGGTCTTTAGCTCACTCTTTCGGGCAAATTTTAATTCATCATCGCATGTTAGTGCGGATAATTACTAAACAACAAAAATTGTGAGTAGGGCAGTCAGTGGCTGGAGTAAATTCGCAAAAGTAGGCAGTACCTCCATCCAGGGTATCTGTCATGATGTAAGGGCGCAAGCTTATAGAATCAGCTCATCTTGCAAACATTGAATGTGATCATGTAGATAATAAATGAATTGCAAAACGATGCTCCCCATATAGTGTCCCAAAACTTGCTAATAAACTGTAACACATTGACACAAACGTAAATTTGACAATCCCTCGGATCCAACAGTTTTAGTGAATAAATGTCACTGTATAATTTAATCGTGGTTCATGAAATGTAAATGTGCAGATAATAGTTGAGCAAGGATCAGCATAGCCAATGAGAAGAAGAAAATTACTGAAATAAAGAACAGTTGCTCTGGAACCATTTGAATATGAGTAGTAGGCGCCATATTTGTAAAGTGTTCTAGGAATGCCACTATATTGACTGATTGAAATCCATACTTGCACAGCGCAGTGTGTGGATGCGCTGCTGGTGATATGATAGATTGGATTATTAACAGACCATGAACATCTGTCTCTAAGAATCTCTAATAACCTCTTGACCATCTCACTAAGTCTTTAATAGCGCACAACAAAAATAGTATTTTGTACAGTGTCGCTCAAATTCGCCAGCTATCAACTGCATTTTATTCTTTGCTGCATTCTGTCTCAACCCTCATTACCACCTTCAAACTGTAAGTTTATAGTCCATATTCCTCATCATTTAAACCTTCTACCATTGATTCTGGTCCTAATCAAAGAATGTAAAATGACAGGTTAACAAACTCTATCCTTAGAGGAACATTCTAACAAACATGTTAGGCTACATACGTACATTAATGCCTTCCAGAAGTTATAAATGCAATTTACTTACCATTAGACCCCCGTTGCGCTGGTCTCGCTGTGGCTGCCACTCCTCCCTGTCTGAGATCATCGTTACTGATAATCTCAGCCAATAGAATGCTTCCCCATAGGGAAATCATCACACTGTGCTAATCAACATCTCCTTGTAAAGATGCACTGATTCAAAGCATCTCTATGGGGAGCATTCAGTCTTCATGCAGAGCGTGAAGACACCGAACATCAGCCCTGCTCTCTTTGCAGAATCACAACCAAGAAGCCCCTCTAGTGGTTGTCAGAGTGACAGTCACTAGATATGGTGTTAGGCAGTAGTGTAAACAGTACAACTTCTCAGAAAAGGCAATGTTTACTAAGCAGAGACAGGGCATGAACAGTCTCTGCCCAGGACCATTAAACTATAATGGTTCCGATGCTTATTAAAGTGCCCCTTTAAACCTACCAAAACCCTAAACACAAGGAAAAATAAACACAACTAAAAACAACACCATCTAAATTCTGAGAGAGTCTGGACTTTTATATTAAATTACAAAAACAGACACCACAATGAAGCTAAAACACAATTACTAAAACAATTTCATTTTGTAAGTTGTGCATTTTTTTTTTTTCTATACTTAATTTTTGTCAATTATTTTTGAGGAAGGCTCTCCTAGCAACCCCCATGCAGCCGCTGTGAATATTTTACTTATTTTTATATGTACAAATCTGTTCAACCCTGGATGGCAATGACCGGCAGCTGTGAGCATAGGGGGTAGTTTACCCACCCCCACCCAGTTCTTGTAGGTTATCCTAACCTTCCAAATTCGTAAGGATAGTAAGGAAATTAAATTTCACATTATCTCGGTAGCAGCAGACAGGGTGGTCTTTGGGTGCAGGGACAGCCACAGTTTTTATCAAACCACTCAAAAGCAGTTCATCAATAACCGTAACAACAACATTCTTTACACAATAACCTCTACTATACGCTACAATTGTTATGGTTCTTAGTGTGTCCACTTAACTCTCCCTGTCATCACCCTGATAATATTCCCTTATGGAAAGGTTTCTTTTTTCCCTAGAACATATATACTCACTGAGCAGCATTAATTGTAAAACCTTTTGTGCATTTTTAGCGTAATATAAAAGACAACTATATATACACACACATATACGGAATTACAAAGCATGACAAGCCCTGGGGCGATGAGGGAGCTAAACAGCCAAGTGTTGATGTCCTACTACAGCAATTCTCATGTTACCATTATAGGACGGATAAACTCAATGTGTCACAGTCAGGTAATATATCATTGGTCCTCTGGGATAACAGCCACCACTAACTCAGATTACCCCTCTAGGGGCATTATTTCAGTTATATGGGCCATACACTTTTTTCCCTTAATTTCAATGGAACTAAAACTCTACCCACAGACAGCACTAACATTGTACAGCTTACACAATGTTCTTTCTGCCTGAGAACATTCTATCAACGTAGATGACCTAGACATCTTTGCCTTTCTTAGCCCATTACAAATTTTTGGAACAGCGACTACATTTTAAAATTCTCTGGTTTAATGAAACTGTGACATTGTGGTAAAACACAGCAAAAGGGATGATAAAGTAATGCCGTTGGGGAAAATTGTTGTTCATGCAATGGATAATTTAGTCAATATAATTCAGCCTATAACAAGCACATTTTACATTCATTTCCACATACATGCAGTGAATCTAATTGCAAACAATGTAGTTGACTAGGGTCTGCTTATAACAGAAAGTACTCTACAACTATAAAATGTTTTGTAGGAAAAAAAACTGCTTTATTCTTTAAAAGTATTACTTGAAAAATGATAAAGAATTGGTAATTGCAAGGGTTATAGAAATGTGGAATTTTGGTCATAAATAAGGTAAATATTTTAAAATAATTTTTCTGGTGGCTTCATAGGATATGTATCCACCAAGGTGGATATATATAAATCCACCTATCCACAGTAATTCAAAAAAGCATGTTTATAAAATGCTCCCAGAATTCCCAGATCGACATGCAAAGTAGCACAGACCGCATCAT
Source organism: Pelobates fuscus (assembly GCF_036172605.1). Classification (NCBI taxonomy): domain Eukaryota; kingdom Metazoa; phylum Chordata; class Amphibia; order Anura; family Pelobatidae; genus Pelobates; species Pelobates fuscus. The sequence goes on along the minus strand of NC_086320.1, from coordinate 323,918,316 downwards.
GCACACACAAATTATATAATATATATACACACACACACACACACACACACAAATATATAGAGAAACACATACACATTTATTTCTACATTGTGGAATCGTCTGTTGAAAGTGCAAATAGGCAAATCTTCATGTTTACCATCCTGTATAAAAAGCCCTATGCAAATATTGCATTTAATGTTAAAATACACACTGTTCTTAAAATAAACAATATATATATATATATATATATATATATATATATATATATATATAATTTTAAAAAATGTCAGAGTGCCAGTAAAAGTGTAAAGACCATGTTAGAGCTGAGGGGTGGCCAGGCCAGTGTGTGCAGAGCTGAGTGCCATATTACAGGTATGAAGTCAGGGCCAGTGATGAAGTGAGAATGGCTATAAAGACAGATGGCTGTACAGAGCAGGAATGGATCCACTGCAGGTAAATTACCATGTTAGTAGCAGCAGCATGAAATGCCATGTTATCAGTGTGCTAAGAGTAATGGGAGTGAGTGGGGTTGATGTTCTGAGAATATTGGGAGTGGATTGGTGTGCTGAGAGTAATGGGAGTGGCTGGGATTGATATCCTGAGAGCAATTCGAGTGTTTTGGATTGATGTGCTGAGAGTAATATGAGTGGGTCGGATTGTTGTGCTGGGAGTATTAGGAGTGGGTTGGATTTGATGTGCTGAGAGAAATAGGAGTGGGTTGGATTTGATGTGCTGAGAGTAATGGGAGTGGGATTGGCTGTATTAGTAAATAACAGCATGCTGCAAGCTGTACAAAGGTTACACACTGCAGGCACTGCCTATAAGCACTGTCCCCATGGCTCCCACTGGTCTCCCAGACTCACCGGGCTGGAGGTGGCCGTGGCAGCCGCAGTCTCCTCGGACTCCGAGAAGGACGGGGACGGTCCATAGACAGAGCTTCTCCTCCGCAGGGTCAGCCCGCTCCTCAGCAAGGAAGGGAGCTCCCGGAGCTTATGTTTGAGCTGAGCCTGCTGCTCCCGGACACTGCGGCTCCGGCTGAGGGAGGGAAGCGCCGATCCCGTGGGAGGAAGGCTCACACTCTCCGAGCTGGACTGCATTCTGCTCCGCAGCTCCACTACAGTCATACTGCCGCCGGGAGCCCGGGGAGCATGTTACACGGAACCGGCTGCCAGGGACTGCAGCACCGTGTGCAGGATGGAGCCTCACCTCCCAGTGTCAGAAATTACAAACACACCCCTGGCTCCTGAGGGAGGGGACTGACAATATCACACTACTGCAGCACATTGCAAGGAGGCAGTACATCTCACCAGTGACATTGGGGCTGCTCACACATCCTATCAGCCACATCGGGATGTAGGCAGGAAGAGAACGTTCTGTATCCAGGTGCTACATGTGGCGCAATCACCATGGAAACCAATGGAATGTTGCTGCAGATTGCTTCACATTTAGAACTTGACCCTAACATTGCTTAGTATTCCACAGAAGGCCTATAATCAATTATTCTCATCCCCACTGTCTCCTTGCATGCCAATCAGGCAGATGGAGCATTCAGACTTACACCACAAACCAGTTTTAGAGGATGAGGGGGGAGTGATTGCTGAAATACAAGTATAGCTACAATGTGATATTATTTAACTGGACATTTAATGATAAACACAACCTTGAAAAAATCTACACTAAAAATCATTCATAATTAGTGCTAGGAGAATTGTGAGAAATGTACAGATTTTTATTTTTTAAATGAACACTTTCCATCACCTGTCAATAAATTGTCAGCATAGATGTTTATTTTGGTGGCATGAAGGTCTAGGGCAGGTCACACTGGAGTACTGGCAATGAAGCTAGAGGATTGTCCTCAAGCAGGGTTAATCGCATATGAGGAAAGAAAGTGAGGAAAATGTCCCTAAAAAAGGTTAATTAAGGGGCGTGAGGAAAAAGGTCTAGATAGTGGGTATTGCCGTAACATAACACCACACACCACTATGAGTGTTGGCACTGGAACACTAGACAGGAGGTACATAAATACCACAACAGCTTGCTATAGTGCCAGGAGTGCCCTGGTGACCTCCCATTAGTAGAAAATTAGTGAGACTACAAAACCATGGTGGACCCCACATAAAAAGTCAAACCATTCAAAAACTGATTGACTATTTACAATGGAGGAGCGCCAGGAAATGGACTGTTGTGGTTGTGGTGCTTTGAGTGTTCCTTTAAGATGAATCCATCACAGAAGGTTAATTTTAAATATATTGTTATCGTGGCTTCAATGACAAGCAATGCCACTTGGGGGAATAGCTCCCAAGAGGATTAGTATTCCTTACATACTCCAAACATTACTTGTTGGAAAGCCTCCTTCTTCATGGGTGTGCGGCTAATGCCTGGGGCATGTTTATTACTTTTAACTCTTTGTTTTTTTTTTGCCCTGAATAAGAATGTTTATTTAACCCCTCAAGGACCAAACTTCTGGAATAAAAGGGAATCATGACATGTCACACATGTCATGTGTCCTTAAGGGATTAAACTCAGAAAACATAAAGACAGGGAATTATGTAGAGATTGACAGATCGTTACATAGGTATTTTGCATGCGCCACACTCTAACATGTTATAATAGGCATTTGCTCTGTAAATCATTGTGCATTATTGCTACATGTCAATCACTGCAGTACTACAAACACATTCGCAATATCTGTACAAATCAGATCAGTTCCAACTTAACTTGCTATTTTACATTACTACCACCAGTCATTTTGTCCTGGACACCACTTTCCAGAACACGTATAGAAAAATAAAATGAGAGGAAATATAAATATTCAAAGTTCTACTTGCCCCATATATTACTGAACATAGACACATGTCAGTTTCTAAAGAATCAGTAAAATATTGTTGTATTCTTGGTATGCACTCAGGCTCAGTTTCCACATGTCTCCTCAGGTACCTACCACGTTTTTACAATAACTTTGTTTTTTTTGCTTTTGCAGGTAGAGAATGAAAAGCACAACATATATAGCTGAATAAATTATATTATACATACAGCGCTTTTCACCCTTAATATTAAAACAAAACTGTGTTTTTTCGTTTTTTCATAGAGGCAGAATAAAAACATGTATGGAAAATGTTAGATTGTATTGGAATTTCCTTAAAACCAAGACCACTTAATTTCAGTGAAGTGGTATGAGCGCTTTGTCTCTGTCTTTTTGACCCTGCAATTAAAACAATGCCATTTAGTAGATAATGTTTATCTAAACTAATCATACTGTTACCTCATGTTGGAACCCCTGCTATATAGTCTAATGATTCTCATACAACAATCTACCTAGAAAGACATTGCTAACATAATAGCTTGTTCATAACAGTTAAAAAATGTGCCGATACTCTCATGCCACAAATGTACAACTACTGTGTTTATATCTTTTAACTATGCTGTTGTGGCATTGACAAATGTATTGTTATTCCCTGCACAAAGAAAAATAAAGAATTAAAAAAAAGAAACTATAATGCCTGTAAAACTAAGCAGGCAATATAACCCTCCCCCCCCCCTCACCTTTAACCTGGGAGGGGGGCACCGGCACGGTGGTACCTGGGAGGGGGAACCGGCACTCTCACACCATCCCTGGTGGTCCTAGTGGTTAGTGAACTCTTGCCTGCGGGCTAGTGTTCACTCTCGCGAGATCGGGGCGTTGCCATGGCAGTGCTCCGGATCTCGCGAGAGGAACCAGGCGGAGCTGCAAGATAGAGCTCCGCCAGGTCCTCCTCTCCCTCCCCAGCCGCATGTATATGCAAGTGGGCCGGTGAGGGAGAGCTTTGATCTCTCTGCCGGCCCGTCATGGAAAACAGCGGGGCCGGCGTTCGGAAAGTGCCGGCCCTGCATAGACCTATGCAGGGGAGATCCTGTGACCTCCCCTGCCGGCCTCGGCCCATGGCCACCGCGGCCCACTGGGCATTTGCCAGGTGTGCCCGATGGCCAGTCCAGGCTTGCTCCACACCCCTAAAGCCTTTAGCTCAGTGTTCCCCAACCCAGTCCTCATGTACAACAACAGTACTGGTTTTGTCAGTATCTCCATTGGAATAAAACGGGGAAATACATAAATCCTGGAATGTTACTGAAAAGCTTTATGTTTTTTTGCATAAAGTGCAGATTTTAATAGAAATTGATACTTTTGTAAATTATACTGGTTGTACCCCCTTGGCTTTCAAGCAGACAATAGGTCCTGTTACTTCCTGGTTTGATTAGCTTAGTTGCACTGAACGCAAGAGGCAGCAATTGCCCAGAGCACCTGCCCTACAAAGATTTCTCATTGAGCTGCATTTGGAAGACTGTGATTGGACAGTCACAGAAAGTCTGGGTGGGGTAAGAAGTGGAGAGCTTTCAAAGGCAGCAGACAACAGATCTGCAGCTTTTTTGCAAGCTGTTTTTAGATATATCCCCAATGGGAAAAAAGCACAATTAAATACATGCATTAATTCTGGGAATATCTACTAAACAGGGATTTTTTAAAATTTATTTTGTATTTTGTTGTTCTTAGTTTTGTCTTGTTTTGGTGAGTCGTATAGGGCTGATTGGCAAATAGCAATAGCTTTGGCAACTATGATGATTACTGCATCAGACAGAAAAACTGGAAAATGATTTAGCGTTAGTCTCAAATATAATGGCAGCATTTGCCACACTTGAACAAACTGCATGAACAAAAATAAATTGGGTCAATACTCAAAACTCATTGACAAGTAAGGAGACTTCACAGAATAGTTACTTAATCTTACAAACAGAATCCTTAAAAAGTATCAGATAATTGAATGTGCACCACTGTGACTGAGCAGCAACAAAAACTACATGTGATGAGCTTCACAAATCGGGAATTTATAGCACGGCTGCGTTTAAGAAAAAATTGCTATTCAATATCACTTGACTAATATGCATAACATGATACAGTGTATTGGGAATTAAACCTGGTGGCCTCCGAGCAGTGGAAAACATTATGTCATCCACTGAATCATCTTTCACCCTATCAAAAGTCCCACGATTCCTACAACAACAACAACAACAAAGTGAAAACTCTGAACTCTGTAGATTCAGTGTTTAAATCATTTTATACAACAAACATCCAAACCAGAGGGCTTGGCAACACTTTGACAATGCTTTGTCTTTGTGAAGCCTTGATAAAGGGTCTACTTGATTCTTATATAAAAAAAATAAAATTCTTTACTGAATCTATAGATTTGACGTTTCCAGCTCCCCCGCGCCCCTCTCTCTCTCTCTCTCCCCCCCCCCCCTCTCCCTTTGTGGGGTCTTTGCAATTATTGTAATCCCTCCAGGTAACATGTACACTTGTGTGAAGTTTGCCAGGGGTGTGGGGAGCTTTCAGGGAGATTCGCTCAGGGTTCAAAATTTCCACTCGCCTCTAGCCTTTTGCAACTGAAATTTAGCTCTGGTTAGTAGAACTTCACCCTGGAGGTTTACTATGGCTTGTAGGGGCAAGTAACTAATTTTCATTTGTATTTGCCCTTATTTTATCACTCTGTGCTCAAAATTTAGTAAGGATTATTTTTAATGAAGTGAAAATTCACAGTGAATTTGAATTTCTAGGCCCAACTGGAAATATAGCTGACGTAGAGAAAATTAGCAAATTTTTTATTTTGGCCCTAAATCTGAAAATCAATTTTAGTTGACTTTGAATTCTCATTTTAGTGGATTAACCTGTTTATTTTGTTACGGCATTTTGGTAAAAAATGTTTGAATCTTTAGAACCTGGTTAACCAATAAATGATATATGGGAAAGGATGCAACAGTGCGACTTGTAACCTACAATTGTGAGTTTCAGATCAACAAACTGTAAGTATAAGACAACAGCTTGAAACAAAATAAACGTCCTCAAATTTATATCAGACTGCGCTATGTACCCCTGATTTTTGTCATTGAAATGCTAAATGATGTATTTCCCTTGTCAGTCCGTTGTCAGCAGCAACTTAATAGAATGTTACACTGGTTTAATATTGAAGGCAGACAGGATTTGTCTCACATGTAATCTCTGATTCAATTCCAGTTAAACCACCTCACACACAAACAGAAACATAGAAGCATAGATTGTGATAACAGATAAGCACCAACTGACCCATTTAAGCTGCGCTTCTTTTAAATACTCAAGGCTGCTATTGCTTCTTTTTTACCCAAGACAGTCTTGTTCACTTCTCATACATTCTTGAATTCTTTACTGTGTTAGACTACCACCAGTAGGCTAATCCAGGTATCTACTACTCTTTTAGTTCTACTGTTCTACTCTCTCTCTCTCTCTCTTTCTCTCTCTCTCTTTATTCTTGGCGGCTTCTGACTGGGATCAAGGTTACATTGTGTTTTCTGTGGGGCTCATGACTTGTTCGTTGTGCCAAACAAAATATAATAGTGGTGTTGGCTGTGTTTAGTCCAGAAGGAGCAAGTCTTAGGAAAAATCAATATCTGGAAACATTATACTTACTATCTATCTATCTATCTATCTGTCTGTCTCTCTCTCTATATCATGTGCCACAATGAGCTACATTTTTTCCTTTTTCTTTACAATTCCGTTACAGCCTTACGAGATATATATATATATATATATATATATATGTGAATACTACTAATGTGAGGAGTGTTAAGGATATTCATTGTTTGGGTACCCGATAGAGCTACTGTACTTTGCTGAGTTTCTGAAAGACAGGATTGTTTTTTTATTTATCTGTACTGATTGCTATGGTAATTAAGTCCATGGTTTATTTTGGCTTGCATGTATGTAGCATAGGACTGTTAACTACTATTGGAAATGTTATGTGAAGTCATCAGAATCCCAAATCTTTCGTTTTTTTGCAAACTTAGCCCGTACTCAGACGAGGCCAAATACGTTTTGCCATAATCCATTCTTGTGAGGTTAACTGCTACTCTTCCATCCCCTGGGGCATGTAATTAAATACACAAATTAACCTGAACAGCTCTCAATCTAAATTCTGTTTGACCCTTGTTTCTCATTAAGCTCCATTCAATTGTCTTTCAGTGTGACCCTGTTATTAGTGGCATGAATGAAGTACTTTGCTGTTTAAATAGAGAGTATTAGACATCATACCTCCCTATTTGAAGCATCTGCATTTTAAAATTTATCAGACACTAATCTACTGACATTATCACAATAATAGTCTAGGCTCTGCTCTATCACAGCAGGGTCAAATGACCAACTTTATTTCTGAGCTCCTGTCATGCAACTCTGCAGCTTAATAGATCTTGCCTAGGAGCCAATTCTACATTAACCTGTTTTTGTATTCACTCTTGTTTGTTTTCATTTATAACATGTGCAGTTATCTCAAATTACATGATAAAGGGGCGGAGCCAACTACCGAGCTGATCAGACGCCATTTCTGACAGCTCCGACTCCTAACTTTAGAATCTCGCCTAAATCACAGTAATCGCAGCAAATTCCATCACCAAAAACACATACCCCGAATCGGGAAAGCACGCCGCATCGATAGATGCCCTTCTTTGCGCAACCAACACCTCCGAAGCGGAAGCGTAGACCCGGGGCCTACTCCACGCACACACTGCCCGCCCTGGAGGCGCTCTTCGGCGGAGCCTACCAAGGCCTCTCAAATATCCCAACAACTGGATCTGCTACCGGCCCAGGGACCCACATGCCCGCAATGGGGCGACGCTCCCAGAAAGCCGGAACCCAGATGGAAGGGAGAGACATCGGGGCCATGCTCCAGCAACCTGCCAGGCCCAAACAGACATCAGGGGTAAGCCAGCCCTCCCCGACCGGAACCAGGTCGGAAACGAGAGACACCGGGGCTGCGCTCCGGCAGCCTAATGGGCCCCAACAGGCCTCAGAGGAACGCCAGCCGCTCCCTACCCAAACAGGCCTGGAGGAACAAGCAGGGGGAAACAGCCACTGCATACTGCCACCAGTGCCCCCAGAGGTATCGCCACCAGCAACAAAACACGACCTGCAAATTCTATTACATGATTTTCACAAAATCCTATCAAAAGAACTAGCAGGACTTAAGGCAGACCTACAAAGCACAAAGGACAGAGTACAGGCCGCAGAGACTGACATAACCGAAGTCTCAACTAATCTAACCAATGTACAAGACTTAGTACATAAGCTCCAGAAATCTCACCACAATATGGCACTACACCTGAATGCCCTTGAGAACAGCCACAGACGCAACAACATCAAAATTAGAGGCATCCCTACCACTGTCGCTGCTGAAGAGCTGCCGCACTACACGAGAAGATTGCTAGCATCTATTTTACCCCCAGCGACAGCCCGCAAACTGGTAATTGATGGCATATACAGGGTCGCAGGCCCTCCAAGGGCCTCATCACAACCTGCTAGAGATGTTATACTGCGCTGCACATCTTCCTCTGAAAAGGGACAAATAATGGCGGCCCTGCGGGGCAAAACCCCACTAGCGTTTGAGAACTCTAGCCTTACCTTTTACCAAGATCTAACGAGGGCAACCCTCCAATGGCGCCGATCGCTTCACCAAGTGACCCAACAACTACGAGCAGCCAACATAACCTACAGGTGGGGGACACCGGGCACACTCCTATCAACTCATAATGGGACTACCCACACACTGACCTCGATAGCAGACGCCTCATCCTTCCTTGAATCACTGGGACTTACCGCTGCAGACACACCAACACCAGAAGGACGGGAAGAACCCGAAAGCTGAACCCCACTGGCATCCAGCTCCGGCCCGATCCACCACCTGGCTGATTGTTATACAAGAAGAGACTGTTTCATTTTCTATTGTTTTCGCGTTAATATGCTAACTGTGTTATTTTAAAGGTACATTTGTCGTACACTGTTGAGTAGGTTAAGTTTTCACCCTGAGCGACAGGGCACTCTGCCCACACACCCCAAACTAATTGGGAACCCCCATAAGGGCACCCGGACATACCTCAGCCATTGCCCACTACACCTGCACTCACTCAGCCAACCGCGAGACCGCAACCCCCCCCCCCGCAGCCCCCTTGGTTAGGGGCACAACCACAACCACCACACTAGGAACAGTGGCCTAGACTAATGATGAAGTGGTATCACGATACAAAAAAAAGAATCACCATGCCTTTGAACCTAGCCGCAAACTCACAACCTGAAGCTCCAATACCCTCCATGAGTACTGACATGCTTAATACACCCTGAAAGGCACTCAGTCAATCCCTGACATGTCCTATCCCACGCTGTAGATACATAAAAAAGTGCTGTACTATCATTTGAAACTATTACTGATTTTTCTTCTACATATACCTTTGTCACACAAATGTATATCTGTCTATGCCCTCACTCTGCTGTCGTGGCAGGTGAGATACAAATGTTCAATTTGCGCACAAATAAATAAAGAATTTAAAAAAAATAAAAATGACATGATAAAGTCTGAAGTTATAATGCTTGTTACCGCTGTCTTGGCCGTATAGGGTTTTCTTGCAATTCTATGCACGACAAAAATAAATAATTTCTTGTAAAAATTAAAAAATGTATCAGACATACACACAAAGCAGTGAAGTACACTCATCTCATTAGACGGGATACAATAAAAATAAAAATATTAAAAACCTTAACTAAAGAACCTTACTGAGGTTCCAAACTGTTCTATTTGTTGCTGCTTTAAAAAAATCTGGCTGTCATGTAATATGTAGAGTTAGACAATGTGTACTGAGATTTGTATATGTTAATAATCAAACCCTAAATGATAACAAAGAAAAGCAAGTGGAGTGTATGTTGCTATAAGGTATTTCCCTTTCCACCCTAAATAATTTACTTACATTTTTTTTTTTTTTATTTAGAGCATAGTTTAATACTTACATAGGTATGTATAAGGCAGCAGAAAATTATCTTCAATTTTATAGGTAAGTAATAGAAAGTGCACTATAGGGGAAAACATTGGTAATTGGAAGGCAGAATAAATATATATTATCAGTAAAAAAAAGTCTTCTTTAAGTAGGAACATAAAGTAACATAAGGTAGGAAAGCAGAAACTAGATAGTTCTCATATAAAAACGGAAGATATGGAAACAACCAAAAAAAACAAACAAAGAAACCACTTGTATGTATGTAAAGAGTTCCTTAGAAAAAACTATGGAGTTTTGAAGCTGAATTGTTGTAACTATAGAACATGGGTAGACAACCTTCGACACTCCTGATGTTGTGAACTACATCTCCCATGGCACAAATGAGTAGATGATTGGCTGGTGAGGAAGAGAGCTTCTAATTGTGCTTCCAAGGGTTGTTTACATCAACCATGAAAGCTATAAGCCATTGTTGATTGTATGTTATGCCTTTATCCCTCAATGGTAATAGAAGAAAGGGAATTATAGCGTATGCATGCCTTATCTGTTTTTGTCTAGAACTCGATCATAGAAATGACTGGGGCTCTTGCTGATTTCTCTACATTGAAATATCCATCTAAAGATATAGCCTTGACTTGCTTTGATGGTAATAGCCTTGAGAGCCACCAGCTGACAAGGTGTACTAGCTGTTCTACAAATATCTCCTTCACTATGCCTCGTATGCACAGGCTTTGGGCTCTAATTCAGTCCTCCATTGTAGCCATATACGTAAATAGGACCGTACAGGTTTTTCTGGTTTGTACTGCTCCTTTTATGAGATGCATATATTTTACTCAATCATGATGAATGGGACTGTGCCTGAGGGGATAACTGTCTCTGCTTCAAGAGAGACACTGTATGCTTTACCTGAATAAAGAATCTTCCTGTGCTACTTTGTTAATAGGAAGACATTTTTTTTGAAGCATGGTTTTGCAAGTAGCCATATTGGTTGCCAGTCAGCTGCCATTACACACTGCCCCTAGTGGTTTTCCATAACTAGTGCAATGATGCAGTGCTACAAATTAAATTATTTAATGCAGCACTGTCACTGTCTGGGGACTTTGCATGATTTGCACAGACCCCAACAATGACATCACCGCTGGTGTTTCGGTGGCCGGGGGGAGGGTGCAGGGAAAAGTGACTACTTACAAAAAGATATGGAAGGGCTGCGCCAAATAAGGGTAGATAGTCCAGTAAAGTATTGCTAGGGTGCCAATAGATGGTCTAGGATACTTGATAGAGTTCCTCTGTGGATGCGTCTAGTGTAGACCGTTCCGTATATGTAAATACAAGAGAGGTAGAGCGACTAATGGTATAGTATGAAAGTTCAGGGTGTGATAGGTAACAATATGTAGAGAACTCACATTCAAGAGAGCTATGGCCAGCTCTGGTGTGGATTGCGTACAGCGGTATAATCCCCGCTTATGGGATATGTAGGGAGGGGGTCTCCGTCAACACCGTCTGGTAGTCCAGAACTCGGAAAAGAAAGACAGAAAGCGACAATAGTGCTCTCAATTTTGATGTGGTTGAGTGTGCAGATAAGAAGAGGTTAAAAACTCACATTTGAGGGAGCTATGGCCAGCTCTGGTGTGGATAGCGTACAGCGGTATAATCCCCGCTTATAGGATTTGTAGCGGCGATACGTCCGTCAGCACCGTCTGGTGATCCAAGGCTCCAATATAGAAGAATAAAAAGCAGCAATAGTGCTCTCAATTGTGATAGGTTAAGAGAGTAGTAGAGGAAATAAAATAATACTCACAAAGATAGAGCAGGTCTATAAACACATGTAATATATCTGCAGCCATCACTCGTGATGGCTGGGAGAGTGACACATCTAGACAGTGGTAGCTGTCTAGAAGAGTCACGTGTAGGAAAAATACTGAGACAAAATAGCCCCTAATTTGTCTTAGTATATCTATTACCTCTGTTTGAATTTCAGTGAAAATCCAACACATTCAGTATGAGTATTTCATAAAGATTTTATCTTTATAAAATACTTATTTTGCAATGGGGTGACAGTGTCACTTTAATTTGAAGGACATGGGAGTTATTCAAAGATATCCAAATTGAAAACTGAATTTTGCATCAATAGACATGCCTATACTGCACAGAGTATCCCCTGGGCACTGCACACCTCTCAACATTTGAAATGGACAAAGAGGGACACTTTCATTTTAGGGCTGTGAGTGAGTGGTGGCCAGGGTCGGGGATGTCTTGAGCAATTTTAGGTGACGTACTAGTAACAATTTATCAAACTAAAATGTAGAACATCTTATTTTCACTGGCTGTTTTCTAAACATATATATTATAGTTTAACCCCTTAACCCCTTAAGGACCAAACTTCTGGAATAAAAGGGAATCATGACATGTCACACACGTCATGTGTCCTTAAGGGGTTAAGGACAGAGGCAATTGTATAAGTTCTGACCAAATCAAAACCTAGGATTTTACGTTATATGCACCCACATTTATTACATATAATTTTGTTTGGGAGAAATAGTGCTTTCATTTCACTTCAAATATGTATATATGGAACACAATTTATATGAATAAAATCTAAAAAAGTGGGAAAACATCTCTAAACCTGCCTCTACTCTGCTTTTCCACGTCCTCATGGCTGCAAATTTGCTGATAGCCAGAGCATGGAAATCTACAGAAATACCGGGTCGTACTGCCCTTACAGCGCAGATTACGCTGAACCTGGACTACGAGTCAATGGCCCATAAACATATTAGCCCAAGAAAACATATACAGAGAGCGGGAATCATGTGGGACATCTACATTAAAACCCAAACACACACGGAACATACCCACACCCGATGCACACGGGACCAAGGGGGAGAGGCGGGGGAAGATGTAACAACACGGGACGCTACCTGTAGGGCTCTTATTACATGACAAATTAAACATGACGCAAAACCTCTGGTATGGAGGTTCACCACCGGGGGCAAACGAGGAAGGTGGGACGGGGCGATAGATGAGAGGGGGGACGGAAATCTGGGCTGGACTCGGGGCTCTTGGCCCAAGGTTCACAATAGGCAACTCAGCACACTCGGCAATGGCAATCAACAAAGACACTGGGCACTCTGTGGCTTCCGAACACGGGGGCTCCACCCTAAATAGTGGGACCACCCTGACAAGAGACTGAAGAAGCAAGCCTCCATTGTAAATAATTACTCCACCCCCCCATACCTCTTCCTTTAAAATCTCCCCCCCCCCCCAGTTTAAAAAAAGAAAAAGGAAAATGAGCCAAGCAGTCCGGCGAACTTGAGGGAGGAACAGGGGGGAAACGGATACATCTGAATACCTTTAGAAGGGAGGCACAAAGGCATAACTACCACTATGCAAACACACAACATTTTATTAAAAATAAATAAATAAAAACGTCTTAGTTAAGCTACCATAACCAGAAGCCCGCCTGACCTGCCAATAGTAAGGGCCTGTGTAGACACCTGAAGTGGGCGGTGCAGCAAGACAAGGCACAACGTAGACACGATAAGAGGCACAAGGTCTGAGACCAAACCCTACATGGCACCACTCGTACAGACAGGCCACCCCGCACCCGGCCACTAGGCCCAAGACGATACGCACCCCATTAACCTTACGTATAGCATAAGGATTGAAAAAATGTATGTATTACCGAACAAGAATTGTCATGTGTGTATACAATGGTAATGTAATGTACCCTCTTGGTTATGTATCCACCCCTCCCTTTTTCTTTTCTGTACCCAACTGCCTTTTCTCTGACTCAATAAAAAACTGTCAAATTGAAGAAAAAAAAAATCTAAAAAAGATTTATTTTTCAACTTCTGCATGGAATTTTAACTGTGAATGTTATGATACTGTTAGCTTTAATTGCAATAAAATACACATATTTTATTTAGTTCCCACCTAGTCACACAGCCTTAGCGTTCATATTTTTTTATGAACAGGTTTTACTGCTCTAAAATCTCGTATTTGTGTTTAGAGATGTATCATAATTACAACAAAAATTTTACTTTTTCACACACATGAACTCGATTTTCACAGGACATTTCATATTCCTGATATGAGTTAGTGCAATAAAGCCTCAGTGTTTTGATTTAACATTGTCTCATAAATTTAATTAGCCCCATGTATCAGTTTTCCAGGGTTTTGGGAAGTCAGAGGGCCAACTATATTTGATGCCTATTTCAAAGCTGGAAATTTGTGATTTTCTGGGCCCATGTTGCCTTTGGGAGAGCATGGCAGCCTGGGTAATAACATTTTCACTATTTTGGCATACCATTTTTAAAAGTAGGCAACCCTGGGTATTCCAGATGGTTTAACTCGCGTTGTGTGGTCCAGCCACATTATCATAAATGCTGGTCCCATTTAGTTGTTTTATTTTCTTTTGTGTTTTTTAACACACATGGATTCTATTTTCACAGGAAATGTCATAATCTCGATATGAATTAGTGCACCAAAACCTCAGTATTTTTTATTACACACTGTCTCACAAATATAGGAGTACCCCCATGTACTGGTTATTCAGGTTTTTATGGGAGGTCACAGGACCAAATATATTATATGCCCTTTTCAACTTATAATTGACAAAGTGATTTTCTATGCCTATTTCACCTTTGAGAGAATATTGCACCCTGAGAAAGATAATTGCCCACATAATTGCATACAAATTGAATACTTTTAACAAGTATTCTAAATCTAGTATTTCAAGTTGTTTGGTGTAGCCACTTTATAATGTCTGGGCTTAACATGAACAATGATAGGCCAAGGTCAGGGGAATCCAGAAGGCAGAGTAGTTAGCTAACAAAGAGTAATCCGGACAATCCGAGGTCAGAATCCAGAAAAATCAAACAAACTGACAAAGTCCCTCACAGAGTGATTAAATAATTCAGCTCGGGGGCGGGGCCTGGCCGCAGAGCTGAGCGGACGCAAGACAGAGCTGCTCCTGCTCCTTGCGGCAAACTTTCCTGCCTAAAAGCCTAAAACAGACTTTAAACTTACAAAATGGGTCACCAACAAGGAGATGATGACAGGGAAACCTGGCACCACAGACCAAGGCCTACCAGCATGGCGGGCGCGGGGGAGGAGGCCGCTCCCCCGTCGCCCATGACAGCTAACAGAGTGAAATCGGGCCCACGTTCCCCCCCCTATGGACCAGTGGGGGTTATCCTGGTCCCCGGAGGGCTCCCTCGAGCGATATGGCAGCAAACCAAGCCAAGTCGACCCAGCCCCAAAATGGCGGCGACCAGCCCAGAGTCACTCACCACAACGAGAAAGGCAGATATCCTGGAGAAAAGTAAGTTGGTCTGGTATGCCTAAAGCAACACTCAGGGATGAGGGAGTCTGACTTGGAATGGAATGCTCAGAACTGGGTATAGGCAGAAATTTCACCAAAAATCTGTCCCAAAATGTAGAAATACAATTATATCATTGTGGGTGCAATGATATAGGTAAACCCAGGAGCTAGTTCCACTTAAAAAGGCTTGAGTCACCAGTATGGATATGCAGTGTAAATACCAAGCAACTGTTATATATATGGTGTGTATACCTTTAAATCTGTCAGAAAACAGGATAGGGTTATAGCACACCAATTGCTTATATTTAGTGAAAAGAGAAAAAGTCTTTGTATACAAAGGAACAGTATAAAGGACTGTTCCCTATATTGGTGTGGAATTAGTGCAACATCAAGCATATATCTAGTGTATATCCCTTTAAATCTGTATATGTTAGAAACAGTATGCTCATGAAGATAAAACTTTAAAGTATATGGATGACTGTATTCTATATGGAAAATTAATTACCGGAATCCAATAGGTTAAAATTGATATAGAATTTATTAGAAGAAAAAAAATAATAATAATAATAGTAATAACTGTGTCAAGCCATAATAGCTTATATAGAGTGACAACGAGGAATTAAAAATATGTATATCAAAAAATATAAGAATATATATAAAAATATCAATTGGGGATGATTTGCAAGAATATTACCAGCAAGTCTGTGTTGGTATTTCAGAAAAAATCCTTAGGACCGATCAGGATGGCTGTGGATACGATGTTGCTAAAAATGTACAAGCAGCCGGCAGCAAATGATACATTTTTAGCAACATCGTATCCACAGCCATCCTGATCGGTCCTAAGGATTTTTTCTGAAATACCAACACAGACTTGCTGGTAATATTCTTGCAAATCATCCCCAATTGATATTTTTATATATATTCTTATATTTTTTGATATACATATTTTTAATTCCTCGTTGTCACTCTATATAAGCTATTATGGTTTGACACAGTTATTACTATTATTATTATTATTTTTTTTCTTCTAATAAATTCTATATCAATTTTAACCTATTGGATTCCGGTAATTAATTTTCCATATAGAATACAGTCATCCATATACTTTGAAGTTTTATCTTCATGAGCATACTGTTTCTAACATATACAGATTTAAAGGGATATATACTAGATATATGCTTGATGTTGCACTAATTCCACACCAATATAGGGAACAGTCCTTTATACTGTTCCTTTGTATACAAAGACTTTTTCTCTTTTCACTAAATATAAGCAATTGGTGTGCTATAACCCTATCCTGTTTTCTGACAGATTTAAAGGTATACACACCATATATATAACAGTTGCTTGGTATTTACACTGCATATCCATACTGGTGACTCAAGCCTTTTTAAGTGGAACTAGCTCCTGGGTTTACCTATATCATTGCACCCACAATGATATAATTGTATTTCTAGATATCCTGGAGAGACTGGATGCCTTATTTGAAGCCTTCTGGCACAAGCTGGAGGAAAAGTAAGCTGCAGCAAACACTTGGGTCGAGCACCCACCAAAGGCGATGCCCTCTCGCGCACGGATCAGCGGCACAACAAGCCGAAATTGGCAAACCGGAAAATGGCGCGGAAAACAGCGCGACACCCCAGCGATACACAAACCTGCAGGACGTCTACATAAGACTGCTACCAAAATCCCAACCCAGGCAAGCAGACCCGGTCACTGTCCAGCATGTACCTACAGGCACAAGCGGAGAAACCTCACATTAGGACTGGGACCCATGATGAATGAGTTCCTGGACGGAGTACAGGTCTGGACAGTTGCCCCAGAAGGCATAGGCTGAAATGAGAGGCACAGAGGGACACTCTGGGACTCTTGTATAGCTCTCATGTTTTAACCACTTGTAAAACAAACTATGCAGGGCCTCAGCATACCCCCAACCAGAAGGCACCCAGGGCTGCCGTAATAGGGAAGCTATTCTGCCTTAACCTCCCCAACATACTGTGTAACAATCAGATATCCTTTACTGAACACCCTTGAGATCATACCCTATGTTGCATAAGCAATGCTAATGAGCTTCTGTGTTTCTCATATGTGACAGCACCAGCTTGCTTAAATACATAAATACTACAAGTCATATCAAACTATCTAATATTACCTACTTGACCAAGCTTGACGCTATTTTATCCTATCTCCTGTTTTTCTCCTTGTCCTATGCTGTATTTACTGCTTAAGCGTGTACTACTTTTGTTAACCTCAAAAAGGTGCGCAGTTAACTTCATACTCGTTTGAACTTATTACTCCTGCAACTTACTTTCTTAACTCTGTGACATATCGGAAAGTTTAAGCCTGTTTTTTGAAATGCTAATGTGCACCGTTTTCATGCCACTGCCTCATTAGAATGTGAGTATACACGCTGCAGATTTAAACTTATTGTCGGCTTACATTATGATCTTCCATACTCGATATAGACTACCTGCTGACATACCTATCGTTTTACCACTCGTTAAGCCTGAATGTTTTAATTTAAAAATGTGCAGTCTCAACCTATGCCATATATTGTTAGATATAAGTTGCCGGTACCTGCTATTGTGGCATAACCTGCATGTCTGTAATCTTCTTGCACGCAAAAATAAAGAATTAAAAAAAAAAAAATAGTTCAGCTCTGTATAGTAGACTTTGAAACAGACTGTTATGCAGAGGGCAGATAGAGATGGGCAGGGCAGGAATGGCAGTAATAACTAGAATCATTTCAGACTCATTTCTGGTAGAAAAACATAACACTATGGGGTGATTTTTTACAGAGTGGGGGGGATTTGGGAAACTGCTTTCCACAAAGTCTTTGGACATCTTCTTAGTCCAAAAAGGAAGGATTGGTGGACTGGCTAAATAACATATTAGACAGAAGTTTCATCATAAAATGAAGAAATGGGTATGATTTCTTTTTTTGTACAGCTCATAGGAATTGGAAATTGCAATACGGCTTATTTATATTTCAATTTTCTTGTACCAGGTTTGATAATTTCTAGGGGGACACAGTGCGTTATCGTTAAAATGGATGAATGAGAGTGTCACCAGCACGGCCTGCCAGAATGGCATACACCTCCTCTGACATATAATAGCGTGCCCTTTTTAGGGGAATTCATCCTATGTAACTAAGGAGATAATTTTATTTATTTGCCTACCTGCCTAACACACACTAACCCCCCCCCCCCAATTCCCACTTCCCATAAAAAACACCCAACCCAAAAATTGAAGTAAAAGATACTGTACAGAACAGTGATCAGACAGCAGGAAAGGGGTTAAGAAAATTTTAAAAACTGCTGAGGCTGACAAGAAGCAATCAATTTTTGTTAAATTACTTTTTTGACCCAAATTTTTTTTTTTTTATTAATAGTACCAAGGTACTAATCACCCTAATCAGACTGATTGCGTGGTTAATGCTGTGATCAGCACTGACAGCACTGAATGCTGCGATCAGCACTTTTTATTTTAACACTTTTTAACAAAATCACTTTTAGTCAATTATCTCTCTACCTCTTATAAATCATTGGCTAAGTCATTTTACCAGTGATCATAGTGAGAGGCTGTCACCGAGATTACATGCTGCAGATAGTCGCGCTTGGCTTTAAGCTTGCCAGGCATGTCCCCAAGCGCCATCTGTCCCCGAGCGCCATGGGTAGGGAGGCAGGCAAGAGGGATGGCTAAAACGCTGGGACATGCCATGACGCCTTAACAGCGTTTAAGCCTGCCGCCACAGGACAACATGGCACACCGTAATGGCATGAATGGGTTAAAAAAATATTACAACTATTTTTATTTGATGCGCTAAAAAATATACACGAGGCACATCCACTTTAAAGAGCAAATTAAAACTAAAAAAAATCCTAGTATTGCTCTGAAAAAAAAAAACAGATATAGAATATTTTAGGTGGTTGAAGCAGAAGTAAGCTTAGAGCAGGTCATACCAGGAAAGAAAGAGAGGTTTAAAAAAAAAGAAAGAGGAGGGGTAATGTTTATTTAGGTAGAGGTGAGGTCATTGTGTGCAGGTGGCGGAAATCCCATGATTCTAGCTTCCCTCTATCTTACATATCCGCACTGCTCTATAGAGACTAATACATTCATTCATTCATTCAACGTACTGAAGCACAATAGACGTACAATAGGGAAGGTCAAAGGATAAGTCACGTGACCCAGTCTATTTTTAAAACGCCCATGACTCAGGGATACCTGATTACTATAAATATGTAGATAGTGTAGGAATAATATTTAAATTTAGGAAATAACAGCATAAACCACGCTGATCATTTTGTAAATTGTTTGTACGTATGTGATTTAACTTTTCTCTGTGTCATCTGATAAGACAGGCTGAAATAAGCAGAATACAGTGCCCATTTCAGAGCTAATTTCAGAATCCTGCTTCGTTTACAGGAACAGGATGTAAACAAACGTTCTGTGTACACATTCAAGAAAGCAAACAGTATCTGTAGAGATACCGGGCTGCTCTTAAAAAATAATCAGTTTGTTTATTACTTTACCCAAGATTATTTTTGCTGTGCAGTATCTTGCAGAATTGTAAAATAACGTATTATTTCTAGATCCCAAAATAAATACCAGAACTTTATCCACTATTGTTAAAGGCATACTAGATTCTCATATTGTTATTCCCTTTTGTTCCCTGTTTATATAATGTGTACTAAGGGACTGCTTTGTTCAAACTTGCCTTCACACGGACTGTACCAGACATATGATGGATAACCTTGGCACTGTCTGTAGATGTCTGTAAACTATATTGCCCATGATGCCCAGCTGGTCAAACTGTATACATAATGGGAAATACAGTTCACAGAAAATTCTATTTAAAGGACCACTCCGCACTCAAAGCAATTTAGCCTGCTTATTTGTGAAGAGTGTGTCATCGCTTTCATTTTACAAAAAGTGCAATTTTCAACAAAAATTAGAGCTTTTATAAATTAACCTTGTTACACTCCCCTGACTGTCAGACAGACGGTTCTGTTACTTCCTGGTTTGGTTAGCTCGAGAGGCAGCAATTGCCCAAATCACCTGCCTTGCAAAGGCTGCATTTGGAAGTCTGTGATTGGACAGCCACAGAAAGTCTGGGTGGGGCTAGAAAGGGAGGGCTTGCAGAGGCAACAGGCAAAAGAACTGCAGGTTTTACAAACAGTTATTAGGTATACCCTCAATAAAAAAGATTTTTTTTGTATTTGTCCAGTGGAGTGTCATTTTTAGAAATGGGCAGCCATGACTGGAGATCGATGACTTTAATACCAGCTCAATATTGAATACTATGCTTTCATCATTCTATGGCTTGAAAGTCCAGCTAGTACGAAGCTATCCCTGAAAATGTGCCTTTTACACCCTGCATGCAAGTCCCAACCCCATTACACTGAGCCATATCTGGATTTTTACAGAGTCAGCATACACAGCCTGCTTACACTGCTCAGGTGTGTCTTCTTCACCTAGACGAAACCCACAGCACACCATTGAATGCAAACATTTTATTCAATTAGATACAATATATCATATTATAAGTGTACAATCAAAAGTGCAATAAGGATAAAGTGCAAATTATCTACACCTTAGTCCACATAGATAAAGTGCAACAAGGTTACCTTCAGAAACTGTATACTGACCTGGGGCTGGAGACAAAACAACCCCAACGTTTAGACAAAATGTAAACTTTTGATATGGTAACAAGGTTTTTGACCAATTCTAGCACCCTGCTTTAAATAGTGCATGTTTCTAACACAGGGGATTACCTACTGGAGTTGAGCGCTCACTATATTTCTTATGTGGCTTCTTCACTTGCCAGCATTGTGCCATAAATTTGTATGGACACAACACATTTCCCAGTCTGGCTCAGAGTGCTTTGGGGAACTGTACTGTCTGTGTTCACTTACAATACAGCTCTGGCAAATGAAGGGGACTGGCTTGCACAGGCTTAAGCATGCTGACGCTGTTCAGGTGCTTGGAAGATTATGTACATAAGGATTTTTTTTATTGTGGAATCTTCAGTTCTTGCATCGTACCGAAGGCAAAAATGCAAATGTTCATGTTTTGCATCAAAATATAGAGAATTAAATTAAATCACTAAATGTTTTAATAAACGCAAGAAATGTGATTTTATGGGGTCTTTAAAAAATGTTTTTTAAAGAGTTTGCAAAACGAGTATTTTTTTTACCTATTTAACCTTTGCGTTAAATAGCTATACTGATCCATAACAGGACATTAATTAATTATGACCATCACTGGTAACATACCAGGATACTCCAGACTTGTAATTTGTGCTGGCAACAGAGAGAGAAATAGTCATTGAGGCATGGCTTTTTTACTGTTGTGTAAAATCACACATTGATTGTGTTAACAGAGTAACATTCTGTTTTCCATTCATGTTAATAAACTTGACAGATGATAGCAAGGGAACCCTGCAAACAAGATTGCCTAGTGAGTTTTGCACTGTTATTAAGGTGCAGAACTACTGGTGCAACCACACCAGGGTCCCAACAGGCAGGGGCCCTGCCTCAACAGGCATGGTTGCAGGTGCCATGGGGCTCTTCCAGGCTGCACTGGTAAAGACAGTAATTCCTGCAAAATATAAGGAGGCATAGGCAGGGCTGCAGGGTCACTCATTTGGAGCTAGATTTTCCAGGGCCTGGACAAGACATTTTAAGAACACACCACAGTAAGGCGATCTGGACTCAGGGAAAGGGAGCGTGCGTCTGTCAGTGTATGTATCTGTGCCTGTGGTTAAAGATCTGTGTATGTTAAGATATGTGTGTGTGTGTCTGTGTAAGTGTGTGGATCTATGAATGTATGTCAATCGGTGTATGGGTGTATCTCTTGGAATGTATCTCTATGTGTTTGTGTGTATGTCTATTTGTCAGTGTACGTATGGGAATTTGTATGTGGCAGTGTTGTATGTTTCTGTGTGTGGCAATCTGAATGTGTGTATGACAATGTATGTCTGTATGTGAATACATTCCTGCATGCAGAAACAACAATACACACAAACACACCACTAGATTCGCACACCAACACTGCGCACATTTGCATTAAAATGCCAACACTACAAAAACACATCCCTGCATTCAAACGTCAATACTACACATAAATCCACCACATTCCAACATTAACACTACACACAAGCACCGTAATTTAGCACCAATGCTGCACACAAACACACATCTGCATTCAAATGACACTACAAAACCATATCCCTGCAGTCACAGGCCAGTGCTACATTCAAACACCAAACACTGTACACAACCACACCTTTGCATACAAACACCAACACTACAAACAAAGGCACCCCTGCATGCAAACATGAGCATTATACACAAATATACAAACTCGCACACTTATACTCCATACCTATATTCACACAAGAGCATGCACACAAATACAACCTTGCAAGGTTGGACAAATGATAAGTCCAGAAATGTCACAACATGGGAGTTGTACAGCAGTTAAGGATCTACTTTTTGGCTGCCCCTGCTCAATCGAGGGGCCCAAATAAATTTTTGCCATAGGTCCCTCGTCTCGACATTAGTAACGCCACTGCCATACAATGACACTTTGCATATCAAACAACAAGCTACCAACAAACAGATACACACAAACACACACACACCCGGATAATATATATTATTATTATTAATAGTAAATATTAGATAGAGTTGAGATATTATATGGGTTCCACTTTTGAATTTTAAAAAAAATCATGTCCATAAGCAGATACAATAGAGTTGATTTACTAGTTGGCGGACAAAGTAATGTAAATGATTTATGCCAGCAGAAGAAGGTGTACAAAAGTGCATGCTAAATACCTAAAAGACAGGTAGCACATTTTTCCTCCATGTTTTTTAATAAACAGGGGTGGCTGTTCTGACAGACAAGTCTGTGTTATCTTAGTAGTAAATTGTTATTTTTGTTTGACTGTAATACAAACATTTCTAAAAGACAAATAATTTACAGCAAAGCACATCAGCCTTCTAGCTAATACAATAGTGGATATGATCTCTACAAGATCAATAAAACTACATTAGAATGAGCAGAAATTGTGCCAGAATTCTTCAAGTAGTTGGTATTGCCAATCATCTCACGGCAGTAAATGTATAATATTTTTGAATATGCTCAGAAAGTGAAACATTCTATCCTTTGCCAACTGCAAATAAAAGAATTGTGGTGCAACACACTTAACATACCGTAATAATGTTTGGTTCGGAAATGACACTTATAGTAGTTAAGCCCTAGATATGAGCAGTGGGGCCATTAAAGGTGGCAACCTTCCACTTTATAATAATGGTGCAATAATATTGAAATACTTCGACTTCAAACCATGGAGTTAGCAAAATCATCTCTCATACTGATGTGATCTTAAAGGACCACTCTAGTGCCAGGAAAACATACTCGTTTTCCTGGCACTAGAGTGCCCTGAGTGACCCTCAGGGTCCCCCTCCCGCCCGGCTCTGGAAAGGGGAAAAGGGGTAAAACTTACCTTTTCCAGCGGTGGGCGGAGAGCTCTCCTCCTCCGATCCTCCTCTTCTCCTCCCCGTCGGCTGAATGCGCACGCGCGGCAAGAGCTGCGCGCGCATTCAGCCGGTCACATAGGAAAGCATTCATAATGCTTTCCTATGGACGCTTGCGTGCTCTCACTGTGATTTTCACAGTGAGAATCACGCAAGCGCCTCTAGCAGCTGTCAATGAGACAGCCACTAGAGGAAATAGGGGAAGGCTTAACCCTTTAACAAACATAGCAGTTTCTCTGAAACTGCTATGTTTATGAAAAAATGGGTTAACCCTAGAAGGACCTGGCACCCAGACCACTTCATTAAGCTGAAGTGGTCTGGGTGCCTAGAGTGGTCCTTTAACCCCTTAAGGACCAAACTTTTGGAATAAAATGGAACCATGACATGTCACACATGTCATGTGTCCTTAAGGGGTTAAGCCTTTATCCTTGCTCAGGGTTAACAAGCAGAGACTTTTCTTGTTGTGCAGATACTAGTCATTCTAAAGAGTGAAATGTTAAAGGGACACTATAGTCACCAGAACAACTACAGTTTACAGTGTTTTCAGAGAAAGGTCAATGTTTACATTGCTCCCTAGGGACACCTCCAGTGGCCATTCCTCTAATGGCCACTGGAGGTGCATCCTGGGGCAGTGCTGCACTGTGTGCTCCACATCTCCATATCTTAGGTATGCTTTTCCATTTTGCCTATTAGTTTGTATGACATTAGCTAATACTGATAAATACTTTCCAGTTTATTCCGAATGTGCCGAGCAGAGGCTACGGTTTTAGTTGCCCAGTGGAAGGCTATATTACATTTCTTGCTGTTATCAGATTAAGAATAATAGCTTTATGTGGGTCAATATGCAATGCATAATATTCTGGAGTGGCTGGAATTGTATATTTTTTTTACCACATCCCTCAGTATATTAGCAATGTGTTGTTAAAGTGGTTGTAAGGCTACGCTGTCCCAAAATATGTACTTTTTGTTGCCTACTGCCTGTTCACATCTCCAACAAACCTGGGCTGGTCTACATTTGCATAGATATGGAGAAGTTTGAATGGAACTAGATATCATTGTAGTATTATTTTACCATAAGCTTTGCATAAGGATAAGCTTTTAGAGGATAGTTTAGTTTGTTGCAGGGCAATTTGCTCAAGAGGAAATTATTCCCCTAAATCCATCTCCCAAGCTATTAGATAATGCAACTTGTCCTGCACACTTTGTTCTATAAGTGCAGTGTACAGAAAGCGGTCTATTGTGTTCGGTGGTTTTAGGCAGGTTCTTCCAAACACTGGAAGCTGTGGGATTGCAACGTGAGCTATCCGTTTAATCTGCAAGGTATTTTGAAGTCTAAGATTGGTGAACAGTTCCATGTATGGTAGATGGACACTTTTTGTTATTTTAAGGATCTTAAGGGTGTTTGTGGTCGATATGAGGATTTTGATTGGTTGGTTCCTGCGACAGGATCAAATTACAGCTTTTGGATTCAGGCATTTCCTATAGAGGCTTCCGTGGTCTCAAACGATACTCCATAGATTTTGTACTCTCATGCATGTGCAAGAGTACAGCACTGATGCGGCTCCTGTCAACTGAGGCGCAAGGAGCTAAAGAGGACTTGCAGGACAAAGATGATAGCGACTGCAAGGAACAGTTTATAGTATAGTATAGAAAGTATAACTTACCTTCCCCTGCACCCTGCGGCCACTACTATACAGTGAAAGATGCGCTGTAAAGTCTTTTCATACTCAAAACTGCTCTAGAAGCTAAATCAATAGTGTGTCTATGGCAACCTTCGGCACCCCAGATGTTGTGGACTACAAGTCCCTTGATGCTTTGCCAGCATTATGTCTGTAAGAGCATTATGGGAGATGTAGTCCAAAGCATCTGGAGTGCCGAAGGTTACCTACCCCTCGTCTATGCATTCACTGAAACCTGTACATGGTCAGATGAGACCAGAAAATGCATTGGTGATTTACCCAAACTAGTAAATGGAAACTGCAGATTATTTGCTTCACCATAGGACTCTCCTCAGACATGACACTGCTCAGATATGACAACTAGTAAATAGCATTTTTGGGGTGCATTTGTTAAAGGGACACTAAGGACACCAGAACCACTACTGCTAAATGTAGTGCTTCTGGTGTTTATAGCCTGTCCCTGCAGGTTGAGCAATGCAATGCTGCCTGTCCGTTACACCTCTTGTGGTTGTCATTTAACCCCTTAAGGACGGAGGACGGTTCAGGACCGTCATTGGCATTTTTGCGTTGCCGACCGGTGACGGTCCTGAACCGTCCTAACCGTCCAATGTACTTACCCGATCGCCGTCGTTCCCCCGGCGGCGATCGGCGGTGCTCCCGGTGTGGGGAGACTGCCTGCAGCCCAGACAGTCTCCCCATGGCGGTTTAGGACCCCTGTGGCCATGTGATCGCCCAACAGGGCGACCACATGGTCACAATAGGTGTCCTAGTCTCTGCCTGCAGGGGGACTGTCTGTGCTGACAGGCAGTCTCCCTGCAACTGTAAAATAAAAAAAAAAATTAAAGTGAAAGTTAATAAAAAAAAATATTATTATATATATGTATATATATGATATATAGACATATATTATACCTATATAATATATGTCTATATATCATATATATAATGTCATGCTAAGTGTATTTTTATATTAATATGTACATATATTAATATAAAAATACACTTATAATTAATTTACACACGTATATATATAATATATATAATAACTATATATATTGTATATATATATTATTATAAAATACAAATAATAAGTAATTTAAATTAAATTAAAAAAATAAAAAATAATAATAAAAATGAAAAAAAATTATATATCTATACGAAATTTTATTCTAACTGTATTTTGATATTAATATATATATATTTATATCAAAATACACTTAGAATGAAATTGTATATATATCTATGTATATATAAATAAATAAAAAGAATGCGAACTATTCATATGTCCATATACAAAATTACATAAATAATTATATAAATATACACGTAGACTTCAAATATATAAATATGCATATATATTTAAATTCTATGTAATATTTTTACATAATTAAGTTATTTTATTGATTGCAATTTAAGGGACCTGCCTGCCAACCCAGGCCGAAAGTCCAGAGAATTTAATTTGCTATCACTGTATTTTACCCTGTAACGTTCTACGACACCCTAAAACCTGTACATGGGGGGTACTGTTTTACTCGGGAGACTTCGCTGAACACAAATATTAGTGATTCAAAACAGTAAAACATATCACAGCGATGATATTGTCAGTGAAAGTGACTTTTTTTTGCATTTTTCACACACAAACAGCACTTTTACTGATGATATAATTGTTGTGATACATTTTCCAGTTTTGAAACACTAATATTTGTGTTCAGAAAAGTCTCCTGAGTAGAACAGGACCCCCCATGTACAGGTTTTATAGCGTTTTTGAAAGTTACAGGGTCAAATATATGGGCCAAATATTTTTACATTGAAAATGGCCAGGTTGGATACGTTGCCTTTGAGAGCGTATGGTAGCCCAGGAATGAGAATTACCCCCATGATGGCATACCATTTGCAAAAGAAGACAACCCAAGGTATTGCAAATGGGGTATGTCCAGTCTTTTTTAGTAACCACTTAGTCACAAACACTGGCCAAAATTAGCATTCAATTTAGTTTTTTACTTTTTTCACACACAAACAAATATGAACGCTAACTTTGACCAGTGTTTGCGACTAAGTGGCTACTAAAAAAGTCTGGACATACCCCATATTGAATACCCTGGGTTGTCTACTTTTAAAAAAATATGTACATGTGGGGTGTTATTTAGCAATTTATGACAGATAATAGTGTTACAATGTCACTATTGATACATTTTAAAAATGTATGTTTTGAAACCGCAATATCCTACTTGTACTTATAGCCCTATAACATGCAAAAAAATAGCAAAAAGCATGTAAACACTGGGTATTTTTGAACTCAGGACAACATTTTGAATCTATTTAGCAGTTTTTTTCATTCGCTTTTGTAGATGAGTAAAAGATTTTTCACATAAAATTCAATAAACGTGTATTTTTTTCAATTTTTCATCATATTTTTTCATTTTTTTAAAATTAAATTACATGAGATTATATAAATAATGGTATGTAAAGAAAGCCCCTTTTGTCCTGAAAAAAACAATATATAATTTGTATGGGAACAGTAAATGAGAGAGCGGAAAATTACAGCTAAACACAAACACCACAAAAGTGTCAAAAAGATGCTTGGTCGCAAATGTACAACATCGCAAAAAAAGTCCGGTCCTTAAGGGGTTAAACGGCCACTAGAGGTGCTTCCTAGTCCAGTGCTGTATAGTGTGCAGCACGTACATTCAATGTCGCCTAGGTCTGTATGGAGACACTGAAAGCTCCCCATAGAGATACATTGATTCAATGAAGAGATGCTGATTGGTGTAGTGCAACGTTTTGCCGCACATGCACAATAGCCTCAATTGGCTGAGATCTTATTGAGCGATTGATTATCTCAGCCATGGAGGTGGGACCAGTCACAGTGAGACCGGCATGGTGAGGGAGAAAAAGTTTAAAAACCTTCTTTCTACTCTATGGGGGGCCTGGGACCCTGATAGGTAGTTCAAAATTAAAGTGTTAACTATACATGTCTTTAAGGCAACAAATAGTATATAAAGGCATAATTTGACCCGAAATTACACCTACTTATGTATAGAATGTAAATCAATGTTTTATAAAAATGACATGTGGATGAAATATGAGAACTCTGAAAGCAAACTTCACCTAAATTCAACTTTTACGGACTATTGCAAATTCCTGCATTGTAAGCAGTAATAAACTTTGCAATGCATCATTCCAAACATCTAAAACTACATTGATGTTCATGATATACATCAAAGTGTCAGAAGGAGAGAATGATCAAGTTAGATTACTCAGAATTTGAAGCTGACATTGTTTAGACTCTGCCTTAGTATTCTGTCTTTGAGTGATCACTTATCGTGTCTAAGGGTTGAGCTTCATTTCCAATAGAGTAAATAGATGAAAATACACAATCGTCATGCATGCATTGCTTCTATATGCAGTCGGAATAATAACTCTGCCTCCATTATCAGCAAGTGAGTCACTGTCAATGACGATAATACAGGGAGTGCAGAATTATTAGGCAAGTTGTATTTTTGAGGATTAATTTTATTATTGAACAACAACCATGTTCTCAATGAACCCAAAAAACTCATTAATATCAAAGCTGAATATTTTTGGAAGTAGTTTTTAGTTTGTTTTTAGTTATAGCTATTTTAGGGGGATATCTGTGTGTGCAGGTGACTATTACTGTGCATAATTATTAGGCAACTTAACAAAAAACAAATATATACCCATTTCAATTATTTATTTTTACCAGTGAAACCAATATAACATCTCAACATTCACAAATATACATTTCTGACATTCAAAAACATAACAAAAACAAATCAGTGACCAATATAGCCACCTTTCTTTGCAAGGACACTCAAAAGCCTGCCATCCATGGATTCTGTCAGTGTTTTGATCTGTTCACCATCAACATTGCGTGCAGCAGCAACCACAGCCTCCCAGACACTGTTCAGAGAGGTGTACTGTTTTCCCTCCTTGTAAATCTCACATTTGATGATGGACCACAGGTTCTCAATGGGGTTCAGATCAGGTGAACAAGGAGGCCATGTCATTAGATTTTCTTCTTTTATACCCTTTCTTGCCAGCCACGCTGTGGAGTACTTGGACGCGTGTGATGGAGCATTGTCCTGCATGAAAATCATGTTTTTCTTGAAGGATGCAGACTTCTTCCTGTACCACTGCTTGAAGAAGGTGTCTTCCAGAAACTGGGAGTTGAGCTTGACTCCATCCTCAACCCGAAAAGGCCCCACAAGCTCATCTTTGATGATACCAGCCCAAACCAGTACTCCACCTCCACCTTGCTGGCGTCTGAGTCGGACTGGAGCTCTCTGCCCTTTACCAATCCATCCATCTGGCCCATCAAGACTCACTCTCATTTCATCAGTCCATAAAACCTTAGAAAAATCAGTCTTGAGATATTTCTTGGCCCAGTCTTGACGTTTCAGCTTGTGTGTCTTGTTCAGTGGTGGTCGTCTTTCAGCCTTTCTTACCTTGGCCATGTCTCTGAGTATTGCACACCTTGTGCTTTCGGGCACTCCAGTGATGTTGCAGCTCTGAAATATGGTCAAACTGGTGGCAAGTGGCATCTTGGCAGCTGCACACTTGACTTTTCTCAGTTCATGGGCAGTTATTTTGCGTCTTGGTTTCTCCACACGCTTCTTGCGACCCTGTTGACTATTTTGAATGAAACGCTTGATTGTTCGATGATCACGCTTCAGAAGCTTTGCAATTTTAAGAGTGCTGCATCCCTCTGCAAGATATCTCACTATTTTTGACTTTTCTGAGCCTGTCAAGTCCTTCTTTTGACCCATTTTGCCAAAGGAAAGGAGGTTGCCTAATAATTATGCACACCTGATATAGGGTGTTGATGTCATTAGACCACACCCCTTCTCATTACAGAGATGCACATCACCTAATATGCTTAATTGGTAGTAGGCTTTCGAGCCTATACAGCTTGGAGTAAGACAACATGCATAAAGAGGATAATGTGGTCAAAATACTCATTTGCCTAATAATTCTGCACGCAGTGTATGAGCAGCCTACGCTTCAGGATATATTATTTTGATTATATCACTTTAATCTAAAAAAATAATAGTGTAATTAATGCAAAATAATTATTGTTAAAGGAACACTATCGGAATAGGAATATAAATATATATTGCTCACTGTTTAGATTCACCTCCCTATAAATTAAGTTAAAAAAGGAAAAAAAATTTAACTTTCCCATTTTGCAATGACGAGACTCACTTCCGGCAGACATCGCACTGTCGTCTACTAGTCCAATTCAATGTTCCTCTTCACGAAGCCCATTTGTGATGCAAGTTCCGCGTTCCTGTGTGGTATCCTCTCTATGAGAAGCACTCAGAGGAGGTGACGTCAAACAGGAAGACAGTCACTAGAGATGTGTTTAGCCCTACACTGGAAAGATTGCCGTGTGTACTAAATGGCAATATTTTACATGTTAGGGCTAAATCTCTGTTTGCTTTTAGAAGTGGTAAGTTGTTTGTGCTAGAGTTTGTTTTAAAGCATGTTTGTGTAAGATTAATATAATAACTGGTTGGTTAAAACATTTGCATTCACAATATTAGTAACACATAAAGGAAAACCATTACATGGTATACTGGATATATACCGTATAGGAATTTAACATTTGTGCGATGAAGCTAGTAATGACAAGACTCTGCACTTGTCCAACAATTTTGAATTCCCTGGTAGTCAGGCCCGGACTGGCCATCAGGCAAACCGGGCAAATCAAGGGATCAAGGGATCTCCCCTTCCAGCCCATGCAGGGTAGCACCGGCCCTTACAAGGACTACGGTCCCTTCAGGGGCCAGAGGAGAGGTTCGCTGTCCGAAGTGGAAGAATTGACCCAGACACACTCTATGTGTGCCGTGCAGCCTCTGTCTTCTCGCGACCTCCTATATTATCAGAGCGTTGCCATCATAACCCGCGGCAACGCTCTGAGATTCCAGGCGCTCGTGAGTGGCAGACATGTACCTCCTCTCACTAGACCACCAGGGATCTGTGCACCTCCTCTCACTGGACCACCAGGGATCTGCGTGCTCCCTCTCCCCTGCAAGGTAATAGGGGGAGGGGGAGTAAATGTTTATATATATAATTAATTAATTAATGAAGCCACTATCCTACCCCCTATACACACACTACACCTTCTTATATACACCCACTACACCCCTTTGTATACACCCACTACACCCTCTTATATACACCCACTACATCCCCTTATATACACCCACTACACCCCTTTATATACACCCACTACATCCCCTTTATATACACCCACTACACCCTCTTATATACACCCACTATACCCCTTATATACACCCACTACACCCGCTTATATACACACAGTACACCTTCATATACACACAATACACCCACTTATATACACACACAGTACACCTCGAAATATACACACACTAAACCCACTTATATACACCCCCTTATATACACACACTAAACCCCCTGCATCTACACCCATTACACCCTCTTATATACACCCATTACACCCTCTTATACACACACACTACACCCCCTTATATACACACTCTATACCCTCTTATATACACAAAGCACACCCCCTGCACTCGCAAACACAGTACACAAACTCTATTCCCCCCTAAATATACACTACACTCCTTGCATTCACACACTCTAGACCCCCTATAAAGACACACTACACCCCCTACACTCACTCTATACTCTTTGTACACACACCACACCGGGAAATGCATTCACACACACTCTATACATACAGTACTCTATTTTCCCTATAAATACACATTTTATACCCCTATACACACACTCTACACCCCCATATACATACATGCATTGCTGCACCTATATACACACATGTGCACTACAACCCCTATACGCATACAAACACTAAAGCTAGATACAAACAGTGCAACCCCCTGCATCCCCTAGATACACACAGTACAGCCCTCACACAACACCACCTGATCCCACATACTCAACATGCCCTATAAACACACACACACTACAGCCCCTAGCCACACATAGTAAGCCACAACCTAACCCTTACACACACAAACTACAACAAAAATAGTCTTCTATAAACACATGCAATTGCAGAAGCATCTTCCAAACACATACAACACCACAGGGAGCATGTCTGAGGCCAGAGTCCTGGGTGAACGGCTACTTAGCCACCACCCAGAGTACCCATTCATCTGTTGGACTCCACTGTGTTACTGACGATTATCTGCTCAGGGTTTAGGGTTTACTGTAACCCCAGTGCCGAGCTGAACACACTGCTTCTTGCAGGCAGGGGAAGCTGGGACATGACCTGGTATGCCGACTGCCACCTTCCTGTGGACACCGGAAACACTCTGAAGGGAGCAGGAACCAGACTGTGCTCACAGTGCACGGCTCTTCTGCTCCCCATCAGAAACTAGGACAAGTCCCTGCAGGCTGGATGCTAGTCCCATTCTCCTCCAATCACACTTGGGTATGGTCTACTGAGAGGAAGGGGTAGGACTGGTTATTTTGTGCATAATTGTAAATTAGTGTTTGTAAAAAAAAAGTGAGACTATATGTAAACTGGCTTGAGTTTGTGTGACATGTATATGTCAGCGAGAGTGTTTGTTTGTGTTAGGGACATTATTATTATTATTTTATTATTTATATAGCACCATCAGATTCTGTAGCACTGTACAATGGGTGTTTATGTCAGTGAGAGAGTGTGTGTGTGTGCCAGTGTATGATCATGTAAATAGATCCTTATATATTACATTATATTTAGAATATATGTTAATATAATTATATATTAAACTGAAAAAAAATAACATTTTACTTAATGTGAACCTGTCAGTTCACTGTAACGTAACTTAAATCCCACCATTACTATGA
Organism: Pelobates fuscus; assembly: GCF_036172605.1. Classification (NCBI taxonomy): domain Eukaryota; kingdom Metazoa; phylum Chordata; class Amphibia; order Anura; family Pelobatidae; genus Pelobates; species Pelobates fuscus. Next base: position 323,885,116 of record NC_086320.1, on the reverse strand, counting down.
ATTAAACCCCACTAAATGCATTGAATACATAATTTATTACAGCAATAAATGATACATTAAATGTAAAGTGTACACATTAGGCAGTATGCGTGTATGGATATATGTATTGGGCATTATGCATGTATGTATGTATTAGGCAGCGTGTGAATATGGGTGCATATACTAGATGAGTGTGTTTATATTGGGCATTGTGACTCTTTCTTTCCCCAAATGTCTGCTCATTGTGTCTCTCTCCTTATATGTTTTCCAGTCTCTGTTTCCTAAATAGCTCAACAGTCTCTCTATCTTTTCCCTAAATATCTCCCGGTCTGTTTCCTTTCTCTCTTTTCCCTAAACGTCTCTTCACTGCAATTTAGAGTTTAGTGAATAAACCCTTGAGATAATGTATTTGCATTCATGAAAGGGGCAACAAAAGGATCTTTGCCTACGGTGGGAGGAGTCCTTGTGATGTGGAATTATTAAAAATTATTATTGTACTTGTATTGAATTATTGTACTAACTCCATTTTAACCTTATATTGTGACAATCCTCCATTTTGTCCTCCTAACCTGACTTCTTCAAATCCTCCATTTTGTCCTCATGACTTAACTTGTTCATTTTAAAACTACATTACGTGACTGAACTTCTCAACCCAATTAATACAGTAGACAAAGACCGTGTTTCCTTCAAGGACAAGTACCAGGAGGTGCTGGCTACTCCTTAAGACTTGCTGGCTACTCCTTAGAGCTTGTAAGATAGTACAGTTTGAAGGCCACAGAACACAGTAGTAATGAAATGTTCTATTCATAAGAGACCTTGCACCTGGACATAAAGCCTGATATCATTGACCGTGTAAAATGACGCTTAGGACCCCCTTGTCCCCCACCCGTGTCCAGAATAATCCCACCTCTGATGGGTGGGCACGGGACTAACCTCTTAATTTTACGAACCAATAGGTAAGACACTAACCCCGTCACTTAACAATTAATCCAATTGATGATGTTTATTTGCTGATATTCTAATAATCAATGATGACGCAAAATGCCTCTTAAAAGGGCCTGCGCGCCCGCTTTTTCTTCACTTGCCAATAAACTTTCTCGAAGTTATTTTAACCTGAACCTCGTGTGTCAGACTTAATTACTTCAGCGTATATACGCAATTTAATTTTATTGATTTGGACAGGAACAGATAGACTTTGAACATTTTGGTTTACTTTCAAAAAGTACCATAACAACTTGGCGCCCAACGTGGGGCATCGGGCTATGTCCGGCCGGTGAGCCGTCCTAAGGAAGACAAGGGTGGACGGAGGAATCCAGGGGGAAGGAAGGGAGATTGATCACCTCCAGATACACGGTAGAGACTTCTGCAGAGCCACCGGTACGTTCCGGCCCCTTTGATTGACCCGTCCACGTGTCTGTGACTGCTTCCCGGGAGGACATCAAAGACAGGTAATATCTTGCCCGGTGTCTCGTTACTCACTTGTTTACCTGCATTTTAGTCTATCTGTTGCCTGGGCGTGTTTGAATTGTGTTTGAATTGTTTGCCTGTTTCCCCATTTTGAGATAAAGGGGGGGTGGACCTGCAGGGGATTTGCCTGGGGTTCTGTCTTGCTTGTTTTCCCCTTTTTGGGATAAAGGGGGGTGGACCTGAGGGGATTTGCCTGGGTCTTCTGTGTGTCTGTCTATCTGTTTGTATTTTACCCCTTTTGGGATAAAGGGGGGTCTTCTGTTGCCTGTTTTACCTCTTTTAGGAACCACGGTGCTGTGGTTGTAAGGAAAAAGAGGGGTTGACCCGTGGATGTGTTCCTGGGGGGTCTTCTTTGCCTGTTTACTTCTTTTAGGAGCCTCGTGGCTGTGGCTGTAAGGAAAAAGAAGTTTGTGGAACTGTGGGATCTGTGTAGAATCATAGTTTCCTGTGATCCAAGTTTGTGTCACTTTGATAGCCTAGCTAGCTTCACTGTGCGCGTTCGGACTATCCAGCTCTAGTTGAGTTGGGGACGTCCTGACCCGGACCATCCAGCTCTAGTTGAGTTGGGGACGTCCTGACCCGGACCCGTCGGCTCTAGTTGAGCTGAAGGTCCACTGATTATTTAATCGTGGTAGGAGACTTAGCCTTGTGGCAGGGGACTTTGTTTCCTGGGGGAATTCAGGCAGGTATTGCTTGTTTTTCGCATCACGTGGTAGTGAGACTTATAAGTGGGTTTTATAGGGGCACTACGGGAGTGAGGATAGACGTGGCCACATTCTTGTGGACTGCAGAGTAGAGGGAGGCTGGAAAGGATTTCGGACCGGTGTTAGCTGTTATCCTTGGCCGCTGGTAGTGAGACTTACGAAAGTCGTTCTCCGAGCGGGGACACTACGAGGTTGAGAAAGGTGACTTTGGAGTAAGCACATGTAGAAGGAAAGGGATTATTGTTGATTTCATTTGAACTGTAATGCATGCACTGTATTTCAATTGTATTGTTGTCTTGTCTGTTTCATTAGGAGTCTCATGAACTCCTGTGTCTGTCTCTAAGGATTTTTCCTTGCCTTTCATCTTTTCTAAACTTCCTATATTATTATACTATCCACTCCCATTTCTCTTGAAAGAGAAGTGATTGGTCACACACTTCTCACCTCGCTCCAATCCGTGTCTACCACCCCGGGTAGGCGGATTCAGTGACTAGTCTACGTTTTGGGAAGACGCACCTGAGAAAGTCCCACGATTCTCGGGTGGCAGTCGAGCATTGTAGACGTTCTTGTTCAGTTTTCCTTCTCTCTCCCTATATCTAGGACGCTGGTATAGGGGTAAAGGGATTATGGGACAGGATTTAAGCAAGCCCAGTAAGGGCTGGTTAGCATGTGATTTAGTCGAAGACAGAGAGGGTGAGGAAATGGTTAAAGGTGTTGAAAAGATTGCGAAAGTATGTAGAATTGCTGTACCGACATGTGGAAGATTGCAACCAGAAAGTTGGCGTAGGTTACTGACAGAAAAGAAAGGCAAACTTACAGATAATGGTTTATTAAAGACTGCTGAAGCATGGTATAGAGTAGCGAAGGCTATTCAGCTAGAAGGTTGGGTTGAGGAAGAGATAAATCACAAAGGTGTGAAATTGTTTGTGTATCATAATAATTGTGTTGCTGGGGTCTATCCTCAGCCAGCGCCCAAAACCGGCGCCCAGGGAATGTCTATCCCCAAGGTTCAGTCAGCAATTAGTGATAGCCAGCTGACTATGTTCCCCACTCCCAATACCCATCCCATCACCTCCCCTGTCTGCCCGGTCCTGAATTCTGATGGATCTTTCTTTTCCCCTGCCCCATCTTTAACATTCCCATCATCCTCATCCATCCCTACGCTACCTGCTATGCCTTCCCCTAACATTTCATCTGCCATTCCTGCCCTACACTCTCTCTCTGTTCATGACCCCCTCCCCTCTTCTTCCACCCAACTAACCACCTCCTCCGCCCTTGCCCCGGCTCCTCCCTCTACACCCACCCCTACCAATCCCTCTCCGTTCCCTCCTATCTCCACCCCAGCTCAATACCCTACCTCCTTCCCCTCCCCAGCCTGGCCCTACCCCTTCCCATATCCCATGGCCCTGCCCTATCCCGGATATCCACTCCCCACTCCCCAAGCCACACCCCAGGTTCCGGTCATGCCCAGTCCGGCACAGTCTGCCCCGGATGTGCCCTCTTCCAACATGGCCGCCACTTCTTCCCTTAACCCTAATGTAGTACCTTCTCCGGCCACCAATATGGCGGCCCCCAGTTCGGCCCTGATGCCGGTAATTCCCGGTGACTACCTATCCCCAGGTTATGACTCGCTAGCCACCCCTGCATCTGGGGCTCGTTCCCAACCACCGATCCTTTCACCTCATTCAGGCCCTGCACCACGCAAAAGAGCCAATATCATAGAATTCGATGATGACGAGATGGACAGGGTGTCCCATGTCTCATCGGAGCTTGCCGCGGGAGCCCCAACTCATCGTTCTATCGATGACCCCTTTGGCCACAAGGGTCGGGGAGAACAGGCCCCTCCTAAATATGTTGCTTTCAATCCCACTCAAGCTAGTGCTCTAATGAAATCACTCCCTGACCCAGAAAAACAGCCTATGCCCTTCTACCGAGGGATAGTTCAAATTCAAAAGACTTATTCCGCAGCATGGCGTGATCTACTGAGCATTTGTGCTATAAAAGCAGGGGATGCATATTGGCCAAGCATGGCCCGACACCTCAGTACAGATCTGCTCAGCAGTGATGTTGATTACCCCTCTGGAGTAACTTTTTGCACCCAATTAAGAGAATGGGCTAAGGACAAACTTGCGGATCAGGCTGCTGGCCTTACTGATGTTATTCAAGATAAAGGAGAATCAGTGGAAAGGTTTCATGCAAGACTGTATCAAATGTTCACAGATTTGGGGTTTGATCTTACAGATAAGATTCATTCACAAATGCTGTCAGGTGCGTTTGTCCAAGGTGTTAAAGACTCTATACGCAAGGGAATCATTGCTGCACGTCCTGAATACAAGGTTGTTCCCTTGGATACCCTGCTTTTAGTTGCTAGAGGTCTGGAATCTGTTCAGACCCCAAGAAGACCCAATCCAGCTCCACTCATGGTGGCCCGCGCTACCCCCATCTCCTCTGGCACCAAGGGTGCCAAGCTAGAGGATGTAACTTGTTTTAATTGTGGGGCTCAGGGACACTACAGAAGTGATTGTCCGGAACCTAAAAAGGAACCTGGGGCACCCAGAAAGTTCTCTAAACCTGCCCCAGGCCCCAAGACCGAGAAAAAGATTCCAATTATTGAAGAACCAGATGATTAGGAAACTGGCAAGCCTGTGTCTGTAACCCCTGTAATGGCAGCGTCTACAGGGGATAAGGGAGGGCCACTTGCCACAGTGACTTTGCCCATTGAAGACCATCCTACTACATTTCTAGTTGACACAGGTGCAGCCCGTAGTGTTCTACGAGAACAAGACCTGCCAGACCCATCCTTCCTGTCCAGTATTGATGTCTCTTGTGTTGGAGTGGATGGCCAGCCAAGACGTAGCCCTTTAACAACTCCACTACGAGTTGGCTCTAGCCTGCTTGCTCGCTTTGTAGTATCCTCCACATGCCCCATTAACCTGTTAGGTGCTGATGTTCTCTCACGCCTGCAAGCATCCATCACCTTTACCCCGGATGGGCAGGTAGAAATGTTTACACCTCTGTCTGTATCAGACACTTCAGCCCTATGCTCTTTGCCTCTGATGCTGCATATAGAAAAGCCCCGTGAGGAGGCAGCAGAATTAAGGTCCAATTTCCCAGAGGAATTAAAAACACAGGTGCCCGCTAAGTTATGGTCCTCAGGCCCAGAGGACATAGGTCACCTAAATGTTCCCCCTGTGGTGGTAAAGCTTATTTCAGGAGCTAAGTTACCAAGAAAACCACAATATCCATTAAAACCAGCACAGTCTGCTGCTATTTCTGTCCACATCAAGGCACTCTTGGGGAAGGGTGCCCTTGTCAAATGTAAATCTGAATGCAACACCCCGTTATTTCCTGTGAAAAAGAAAACTCCAAAGGGTGAGCCAGAGAAGTACAGGATGGTTCAGGATCTCCGTGCTGTTAATGAAGCTACCGTCCTGGACACCCCTCTTGTACCAAATCCTCATACTCTGCTCTCCGGAGTCCCACCATCTGCAAAATTCTTCACAGTTATTGACCTGGCCAATGCCTTTTTCAGTGTCCCACTGGACCCATCCTGTCAATACCTGTTTGCTTTCACTCATGAAATGCAACAGTATACCTGGACTGTCATGCCCCAAGGGGCACAAAATTCTCCAAGTCAATTTGCTAAGGCCATGGGCACCATCCTTGACCCATGGCAAGCTGAGCACCCAGAAGTTGTCCTACTTCAGTATGTGGATGATCTACTGCTGTGTGGAGATGATATTCCCACTACTGAAAGGTGTTCAATCAGTCTTCTTTCCTATTTGGCAGAACAGGGATGCAAAGCTTCACTCATCAAGCTACAATTCTGTCAATCTTCAGTGATCTTCCTTGGACATTGCTTATCTCAAGGTACCAGACATCTTACTCGGGACCGGGTAAGAGCTGTTCTGGACATTCCACCTCCAAGGACTTCAAAGTCTCTTCATGCCTTCCTAGGCCTCATTTCCTACTGCAGAGCATGGATCCCAGAAGCCTCTCTGCTTATGCAACCTCTCTATGACGCTCTTAAGTCTGACCCGTTTTGTCTGACCAATGACGCCCTGGACAATTTCGATGCTTTAAAACGTGCCATTGCTTCAGCTCCTGCCTTGGGCCTACCTGACTACTCCAAACCTTTCAAATTATTCGTCTCTGAAAGACAAGGCCATGCTACAGGAGTCCTCACCCAAACTAATGACTCAAGAGGCCGCCAGAGGCCTATTGGATATTTCTCATGTCAACTGGACATTGTGGCCAGAGGGACTCCTTCCTGTCTCAGGGCTGTTTTTGCTGCGAGAGAACTCATAGAAAGAACCTCAGACCTGGTCCTTGGCCACCCTCTGGTTGTTTTGGCCCCTCATGACATTTCTGCCATCATCAACCAAGTCCAGCTCAAGCACGTGTCTCCAGCCAGACATCTGCGCTTACAGTGTCATCTTCTTTTGCCTGACAACATTTCCATTCAAAGATGTCAAGTGCTTAATCCGTCCACTCTTCTTCCACTCCCTGAGGGGGGTATCTATTATGGATTTATCACGGATGAAACCTACATTCACCTGCTCTGTGGATGTATTAAGAAAGTCATGCATCCACATTTGACATTTTATGAAGGCGAAAAACCTCTCTGTGAAGGCCCAGATCACGCCTTCTGCACCATGTGGTACAAACCGAACATTACTCCTGAACCTTGCTATGAAGATGAGCTTTACCACCGGACCGATGTAAAGCTCACTGCACAAGACTTCTATTGTGACTCTGAAGGCAATAGCATGGTCTTGATCCAGCTACCTCAACAACTTAACTACCTTTACCATCATTGGGATACTGCTATCCCACATATTCCTGTTACCAAGTTGAAGACAAGGTCATGGAATGATCTTGGGCCCATGGCAAAACTATGGGCCACCATGAACGAAGAACAGCTACAGGAAAATGGTATTGTCAAATACCCAACAACTGACCTTCTAGAAGCATGGCCACGCCATTTCCTGGAAAAGGAATTCCAAGATCTGGTCATAAAGAATGATTATGACCCAGAAACACCTCATGACTGTTTTGAACAGATGAAAATGGAAACAGTGCACTTACCAACTGTGCATGAGAACCCATTACCAGATCCGGATTTTACCCTGTTTGTGGACGGATCGAGATATGCCGATGAAGGAGGAACATATCACACAGGATATGCCGTAACCACAACAGATGAAGTCATTAAATCATCATCCTTACCGCCAGCAATGTCTGCGCAAGAAGCTGAATTACAGGCTCTGACTTCAGCATGCAAAATTTCCGAAGGAAAACGTGCCAACATCTATACAGATTCAAGATATGCTCTGGGTGTGGCACATGACTTCGGCCTAATTTGGAAGACTAGAGGATTTCTTACCACCGCCGGTACACCAGTCAAACACAGCACTGCAATCAAGGAGCTAATGGATGCCCTCCTACTCCCCAAAGAAGTGGCCGTTTTGAAAGTCAAGGCCCATGGGAAATTGGATACAGATGAAGCAAAGGGCAACCATTTGGCTGATCAAGCTGCTAAGTTAGCGGCCAGGGATCTGCAGGAAGTGGATGAAGAAGTGTCCGGACAAGAAGAAGAAGAAGAAGAAGAAGTCCCTATTTTTGCTTTGCAAACTCTTCCTACTGATTTGCGAATTTTACAAGAACAACAAGCTGCAGTCACTCCTGAGGAAATCCAGAAATGGAAAAAGAAAGGAGCTGTCCAAAAGGACGGAATATATTACAACAACTTCAAATTTTGTCTTCCCAGAAATTTATACCCAGCAGTGGTCCAATGGGCACATGGGCCTGCACACCTGTCAAAAGAACTGATGGCCGCCCTCATACAGAAGTATTATGAAGCACCCGGAATCACAACATTGATAAGCAACTTCTGCAAAGCCTGTGTTATTTGTGCAAAATGCAACCCGGGAAGACCAGTCAAGGTGCCTGCAAAGAACCTGGCAAAGCCCATGTACCCCTTCCAACGAATTCAAATTGACCACATCCAAATGCCCAAGAGTGGGCCCCATGAATATGCACTAGTAATAGTGGACATGTTCTCAGGCTGGCCAGAAGCCTACCCAGTGGCCAATATCACTGCAAAAACAACCGCAAAGCGCCTACTTACAGATATTGTATGTAGATTCGGACTCCCAGAAGTTATTGAGAGTGATCAAGGTCCAGCCTTTACAGCAACTGTGACTAAAGAAATTTGGACTGCCCTAGGGGTGACTCTAGCCTTCCATACCCCTTACCACCCACAAAGTAGTGGTAAAGTGGAGCGCATGAATGGCACTCTAAAAACCAGAATGTTAAAAATGTCACAAGAAACAAAGATGCCCTGGCCAGAAAGCCTACCAATAGCTCTATTTAGTGTTAGACACACACCTAGAGGGAAGCATTCACTGTCCCCATATGAGGTTCTATTTGGGACAGCACCCAGACTAGGTTGTTATTATCCGCAGCAGTTGCAACTCCAATCAGATGTTTTAGTAGACTATGTAACTGAACTTGCAAATGTCCTAAACAAAATACATGCCCAAGTTTTCTCTTCAATTCCAGATCCCGAATTGGATACAGGTTCCCATAACCTACTCCCCGGAGATTGGGTCCTGGTTAAGAAGTTTGTGCGGAAAAATACCCTAGAACCGAGATTTGACGGTCCATTCCAAGTTCTCCTGATTACCGCAACCTCCGTCAAATTGGCCGGTAGGCCAAATTGGATCCACGCTTCCCACTGCAAGAAATCTCCTGCCCCAGAGGAGGCGAATATCGCACAAACATGTATCTCTGGTACATCTTCTCCTTAATCAGCCTTATGAAGGCCCAGCAAGTAGCCATTACCAAAGACATTAGTGGGTACACCTTCTGGTATAATTCATCATGCACCCAGGTGGCTACTTATACCTTTGACTACTGTGATATTGTAGAATGCCCATTTCCCACACCACAAATCCAAAACATCTATAGAGATATCCCTCATTCGAAAGACCCATATGTTTGTGTAGTTGACAAGCAATGGGGGCACAATTGTGACCATTGGGGGGCAGCGGGATGGAATGCCGGGCCTGCCTGGGGTTACAAACCAAAAAGTGCCGTAGCTAAAGTAGATGATCATGGTAGATCGCTTCTCCAGAGAATGACTTTGAGAAAGCCTGGGGGGAGCACACCAATGAAATTAATCCTTAACATTGAGCGCCCAAGCCCAACAGATGCGGACCAGTATGTGATGGGAATGTACTGGAAAAGGGGTTCCTACCAGAAATTAGGGCATTTCTACCTCAAAGATATGTGCAACTCTTCTGAGTGGCAAGGGGCCACCCATATGGTCCCTAACCCATTAAAACCCCATATCCAGACCTTTCAGGACATGATGGCCATTGCTAACCCCACTTTTGAAGATACCATGGCCGCTGAAACAGGTTTTAATGATGTAAATTTATGGTTAGAATGGATGAAATATAATGCTAATAAGCATAATAGAACCGCATGTTATGTGTGTGGAGGTGCCCGGCCTCACCTGGGTACCGTACCTTTAATCCTACCCGTAGATATAGAAGAATGTGTTTTAAGCCTTTTTGCCTATCACTATAATTTTAACAGGTCCATATGTATTGCATGGACAAAGGAGTATCCTCTTCTAGCCAAAGACGTCAAACCCCCTGATGGTATTACCGTATATAAAGGTAATTACACTTGCTATGCCATGTACGATGGTATTGGTAAATTTGTAGGTAACTTTTCCAAAGGCTATTGTGCTACATACAGAACTGTCCCTGTACGTTTGCTGCAACATCACACTAGGTCACTAGGGGACATTTATTGGTTGTGTGGGGATTTACAGCTAAGATCCAGAATGGACACAGAATGGTGGGGAGAGTGTACTTTGACTAAGGCCATTATGCCTATACATATTATTTCTGACACACACCTCAACACCCATGAGTTCAGCCACACTAAGGTTAAACGTGACGCCCCAGTGAAAGGAAGTTTTGATCCTCATGTATACATTGATGCCATTGGAGTGCCCAGGGGGGTGCCCAATGAGTTTAAAGCAAGAGATGAGGTTGCTGCAGGATTTGAATCAATTTTTACCATAGTTACCGCAAACAAGAATCTAAATTGGATAAATTACATTTATTATAATCAACAGCGTTTTGTCAATTACACCAGAGACGCCCTCCAGGGGTTGGCCGAACAGTTGCAGGCCACATCCCAAATGACTTTCCAGAATAGAATGGCCCTAGATATGATCTTAGCCGAAAAAGGAGGGGTTTGTAAGATTTTGCCCGACACTATGACATGTTGTACCTACATCCCAGAAAACACAGGCCCTAATGGTAAAGTCACACTAGCTATAGAAAAATTAAATGACCTGTCTGAAGAGTTAAAAAGGAATTCGGGGATAAAAGATCCTTGGGAAAGATGGTTTGGTTGGATGACAGGATGGCAAAAGGCTTTAATGCAGATTGGTATGGCTATACTAATTTTTCTTTTTATTTTTGCTCTTCTCTTTTGTTGTGTCCTCCCATGTCTGAGAAAATCCCTCATGAAGACTGTTGACCAAGCAGCACCCACTTTGACCCATCTCGAAGTTGATGACCAAGAATTCCAAGACATCAACTCACCCTGTCTGCCGCTGCAAACATTCCCTTTTGTTGATAAAGTGCAGGAATTCTAGGAAGGGACTAGCTCAGGGACAGCATCTGTCAGTGAATGGTAAAGGCCCCATGTGGAGAAGTGGTGGGTTAGCTGCCATGGGATACCCTTGGGTGTGAAGCGTTCGAGAGCCATACTGACGGATGGTTAGCCTATTAGGGTCAGATCTAGGGACAGCCTTGCACTTTGCATTAACACCTAGCTAGCGGCCACGGGGTTTCTGTGCCTTTGGGTTAACACGTCTTCTGATACTAACATAATAAAGTTTTATCTCTTAGAATCTAACATTTCATAGGGGGGACTGATGTGGAATTATTAAAAATTATTATTGTACTTGTATTGAATTATTGTACTAACTCCATTTTAACCATATATTGTGACAATCCTCCATTTTGTCCTCCTAACCTGACTTCTTCAAATCCTCCATTTTGTCCTCATGACTTAACTTGTTCATTTTAAAACTACATTACGTGACTGAACTTCTCAACCCAATTAATACAGTAGACAAAGACCGTGTTTCCTTCAAGGACAAGTACCAGGAGGTGCTGGCTACTCCTTAAGACTTGCTGGCTACTCCTTAGAGCTTGTAAGATAGTACAGTTTGAAGGCCACAGAACACAGTAGTAATGAAATGTTCTATTCATAAGAGACCTTGCACCTGGACATAAAGCCTGATATCATTGACCGTGTAAAATGACGCTTAGGACCCCCTTGTCCCCCACCCGTGTCCAGAATAATCCCACCTCTGATGGGTGGGCACGGGACTAACCTCTTAATTTTACGAACCAATAGGTAAGACACTAACCCCGTCACTTAACAATTAATCCAATTGATGATGTTTATTTGCTGATATTCTAATAATCAATGATGACGCAAAATGCCTCTTAAAAGGGCCTGCGCGCCCGCTTTTTCTTCACTTGCCAATAAACTTTCTCGAAGTTATTTTAACCTGAACCTCGTGTGTCAGACTTAATTACTTCAGCGTATATACGCAATTTAATTTTATTGATTTGGACAGGAACAGATAGACTTTGAACATTTTGGTTTACTTTCAAAAAGTACCATAACACTTGCAGTGGTCCTGAGTGTAAACTGTCCTAATGTAATCAGGACGTTTCTAGTACAGGTCTATCCTAGTTTTTCTGGCACCATTTGCAAAAGTTCTGCCCCCCCCCCCCGCCCCATTTTATATATATATATATATATATATATATATATATATATATATATAAATATATACACCCCCCCCCCCAGTGAGCAGTAAATTTCTAAACTTTGTATAACATGCCAATGGGCCACATGTGCCTCCAAAAAGTCTGCTAGTGACATCTCTCGTCCACTAGCCTCCCTGTGCCATCTCTCTGCCACATCCTCTCAGTGCCTTCTCTCTGCCCCCAGCCTATCTGTGTTATGTCCCTGCCCTTAGTCTCTCTGTGCCATCTCTCTGCCATCAGCCTCTCTGTGTCATGTCTCTGCCCCAGCCTCTCTGTTCCATCTTTCTGTCCTTAGCCTCTCAGTGCCATCTATCTGCCCCAGCCTATCTGTGTTATGTCTCTGCCCTTAGTCTCTCTGTGCCATCAGCCTATCTGTGTCATGTCTCTGCCCTTAGCCTCTCTGTGCAATCTCTTTGCCCCAGCCTCACTGTTCCATGTCTCTGCTCTTAGCCTCTCTGTGCCATTTCTATGCCACCAGGCTCTCTGTGCCATCTCTCTACCATCAGCCTTTTTGTGCCATGTCTCTGCCCTTAGCATCTCTGTGCCATCTTTCTGCCTCCAGTGAGGGAGACAGTGTGTGTGTGTGGGGGGGAGACAGAGTGTGGGATGGTGGCAGTGTGTATGGGGTATAGTGACATTGTGGGAGGTGGTGACAGTGAGGGGAGAAGGTGACAGTGTGGGAGATGGTGACAGTGTGGGAGATGGTGGCATTGTGGAAGGTGGTAATAGTGTGGGGGAAAAGTGACAGTGTGGAAGGGTGGTGACAGTATGGATCAGTCGTGATATAGTGGGAGGTGGTGCCATGGTTTCGGATGGTGACATTGTGGGAGTTGGTGACAGTGCGGGGATGGTGACCATGTGGGAGGTGGTGACAGTGTGGGGATGTCGACAATTTGGGAGGTGGTGACAGTGTGGTAGGTGGGGGCAGTGTGGGAGGATGTGATATTGTGGAGGGATGATGACAGTGTGGAGGAATGATAACAGTGTGACAGTGGGGGTAGTAGTGTGGGTAAGGTGACAGTGGGGGGTGATAGTGTGTGGGAAAGAGACAGTAGGGGGTAGTAGTGAGTGGGTAAGGTAAGAGTGGGGGTGGTAGTGTGTGGGTAAGGTGACAGTGGTGTGGGTGGTAGTGTGTAGGTAAGGTGACAATAGAGGGGGTGTAGTGTGGGTAAGGTGACAGTGGTGGTTGGTAGTGAGTGGGTAAGGTGACAGTGGGGGGTGGTAGTGTGTGGGTAATGTGACAGTGGGGCGTGGTAAGGTCCAAGGAGTAGTTATCTCGCAAGCTCCGGTCAGAGCATTGCCATTGCCATCGGTCATGGACCGAGGAGCCGACACATCAGTCAGTCCTGTTAGCTACCGGTTCGGCAAAATTGTTACATTTTAGTAACAGGTGAGAATGGCTGAATCCGACCACTGCTCTCAACACAACCGTTAAAGCGACTCTGTAGACCCCGACCAAAAAAAAAAAATGAGAATTTGATAAAGATAGAATCCTTATGAAATGTTCTTAAAGACTGTGTTGGAATTATATTGAAATTCCAATGCAGTAAAAAACAGTCATAAAAAAATACAAAAATAGTATTTTTCTCCCACATGACAAAACTTGTGGTTGTGGGAAAAGGCATTGTCCACTCATCGCAAGGCAATTAGGGTTATTCACTAAAGTGAGAAGTCAAAGTGAATTTTGAGTTAGCTACACATTCAGTTTGGTTACTCTGTCCTTAAATTTGAAATTCACTTTGAATTCACTTTAATTTCTCACTTTAGTAAATAACCCTGAAAATCTTTTTAGGCTCCCATGGTCTTACAGGATCCCTGATAGACATCAGTGATGTAGTCTCACGCATGTGCGAGAGTACAGCACTGACAAGGGCTCCTGGCAAATACAACCTTGATGTCTCATATAACACCTAATCATAGGCTTCATCCATTACAGTATATGCAAATTATATGCAAATATGTTGCTATCTCAAAAATAACTATGTCTCTCCTTAACAAGACTATACAACCACCGGCACTCCAGATGCTGTGGACTACATCTCGCCTGATGCTTTGCAAGTATTATTGCTGTAAGAGTATTATGGAAGATGTAATCGACAACATGGAGTGGAAAAAATGACCTACCTCTGCCCTAAAATTTGTACAACTCTAGACTTAGACTCTCAGATGGAAATGCTGGATTAGGTCAGAGATTTCACAGTTATTTGGAGCCATATCCAAATGATCTAGTGGATGCTCTCCTTATAATTACTATTATTTATAAAGTGCTAATAAATTCCTCAGCACAAACAAGTATTTTCAATAGGACAAGTTGGGCACGCAGGAACAGAGAGTGTTGAGGGTCTTCCTCAAACAAACTTACATTCTCGACCACGGTTGTCATGGCATGTGGATGGAGCCAACAAGGGGCATGGCAATAATGGAATTGTAGCCACGTATTCCCACATTCATGTATGTAGAATATTTTGTATATAATGATCTGTTTACTTAAGTTACAGACTATAGGGGAGTGTACAGGTAGTTCCCGACTTTACAAACTAATTGGTTCCGAAGCCTAGTTCATAAAGTGAGAGTTCATAAAGTGAGAACTAATTTCCCATAGACCACAATGTAATAAACATGGGTTCCGTTCCTGACCAACAAATTTTACCATTGAAAACCTAAATTATTAAATACAAATACAAAATGAAAGAATAGAAAATACATATATGTTGTAGGAACATTTATGGAATACATACCAATACTGAAATCTTCATCAAATCATCATCAGTCATCTTCCTTTCTCAATGACATGTTAAGTGGGTCCACCCTCAATGGTCTGGCACGTGTTGAATGCTGCAACTCACTTGTTTCTGGCTCGTTTGAGACGCTCCGTGTGTCTCATTCACCACCACCCCCAGCCCCTCCATGTGTCCCATTTGCCCTCCAGCCCCTACATGTGTCCCATTTGCCCTTCATCCCCTCCATGTCTTATCCCCCCCTATGTTTCCCATTACCCCCTCTCATGCCCCCCATAAGTCTGATTTCCCCTCCATGTGTCCCATTCCCCCTCCCAGCCCCTCCATGTGTCTCATTCCCCACTCCCAGCTCCCCCATGTGTCTCTACCTCCCCTCCTTTACCTGTTCATGTGTCTCTCCCCCTCCCCTCCTGTACCTGTCCATGTGTTTCACTCCCTCCTCCTGTACCTGTCTGTGTCTCACCTCCTCCCCTCCTTTACCTGTCCATGTGTCTCACCCCCTCCCCCCACCCCTCCTTTACCTGTCCATGTCTCTCCCCCCTCTCCTCCTTTCCATGTATATCTCCCCTCCCCTCCTGTACCTGTCCGTGTCTCTGTCCCAGTGTGTCTCCACCCTCATGTCCATGTATCTCTCCCCCTACCCTTCTGTACCTGCTCGCCTCAGTACGGTACCCGGTCTAACAGGAAGTGCTCTCTCTCTGAGCACTTCCTGACAGACTACAGAGTGGCAGGAGGGGTTGAGCAGCAAGCACACTTACCATTCTCTTCTCCTGGCCACAAACTCTGCTCTAATAGGGACACACCTTGGTCCGCATCCAGAGGCCGAGAACACAAAATGTTGGTGACGTAAAATGGCGGCGTGTCCGGTAAGCGTGCTTAAAGGCGGGAAAACGTAAATTGGGAGTTCGTAAACCGGGTAATGCCTGTATATTGTATGCAACTTCAACCTTGTATGTCATGCCATGTGATGAGTTCTTTCTCCATTTACAGAACCACAACTCAAACTACTGTTTCACAGTATGGTTTCTTGCACTTGCAGGGCCGGATTAAGAGCACAGTGGGCCTGGTGCTGACAATTATGATGGGCCTAATTACGTAATCTTATCAACCAAAAACACTAAAACAGTCATACCTCCCAAGCGTCATGTATCTGATGGAGATGGTGCTGGAGGGAAACAAACACATACTCTATGCTAATTTCTCTCTAATTTATGCTTTCATCTTTCAAGTAAATCCATAACCCCTAACAGCAGTGTCCAGTGAAGCAGGAAGTCAATGGGCGGGGTAAAAGGGTGTGCCACTGGCGCGAATCACGTGACAAGACCTGCCAAATGTGGTGAACATGCCCAAAAAGGGGGCATGTTTGCCCAAAGAATTGGAAGGTCAGTCTGGCATGAATTCATGTCAGGCTGCCTACCAATCCTGCAGGCTGTCCAACTAAGGGCATACTATGCAGGCAGCACCTTGAGCTTGACATAAATGTGTCTAATGATGCGCTCACTCCATGCATTCTAAGGACTGTCCCCTAGCACTAGCTGGTCCACTTGTCTCCTTACCTTCTTACTAGCAGGCAGAAGTTCCTGGTACATAGTCTGAGACAGAGAGATGGAGTATGTAGTGAGTGTAGAAGAAAGGGGACATGTCACAGTGTTAGAGAGACCAACGTCTGCATTACCTAAACTAATTTTAATGTCAGACAGTCCACGCTCCCATACATCCCTCTTAAGCTTCCAAACTTAAAGGGACACTATAGTCACCAGAACAACTACAGCTTATTGTATTTGTTCGGGTAAGTAGAATCATTCCATTCAGGATTTTTGCAGTAAACACTGTCTTTTCAGAGAAAATAACTCCACTGGCCGCTCCTTAGATGGCTGCTAGAGGTGCTTCCTGGGGCAGTACTGCCTAGTGTGCAGCACTGCCATTCAGTGTCTCCACCCTCTGCATGCAGACACTGAACTTTCCTCATAGAGATGCATTGGTTCACTTTATCTTTATGAGGAGATGCTGATTGGCCAGGGCTATGTTGGACTTGTGCTGGCTCTGTCCCTGATCTGCCTAGTTGACAGTCTCAGCCAATCCTATGGGGAAGTATTGTAATTTGCTCAGACCACCACTTCTGAGCCAGCAGCTGAAGACTTGAATACAAGTAATATTTTACTATATTTAGGGAGGCAAGAAGGGGCCAGGGTGGTCATTTTAACATAATAGGGTCAGAAATACATGATTGTGTTCCTGACCCTATAGTGCTCCTTTAACCCCTTAAGGACACATGACATGTGTGACATGTCATGATTCCCTTTTATTCCAGAAGTTTGGTCCTTAAGGGGTTAAGCAAGAGTATGTGAAGAGTAGTTAAGGTTACCACCTTTCTTGGAAAAAAATACCAGCCTTAATCATTTGTATAATTAATTAGTTATGCGTGACATCACATGATGTAAATCACAAGGAGTGACATCAGAGAAAATCCAGTAAAATCACATACAAACTACTCACAGTTTGATTCTGCTGTATAGATGGATTGCTCCCAGTGTCTCCCTGTCTCCCAGTGTCTCAGTCTCGCAAGTCACCCAGTGTCTCAGTGTCTCTATGTATCACAGTGTCAGTGTCCCCATGTTGCCCAGTCCCCTAGTCTCCCAGTGTCTGTGTCCCCATTTCTCCCAGTGTCCCAATGTCTCAGTGTGTCCCCATGTCACTAGGATACTGGGGACACTGAGAGACATGGGGACACTGAGAGACATGGGGACACAAATATTTAGGGAAACTGGGAGAAACGGGGACACTCAGACACTAGGGACACAGAGAGACATGGGACACAGACACTGGGAGACTTGGGGACACTGAGACAATAGGGACACTGGCTGGGGGACATAGGAACATAGTGTCTAAGTGTCCCAATGTCTCCCAATGTCACTATGTCTCACAGCATCCCCATGTGTCTCAGCATCCCCATGTGTCCCAGTGTCCCCATGTTTTCCAGTGTCTCAGTGTTCCCAGGTCTCACAGTGTCTGTGTCCTAGTGTCTCAGTGTCCCCTAGTGTCTGTGTCCCCATATGTCCCCTAGTGTCTGTGTCCCCTAGTGTCTCAGTGTCCCCATATGTCCCCTAATGTCTCAGTGTCCCCATGTGTCCCCTAGTGTCTCAGTGTCCCCATGTGCCTCAGTGTCCCCATATGTCCCTGCTGCCTTTCCCCCCATTCCTCACTTACCTGAGCTGTAGAGCTGCTGTCTGGACTGTCTGGACCACGGATCAGTGAGTAATAGAGAGAGGCAGGGATATGCTGTAACTTCCTATCCCTGCCTCTCTCCACACACAGTGAGAGTAATCTCCATTTATTCGGAGAAAATTACCTGTATTTGTATTGCCTGTATTACTGCAATACCAGCACGGCCAAGCAGCCTCAAATACCGGCTGTGCCAGTAAAAAAACAGGCAGGTGGTAAACCTAAGAGTAGTGTGTAAAAAAAAATAATATTTTTTTATTTTTTATTTTTAAATGGGCCTATTCCATGGGCCTGGGCCTGGGCCTGGAGCTGCAGCTCCATCAGCCCCTATGTTAATCCGGCCCTGTGCACTTGTATTGACTGCATTTGTCTAAACAGACATTTAAAGAAAAAAATAAATAGAATTTTATTGCCTACAAAATATAACAATACGAAGTATAAAATTATCACTTTTTTTTTTTTTTTTTTTTTTTTTTTTTTAGACAGTGGATATAAATATAAATATCTGAACTGGGGATTTCCTTTGACTCCAGACCATTTCTATTACTCAGAGATGAATATCGATCTTGATCATTTGAAGCAGCCACAATGTCACCTTCAGCATTGCAAAACAAGGTTAGGAAAAGACTACGGTGTTGTACATAATTGTCAAGCTGATTTTCCTAGACATATAGTCAGAAACTCAAGAAAGGGTTTAAGCACTGAGGTTTGACAATTAGGCAGTTTGCCATAAACCTTCATTTCCGCTTCCACACAGCTGTATTATTCTCGACTGGGCCAAAATCGTCAGACAAGCAGAAAGAAAAAAAAAGAAATCAGCAAAGATACTAATTTGTTTTGTTTTGGCAGATGGTAAGTAGAACGTGACCTCTGCAAAGCCTTACGCAGTCACTGTAGTGACTGTACTCAATCCAAGGACAGCAAAAGACAACACAGACATTAAAAAAACCACATCAAACCATGACAATTTCAAGATCCAACTCTTTTTTTGAACTGAACATAAAGAAAATACTACAGAAAATATCAGCAGTTCCATAGAGAGGAAGTGAAAGCTAAAGCAATAGATGTTTTTCTACTTGTTTCCTAGAGATATGTCTCAACCTCGTGGACCACAAAAGAAGAATCTACAGACATTCCATGGTTTAATACTACAGTCCTACATGGACTTAAAACTCTTTCTCATGACACAAATTAATACTTGTATGCATGAAATTCATATTTAATTTCATAAAACAAGAACCAATTGTCCTACAATTGTGTGGATGACAAGTTCATATTAAGGTGGTTATCACATTTTTGACTAAAGTTTATGTTACTTTGAGGAATAAAAAACATTCAAAATTATATCTGTTTCTGCAGCATCTTCCCCTGTTAAACAAAAATTGTTTTCGGTCTGGAGTACATTGTATTTTAGAGATCTGGGTGTTAATTTGCCATATTTTTTTACAAGCCATGAGTTCCTTATAACAATGATTGACAGGGAGCTAAGATGGAGGCTGTCAGTTGCAGGATAAAGAGGTGTGATTTCAACATTTCATTTTATTTTTCACACCTTACATATACATTAAAAACCAAAGAAAAACAAGTTACCTGCGCTCTCTCCTTAATCCCTATGTATTTTTAAACAAATGGAGTTTTTTTTAGTTACCTCCAATGGCCACGAGAGGATAGGCCCACCTGCCAACGTCAAGGCAGACGTTACATATACATATATATTAAATATAGGAATAAGTAAACATAATACCAAAAATCTTGGTAAGTGACAGTTGCCCTTTTAAGAAAGTTTTGATTACATGATCTCAGGAGGCATTACATTATATCATTTATTTTGTATCTACAATCATTGTAGTAAAAAAAAGTCTAATCAGCCCTATGCAAAATTCTTACCAGTTTTATGCAAGTTTAGACCTGGTTTTATAGAAAACATACATATTATTAATGTGCTGTTAGACAAGCAGATCTCATGCCAACTTGGCTTCACTTCTATTGTACCTCTCCCTTAAATATGTTCTCAAGACATTTCTATCACTCCTTCATTATATATGAAACACATTAACATCGTTTACACCCAAAAAACACTTTATAGATATAAGAAAAGCTAAGTGAGTATGCATTTCAAATTACTTGCAGTGTGGCATGTTTTGACATACCATCTAAAGCAGGGGTTCTCAACCTTGTCCTCAAGGACCCCCTACCAGTCCAGAGTTTAGGGATTACCTGGGTGTGTCTAAGGTGTTTAGAAAAAGAAAAAAAAACACCTTAGAGTCTAAGGTGTTTTTTTTCTTCCCTTTTTCTAAACACCTTAGACACACCCAGGTAATCCCTAAACTCTGGACTGGTAGAGGGTCCTGAGGACTGGGTTGAGAACCCCTGCTCTAAAGGATGGTTATTTGTGGTCTCGGAACCAAACATCACAGAATGTCAGTGAAAGTATAGTAAAATGTAACAATAAAATAATAACAGTGAATCTAAACATATACACTCATACACCATAAAATGTAATAAGTAACTACATGTAGATATTAAATAACAGGGTATAATAATATTTAAATTACAAGAAAGGATTGAAAATAAAGTAGCCATAGGTGGAAAACATTATGGAGACAGCTCTTCACACCCAGACAGTTTTCCTAATGAAGCGAGTGAAAATTTGAATAGATACTGTTAATATAAAATAAATAAAACTTTAGAAACGTTGAGTTAGAGAAATAAAAATCTCCATGGCACTTCTAGAATATCCTAAGCAACTAAAAAAAACACAGAAGCTTTTATTAAAAAATCAAATAATAGCAACAATACAGCAAAAACGGAAGTCTACCATCCTTGTTTACCAGCCTGATGTGTTTCTTTACATCTTACGGTACCCTAATATAGCAACATTCTTTATGAATATATGTATATTCTGTTTTCATACCCTTATCTTTATTGTTTTGATGTATGTGTTGAATAATGGAGAATTTAACATGTGCATTTCCTGTGCCTTTTGGGATTTTTTTTCCATGAAGTTCCTGAATCTCAAGATCAACGTTCTGCTGCAATGATGGACTATTGACAACCGAACAACAACAGGTTTCTTTCTACGTATTAAAATGCATCTTACCTTGTTACTAGCTAGATCAAAGCTGGTTAGCAATCTGACTTGTACTAACAATATGACTTGTGCTAACAACTATCTTATAGGAAGCTACCTATTGCCTAATCCTGATGTTGATATTTCCGTATTTGTTTTTTTGAAGAAATGGTTGATTTGACAAGTTCTGAGAGCCTGGTACATCAAAGAGCATCGAGACGTTGAGTCAACTACAATAGGAATTCACAGGTGGCATTTATTTTATGGATATAGAGAGCAAGTTTCCATGCATGAAATTAGTTTTAGAAAGGATAGCTCCCAGTGAATGAGGCATTTATTTAGATACATGGATCCATAATGGTTGTCCCAGTTTGCTTTTATATCACAATAGGTAAGAAGCAATACTACACTGAGATTACAAAGTCCACCATGTTCACTGTAAAATGATGAAACAAAGGCCAAAAAATTTAAGTAAATTATTGTGACAATTTTTTTCACAGAGAACAAAATAAACAGTGGGTTGTATAAAATTATGGTAATGACCTCCAGTTCATTATTTTTGTTCCTGTAGATAAAAGAAGAGCAAGTATGGGAGCGTTCAGAAATATGACAAAGAAATAACAAAACAGAGACAGATGAGACCTATTGATAGAAAAGTAAATAAAGTCGATTGGTAAAGTAATCTAAAGTGGAAGTCATGTTATGCAATAAAAACCGTAGAAAAGAATAAACTTAAATATTCATATGGAAGTGAAACCGACAGTGACGTGTGGACCATGCACGTGGAAAAACAGTGATATCAGCAATAAAAATGTTATAATCACAAAAAAATCAAAAAGAGCAGTAGATAAAAATAATGTTAAATAGTGCAGTATTATCTAGGCAAATAAATAAATAAAGGAAAAAAGTGTGATGTAGTGTCTACATGCAAACAGTACTTCAAAGTGTATTGAATAAATTAATGAATGCTTTATGCCAATGATAACATAATTTCTGTTTTACTTATCAGTGGCAACTGTCATAATTAGTATGCCCTAAAACACAGAACTTAGCATAACAAATTGTAGTCAAATACTAGCCAAGGTCAGAATAATAGAGAGACAGAATAAACGTAGATACTAGCCAGGTTCAGGAATACAGAATATCAGGACAACATATAAATTAGCCGGGTCAGGGGTACACATTATGTACATTAAGTACACATTATGCAGAAACAAGCAATGGTCAATACAAGAAAATGTAGACAAGAATATAAGAAGGCACTAAATGGGTACTTTAAACAGGCACCATGATAGGGCACAGTAATTGGGTCCAAAATACTTAAAATAGTGTTAGGTCCTTATGGATTGGTCCACGTCACGCCTGTGACCAAAAAACATGAGGGAATGAGGACGCTGGAATGATGCGGCAGACCAGACATGGTTTGCCCTGTCTTTAAATATGTGCGAGCAGCTTCCTTTTTGTTATCCGTAGACGGGCCGCGCACCGATCGAGTGAGTCCTGTGTGGAGTCCGCCTTCATATAACAAAGAGGATGCTGTTCGCGCATGGAGCACATTCTTAAAGAGTTAGAGGGTGTACCAGTTCAGGTCTGCCATTGTCCACATCATTCCAGCGTCCCCATTCAGTTATGTTTTGGGGTCACAGGCATTAGAGAATATCAGATCACAATGCCGATCGGGTGACTAGCGCCACAGCAACATAGTCCCATAGTCCCAGCATAGTGGAACTCCTCTTCAGTAGTAGAAACAAACACTAGTAGCAGTCATTCTCTCCCTGCAAAGAATAATGGGGACTAGATAGGCAGTGTCTATGGAATCCTGGTGGGATCAAAAAGACTGATGCTTTTCCTCTTTGGAAAAGCAGACGTCTTTATTTTGAATAAATTAACTTGTACACATTGTTCGTAAATACAAATTACCTGAGCTAATACACCAATTGCTAAAAAAATGTAAATATCTATTGCAGCTTTTGAAGCCTATGTAAATATAGCATATTATACTCAGTAATGCATTATTTTCCTTGTGTGTAGTATTGCGTTATAGATTTCAACTCTCATGACTAATTTAGCTCATTTGACAGCTCAATGAGAACCTCTGGAGCAAAGCTTGGATCTGATGACCTTGGAATAATGGAAATAATCTTTAATGATCTATCATTTCTAAGCAAATCTTGTCAATTCACAACCATGGGCAAAACCCACAATCAGTTATAACCATGCTCGTCTAAACCCTCCTCCACAGACAGGGGATAAGGAAGACTTTAGGCTAATGATCCAGTAGATTGATTTATTTTACTTTAATAAGCATTTACAGTTCACTATCTTTATAAGATTTACTTGGCTACAAATTAGAGCATTTTCTCTGTAATGCAAACTATGTGATGCATAGACAAGTTTACTTTGTTACAAGAAATTGTGTTAGCGATTCATATCATATAAACAAACTACCAATGACCCTGCAACGGTGTATTGTATATAAATACCTAATATGACTAATCACAAAAGCTTAACACAGTCCTTTTCATGGTTATGTGAAAAGTTAAATTGTAAACGCAAGTTTGTGCACATGTCGGATGTGAAAAGAGACAGACTGAGTCACGGCTATTGTTACTTTTTGGCATGAATCCTCACAATACCAGTATGATAAGACATGAAAGTTCTGCTGAACTTTAGCAACAAATCTGTGTTCTTATCTGTAATTTATACATTGCCCACACGTTCTGTTGCTCTTGACACATAAAATACCTGTTTGTTCACCTCAAAATCTTGTCCCTGTAAACTCTACATCAAAACGGAATGTTTCACTTTCCCTAACAGCCTAGTACTTTAAAAAAACATTAATAAGTAGCTGGGTGGGTCATTTTGCTTTGGATTGTTACGCATTGGTCCTTAAAACGGCACTGTCATGCCGAACTTTCCTTTCCTCTTCTCTCCCTCTCTCAGGATGTGTTATTCATTTCTTCCTGTCTGCTCTAGTTTTCTTTAAAACTTAAGACAAAGTAGGGACTATTTCTCTTATGGAGGTTTCCTACGCAGTGACCAGCGGAGGAGCAAAGTGTGCTTCGTTTACGGTGGTCACAGCAATTTTCCCACAATCATTACCTTTCGTTCCTGCGATGCTTCCTGTCACTTAGACAGGACGCCGGCAAAACTGCCGATTTGCGTCCTAACAGTTTCTCCATTAGTGTTGGAACGCAAATCGGGACTTTTTTCGTAACGGAATTTCATTCGAATGAATGAGACTCCGATCCTATTCATTGCCGCGGCTGCATCTTGCAGCCACTTAGTAGATAACTTCCTAATTCCTACGGTATCAGGGAGCTATCTACTAAAAGGCTGAAAGACCTGAATTGGTCTTTCAGCCACATTTACTAATACTAAGTAAAGATTACTTAGTATTAGTAAATTCAGCCCCTAAGGTGGGGGTGGGGAATGGTGGGGGCCCCCTAAATAATAATAAGGGGACCTACGGTCCTCCCCCCCTGGCCACCACCCCTGAGCGGTGGGTGGGGCCCCTAAAAAACAATAAGGAGAGGGGACCTACTGTCCCCCCCCAGCCCCCACCCCTGAGCGGTGGGTGGGGGCCCTAAATAGGAATGTGGGGAGGACACCTACTGTCCTCCCCCTGGTCCCCACCCCTGAGCGGTGGGTGGGGGCCCTAAAAAACAATAAGGGGGGGACCTACTGTCCTCCCCTCTTGCCCCCACCCGTGAGCGGTGAGTGGGGGCCCTAAAAAGTAATGTGGGGGGGACCTACTGTCCTCCCCCACGGCCCCCACCCCTGCGCGGTGGGTGGGGTCCCCCTAAATAACAATAAGGAGGGGGGACCTTCTGTCCTCCCCCTTGGCCCCCACCCTGAGCGGTGGGTGGGGGCCCTAAAAAACAATACGGGGGTGGACCTACTTTACCCCCCGGCCCCCACCCCTGAGCAGCGAGTGGGGGCCCTAAATGAAAATTCACCCCCCAATCAAGGTGACTAGGGGACCCACGCCCCTAGTCACCCCCCCCGACCCAAATAAAACTATCCCCTACCTACCCCACTCACCCTAAAAATAGTGAGGGGGAATAAAATAACTAACCTGTAAAGAAAAATTAAACTTACCATTTGACGTCTTCTTTTTTCTAAAATCTTCATTTTTCAGCCCCAATAAAGGCTAAATAAAAAGCCATCATACCCGTCGAACTTAAAATAAAAGAAAAAACCCGAGCCCCCCCCCCAAAAAAATCCAGACGAAAAAGAAAAAACCCGACGCTAAAAAAAATAATCCATGCAGGGGTAGGGGCCGCATAGTAGGGTTTTTTTTTTTTTTTTTAAACAGTGAGCAGCCACAGGCTGACGTGTCCCACAGGGACTTCATCTACCCACACAAAGATGGCGGTGCCCTGAATATAGATCGGTGCAGAAAATAAAGAATAAAAAATAGGTAATATGGGAGGCTTAGGGACATTTGGGGGGTGACTAGGGGGTCAGTTAGATGTACTGGAGGCGGGAGGGGGGGTTAAAAAAAATGGGATTCGGCCATGACAGTGCCGCTTTAAGGGGTCTTAACTATATTTGCTGACTCGGTTTTCATGAAAAGATTATGGTGTCCGCTGGACACTGTGAAGCTACTCCTCAGGTCTCCCACTGGATGTCCCCATCGTTTCCCCAATACACCAATTGACATGTCCTTATGGAAACATCATTATAAAAGTCACTTGATAAGCCTTGTGAGCTATGTTTGCTCAGTGCTGCTTTATAGTTATCTTCTATAAATTCAGGAGAATATTGTTTGGAAAATATCAGTGGCGTTTTATGTATTCAAGTTTTGAAGATATATTTTCATTGTTTTTGATTTTTTTTTAGACACACTTTCCACAGGCTGTGAATGACTTTGGTGACATTGATACACACATATTTACAGGTAAGTATGAATTATTATTGTGAGAAAATCGTTCACCATACATGTTTCGGTAGGGGGATGAGCAGAGTTTTATTCGAACCAGGTTTCTAGCTATCCTTTGGTCACCACATAACATGTCATGGTCTTTTCATATATGAGCGAGTAGTCTGGGGGACCCACTAGCCTACCAATTGTACATATAACTGCTACCGCTTCCATCCACCCCCAGTAATGTAGGATGGAAACTCCAAAGCAGTAGAAGTGGAGAAAGGGGAAGTTACATTTTGTGGACCAAACCTGGTTGTCTCTATTAAATGGACACTATAGTCACCAGAACAACTACAGCTTATTGAATTTGTTCTGAGCAGAATCATTACCTTCAGGCTTTTTGCTGTAAACACTGTCTTTTCAGAGAAAATGCAGTGTTTACATTACAGCCTAGTTATAACTTCACTGGCCACTCCTCAGATAGCCGTTAGAGATCCTTCCTGGGTCATGGCTGCCTAAAATGCATCCAAACATTCAGTGTCTCCTCCCTCTGCATGCAGACACTGAACTTTCCTCATAAATATTCATTGATTCAATTCATCTCTATGAGGAGATGCTGATTGGCCAGGGCTGTGTTTGAATCATGTGGGCTATGCCCCTGATCTGCCTCCTTGTCAGCCTCAGCCAATCCTATGGAGAAGCATTGTGATTGGATCAGGCCACCACTTCTTTTTTTTTTTAATTCTTTATTTATTACAAGGTGTCAATATCACAAGCAACAATAACAATATTTAACATAAACCCATGTGAGTACATCCAGGCATGTATATAGATATATAATTTGCGTAAAAGTACAGTAACAAGATATACACGGCAGGGTACATAGGAGTTGACGCTTGCACAACCGCCACGAATGACCACACTGGTTCAAGGTGCTCCACCTATATTTTTGATAAATATAAAATAGAGAAAAAAGAAAGAAGGAGATAGATTCGACTGGTCCCATCGTATGATTCGTGTTAACCGGAACAACATGGTCACGGCTCATGTTGAGCCACGTTTTACGCAGGTATAACTCCCTATTCTGCCCCTTAGCCGAAGGTAGTCTCGGTGGAGATTTCGTCTAACCATGTTAATTCCCAAGCATTGGGAGCTCCCTGGGTGATGAACAGGGTGAATAATGTAGCGACAGATATTGAGGGATAGAGGAACCAGTCAAAGTCCAAGAGGGAAAGAGAATGATAGAGATAGGAAGTAACCTGAGAGACAATAAAATAGGGGAACAATCTAAGGATGAGTCTAGGTGGGGGGGGGGGGGGAAGTGGTATTGGGAGGAAATGGGGGAGGGGGGAGAGGGGACGTTAGGACCCTTCAAGTCAGTTAAATATCAGTACCCAAGATCCTTGTGATGCATCCTATTTTGACGATAAGAAGGTGCGTGACTTCCATGGAACCATGTACAGCTTGCATATCTCCCGGTGGGAACCTGAAAGTCCCGCCGCTGGAGATAAGCATGGAGTGGGGTAACAGGTGCGGACATTCTAGGAGAGGTGGGGGAATGGGGGATGAGCCCTCCCCCCCACCCCTAATCGCCCACTCCACTATCTATCCATGGCGCCCAGACCCTTTCAAACTTTGAGAGCGTGCCTCTAACCTTAGCCGTCAATTTGTCCATAAGAAACGTATCCTTAACCTTTTGCAGGACAATATTAATTGGGGGAGTAACACTTTGTAGCCACATTTGCGCCAGGGCTCTTCTAGCAGCCAGATTTACTTTATGGATCAATAACTGTTCCGTTCTGGACCAGCCTTCCAGAGGTCTGGCCAGAAGGAAAACCCATGGGTCTAGTTTGATCTCTCTACCAAAGACATCTTTCAGTAACCCCGCTATTTGTTTCCAGAATTGCTGAACTGTCGGGCATTCCCACCACATATGTATATAACTTCCCTTATGGCCGCAACCTCTCCAGCATAAGTCCGTGGACATTTTATGCATTCTGCAGAGTTTGACTGGGGTGGTGTACCACCTGAACATGGTCTTGTAAGCTTGTTCCTGCATGGAGAAGGCCACCACTTCTGATGATGTCAGCACACTGCTTGTTTTTCTAAGTCTAACAGCATGCAGAGTTACAGCTTCAAGCATGAATACAGTAAGATTTTTACTATATTTATGGAGGCATGAGGGGCCCAGGAGGGCTAGATTGTGGTTTTAACACTATAGGGTCAGGAATACATGTTTTGTGTTCCTGACCCTATAGTGACCCTTTAATTAATCACCAGGTCAGATAAAGACCGTGGATTGCATTGTTCTCTTTTTTTTTCAGAGGGGTTTTTGTTAGATCATCCTGAATTTATATTGTTGATATCGTAAATAAAGTAGATTCTGAGAGCAGTTATAAACCTGCTGAATGACATCAGCGGTAGTAAAGTTACATAAAGTGTTTATAGGAACAATGGGTTCTGTTTAACCCAAATGCACAGTGAGCATCATTGTCAAAGCATGAAAACATTGAATAACTGGTACCAGTTATAGAGCTGCAGTGATGCTCAAGGCTTCCAGTAGCCATTCTGTCATTGGATATTGTGGAAGTGTAACAGAAAATCACTCTCTGGAAAATAACTTTAATTTAACAACAGTAGAGTTTATTGTCCCTATTACTCTTCTTGGTATGTGTTGGTAAATCTAGTGGAAGGGCACATGGCTGATAATCCATCAAACAAAATCAATTTAATATAACAGCAGAAGAGTTTACTTTGTCTTTACTGCTTTCGGTAATATTCTAAATCAAGATAGGGCTGGCAAGGGGCCAAGAAGACACGCAGAATAAGAATAAATATATTATGTACCTATAGTGTTTTATTATAACTGCAGTATTATTAGTATAAAACATTTACTATAAATGTAAGAAAGGAAGTAGAGTGTGGTGACCATATGTTCCAGTTTGGCATCATATTTGTAGTTGGAGGGGCAAATGTCTGAAATCAAACCATATGTTGACGTTTGTGGCTACCTGCCCTCTGTCTGTGGAGGGAGAGGTTTCTTGCTGGGTGGTAGGGGCGCTTGCGATCTCTCTAATCCGCTTGGACCCGTAAGAGTTGGTCCTGGCTGGGCCTCTCGTACGCGATGGCCGCCATCTTAAATCTCGCGAGATACCGAGATTAACAGTGGCCATCTTGGATTTCGGTACAGCCCGCGTTTCTCACAGGAATTTCACCTTCCTGTCGGATTTCTGTCAGATCCGCTTTTCATACTGCATCATGTTAGACTCACCGCAGCAGACTCAGGACTTCCAGTCCATAATCATTGCTGCAGTTGCTGCCTTCATGGAAAAGGCCATTTCAAAGATACTGATGCACCTTCCTCCGGAAAATCTCACTTAAACAATAGGGATGACAGCCCAAGACACAGAGGATATTGTGGGCTCGGAAGCTTCTGTCAAGGACCTACCGCCTTTGCCTAAACGACACAAAAAGGGCTTAGCAGGACCTAAGACTAATGGTAAGGAGCCGATCAAACGCCCCAGACATGTGACACTGCCCGAACATCACCCCTCTGCACTGGGGCATCATCTGGGGAGGAAGATGACTATCTGCCCACATCACTAGACATGTTAGACGAATGGCAGGCTGAAGACTCAGAATCTGACCGAGATGACGACTGGAAGGATGTTCCGTTCTCGGACTCCAAATTCACAGGTGATGACTATGCAGAGGGATCTTTCCCACACAATGAAAGTGAGTGGCTGTTCCTGGACACTAAAGGCAGCCCGTTATTTGTCGCAAGGACCGTCAGACACACCTGGCAAAGTTCGTACATTTTTGGCTCAGAAAGCCACTGGACCGTGAAGTACTAATTTGTTTGTGGGCGGAATGCCCCTGACCTACTTATCCGGAAAAGATCGCTGTGACTCCGGTATTTTATGATACGATGGTGTTCATATCCCCGATGGGACGTAATCCTCGCAAGGGTATCGAAAGAGGGCTCAAGCAACACAAGATAAGTTGCTAGACCTACGAGGTCCACTAGGTAAGATACTGTACTTTGCAGACCTTGCAATAGCACAGGGCACTCAACTTGACCCAGGTGCAATCCATGAATGGGCCCAAAGGGACATATGCATGCTTGGCAACATCAATGCCGCATTATGCACCGAAAGGCTGTCCTCCTATGCATTGATACAAAATTGATGAATATGACTTCCAAGGAATTGGGCCCAACGGCTGAAATGAAAAGACATGTGTCATTTTTCACGACCCTAAATAAAGCACAGTCATCTCTACGACAGGTGTTCTGCTTACTTCCGGCGAGGGGTGTTTTTGGACGGGCTGGTCGGCAACGGAGCCGGGCCACCAGCCGCTTCTGGTCCACCGGTTCCAGACACAACCCACCATCATTCTCCTTCTACCCTCCCTCGGCACCTCGGACAACATTCTTCTATAGGGGTGCTTCCAGTTCACATGTTTCCCATTAGGACTAAGCTCGGCCCCATGGTGTTTCACAAAACTACTGAAACTGATCATTCGTCTACGATCTGTGGGGGTAAGATGGATTGTTTATCTGGACAATTTGCTGATTTTCTCCGACTTGGTGTCGCGACTACAATCTCAGATTTTGCCACACGCTTACTTGCTCTGTTTCATGTCTTTTCATCGGGTATCTGACGTTCAAGCTTTCGACATGGACGGGGTCTGGTTCACTACGGAAGGGTCTTATTTTCGATTTCTCAACCTACTAAGACTGACTCAACAACTTTTTTTACCCGGTTTTTCCTTTAAGACCCTCAACTCTGCGATGCTATTACATTCCATGGAAGTTACTGTTCCGCTTTGTTGCTCCTCGACGGGTCAATTACTCATCTCACATGTCCAGCCACATCAATCGGTATCGGCCACTACTTTGGCCAGATGGGTACGCTGGCTTCTATCCTTAGCGGACGTTGAATCTTGTTTCGGAGCACGTTCGGTACGTGGTGTGGCTGCGTTGCAGGCTTTTTCGTTGGGCGCTTCGCTTGCTGATATCATGCGTTCAGCTTACTGGTCACTCGAAGATACATTCCGTGTTTTCTATTTTCGTCCTTCTTCTCATGCTTCTTTTGCTCTTTTGCTTCTTTGCGTTAAAAATCCAAATTAGGAAGCCTTCTGTCATGTGGTAAAATTGTAGATTATGCTAATGTAGTGTACCTATAATCTTAATTTTTGTAATGACATGAGGCGAGTATTTTCCCTCCCTATTCTTTCTTCTTCTGTCCCACCCATATATGTATTTTATTTTGCTCATAGGGGTGATTTTGGGACTGTAATATGGTAAATCGTGCTTATTGGTGATTGTTATTTTTTTTACTATAGTTAGACATTAGTTCAAATAATACTGTATGTCTCAGGATGAGTTAGTATGTTATAATGGTCGTTTATGATGATACGATGCCATGGCTCTCGCCTTTCACTTATCTCTGTTCTTTCCAGGGTGAAGCTCATCTTACGCAAAGCTTTTCCGTATGGGTATCGATTCTGATGGTTCCAAGTTCCTGTTTTCCCATTCTTACGTTTGGAGTTGATGAATCCGTACATTTCGCACCAAAGAAAGAGGAAGTGTGTGACTTATATACTCTGTGTTTTCTTTATTCTAATTGGTTCATCTTTATATTAAGATTTACTGCTGGAGTAAAAGTAAAGAAAGTTAATGCAAAATACTCGCCTTCTGTCCAGGGGCGGACTGACAACTCACAGGGCCCTCTGGCAATAGGAGAATGAGGGCCCCTCTTTGAGCGCTTTCACACAGATATTACGTGCACGCTGTCCAGCTTGTATAATGGCTGAACATTACATTTAAGGCCAGATTTACATTTAAGAGGTCAATCCTACCAAAAACAGTGGTTTAATAATACACTGTATTTGAATGAAGTAACCCTAACTGACATGCCTCACCACCACCCTCCTCTCCCCATTAAAATAAACAAAGGAAATGTAATTACACGAGTGCTCTGTGTTTGTTGATGACATCACAAACAGCGTCTCCCACATGTGCAACCATACTAGTCCATATAAGTAGCTTCCAAACACATGTTTGTAGGCTACTTGTGGGGTTGTGTGTGTGGGATGCTGCTTGTGATGATGTGTTCCTGTATATCAATGTGTAGAGTTAGAATGAATCTGTGTTGTTTTACCTATTGTACTGCGTTGCAGAATATGATGGTGCTATATAAGTAATTGCAATAATTGTGATTGTATGTGTGAGGAGGCTGTATGCAGTATTGCATGTGTGGGAATGCTGATTGTGGAATTGTGTGAATACAGTCAGGCTCTACTGTGTGTGGGGACTATAGAGGCTGCAGTATGTGTGTGTGTGTGTGTGTCTGTGCATAGTGACTGCAATGTGTACGAAGGGATATGGGCTGTAGTAGATGCGGGGGGAGGGCATAGGGACTTTAGTAGGTGCAGGGGGGCATAGGAACTGTAGTAGGAGCAGGGTGGCATAGGAACTTTAGTAGGTGCATGGGGGCATAGTGGGTGCAGGAGTGATGAGGAAGATATCTGGTACTGGGAGATATAGGTACTGTAGTGGATCCAGTGAGGGATGGGGCTGTAGTAGGTGCAAGGAGGGTTAGAGGCTGTAGTAGATGCAGGAAGGCATAGGGGCTGTAGTGCATACAGAGAGGGATAGGAATGAAAGGGTTGGGGCTGTAGTGGATGCAAGAAGGCATAGGGGCTGTGGTGGGTGCAGAGAGGCAAAGGGGCTCAAGTGGGTGCAAAGAGGCATAGGGGACATATTGGGTGCAGGAATGCATAGAAGCAGTCAAAGATGCAGAAAGCTATAGGGGCTGTAGTGGGTGAGTGGGTACAAAGAGAGATAGAGGCTGAGGTGTATGCAGGATGGCATAGAGGATGTGGTGGGTACTGGGAGCATAGGGGCTTAGGTAGTTCAGGTTGGTACAGGAGGAACTAGAGCCTGAGGTGGTGAAGGGAGGGTTGGGGGTTATGGTGGGTAAAGAAAGGCATAGGGGCTATGGTGGGAGCGGGGGCATATGGGCTAAGGTGGGTGCCAGAAGGCATAGGAGCTGTACCGGGTGTAGGGGTTGTGGTGGGTGAAGGGTGGGATAGGAGCTGTGGTGGGTGAAGGGGGGCATAGGGGCTATAGGGGGTTCAGGGTG
Organism: Pelobates fuscus; assembly: GCF_036172605.1. Taxonomy (NCBI): domain Eukaryota; kingdom Metazoa; phylum Chordata; class Amphibia; order Anura; family Pelobatidae; genus Pelobates; species Pelobates fuscus. Next base: position 323,852,043 of record NC_086320.1, on the reverse strand, counting down.
GGATAGGGGTTGTGGTGGGAGCAGGGTGGGATAGAGATTGTGGTGAGTAAATGAGGGCATATGGGCTGTGGTGGGTGCTGGGTGGGATAGTGGTTGTGGTGGGTGAAGGGGGCTGGGAAGGTTAAAGGAGGGCATAGGGGCTGTGGTGGGTGCTGGATGGGATAGTGGCTGTATGGGTAAATGGAGGCATGGGGCTGGATGGGTAAAAATGGCATAGGGGCTGGTAGGGTAAAAAATGGCATAAGGGTGAAGGGGGGCATAGGGGCTAGATAGGTAAAGGGGATGGGGCTGGATGATTAAAGGGAGGCACATGGGACGGATGGGTAAAGGAGGGCATAGGGACTGGATGGGTAAAGGAGGGCATAGGGTCTGTGGTGTGTAAAGGAGGGATAGTGGCTGGATGGGCAAAGAGGGGACAGGGGCTGGATAGTTAAAGGGAGGCGTAGGGGCTGGATGGGTAAAGGAGGGCATAAGGGCTGTGGTGTGTTAAAGGGGACATAGGTGCTGGATGGTTAAAGGAAGGGAAAGGGGCTGAGATGTGTGCAGAGGGTATAGGGCCTGGATGGGTTAAGGAGGGCATAGGGGATGTGGTGGGTGAAGAGGGGCATAGGGGCTGTGGTGGGAAAAGGTGGGCATGAGGCTAGATGGGTAATAGAGACGGGAGAGGCAAAGTGGGGATAGGGGCTGGATGGGTAAAGGAGGGCATAAGGGCTGAGATGTGTGCAGGGGATAGGGACTGGATGGGTAAAGGAGGGCATAGGGGCTGCGGTGGGTAAAGAAAATATTTACATACCTGTAGATTATGTCATGCTGCTTCTTAGCTTCAGCAGACTCTGCAGGAGGAGGGGCAGGAAGTGATGTAACTTCCTGCCCCCCCCCCTTCCCCTCACTGTTCCGCAGAGTTCCACAGAGCCATGGAATGAAGAGCAACATTAGTGCCAGGTCTCTCTGAGAAGGAGGGGGTCGAGGGGGGACATTTAGAGTGCAATAGCACTGTGCTTCAAGTAAAATTATGGCTTTCTGGCTGGGAAGATCTCTGATCTGATCTACCCAGCCTGTGCAGCCAGCCGGGCCCCTAACTGCCTCGGGCCCTTGGTCCATGACCGATCTGCCCGATTGGTCAGTCCACCCATGCTCCTGTCATGACTAAAATTAAGATTATAGGTACACTACGTTAGCATAATCTACAATTGTTAGATATGTTTAACCCAGTAATGCATAAATGCAGTAAATTGAACTACGACTCCCAAAAGCTTTACTGTGCTTTCCATTTGACATGTACAGGAGTGTTACTGAACACGGCAAGTTGGGGACAAAATAGTGCTGTACAATAATGCGTATACCAGTACAAGTAACCATCAAGAATTGGGGAAGGGCGACAGAGGATGCAGAATACTGGCAAACATTTATGTTTGCAAAAACTATATATAAATTGAGCATAAAAAAAACACACAACATTAACAACCATTAGTAAAGTTCCTCTTTATAATTATATCAAATAGCTGATAGCTGCATACAATGGGTGTTGCATTGAGATTAAAATTATCAGTGATGTTCTTGCAGTTCATGATAAGTGGTATTTATTGAGGAGATATGAAGGTCTATAGAAGCTAGATATGGACTGGTAAACAGATTGTATCTGTAAGGATGTAAGTAAGTTTTTCCTTTCTCATTACAACATTATAAGCAGGCTATGGAAGTGACCAGACTGTAAATTAAAACTAGCTAAAATGGTTTGTAATTTCTATTTTTGCCATAAAAAAAAAACAGGACAGTCGGCAGGAGCAAAACACTGCTTGTGCAAAATGGTAACTGAAAGCTCTTTAACCCCTTAAGGACACATGACATGTGTGACATGTCATGATTCCCTTTTATTCCAGAAGTTTGGTCCTTAAGGGGTTAAATGAACACTATAGTCACCAATACAGCTTTAGCTTAATCTCAGTTAGCTCAATTACCTGCCATTTAGGAGTTAAATCACTTTGTTTATTCTGCCCTAGTCACACCTCCCTGCATGTGACTTGCACAGCCTTCCTAAACACTTCCTGTAAAGAGTCATCTAGTGTTTACACTTCCTTTACAGTAAATTATGTTTAATTTAGAATTTCCTATATTCTGCACTGTTAACAGTGTGCTAGATCTTTCAGGGGCCTCCTATATGTGATTAAAATTAAATTTACAGAGCAGGAGATAAAAACTTTTTAAACTAAGTTAACATCTGATTGAAAATGAAACTATTTCTTCATGCAGGTTGTGTCAGTCACAGCCAGGGGAGGTGTGGCTCGTTTTGTATAAACAAAACCAAAAGTCATTTAACCTCTAAATGGTAGAAACTGAACAGTGAGACGGCAGGGGCATGATCTATGCACCAATACTGCTTCATTAAGTTAAAGTTGTTTTGGTGCTTGTACTATCTCTTTAATGTATTACAAAGATCTCCCCCAGGTGACATGCCCACTTATATGATGGTGCATAGAGAGAAAGGAGAAAGGAAGGTGTACTTACCTAGCTCTCACTTATCGTTCTGCCATTGCATGAAGGCTCTAGGATTAGGAGCCACCTCATCTGTGTTCTCTCACACATGCGTGACAGTGCAAAACAGGGGCCCATGATAATTCCTGCATGCCTGCTGTCACAATGCTATCAGGCCCAACATGCAGAACCTTGCTCCTAAAGGAAGCTTGAAGATTGAAGGAAGAACGTAAGGTGTTATTGAAATCCCTTTATATAATGAGAGTCCTAAATTTTTATTATTGCTTTGAAGGGCCTAATGATAGGCTATATTATGCCTTATCTATAAATGTTTGATATAAGGGTTTGCTCCTGCATTGTACTGTTACACCTGCTCTTTATAAGACAGATAGATCGATCTGCTACTGTTTTATATGCACAATTGTTCTATAATGTATAAACACGTTATATGAAGCATGGGAGTTATGTATCCGGAAATAAATAGTAGCTATTCCTGCGCGATACAAACTTTTCCACCCAACGTTTGCTGTACCATGCACTTACTAAAAAAAAAATCTAATTTAACCCCTTAAGGACCAAACTTCTGGAATAAAAGGGAATCATGACATGTCACACATGTCATGTGTCCTTAAGGGGTTAATATACTCCGGTAGCATGCTAAGCCCACATCATTTATTGAAGATGACATATCTCATCTCTGTGATGTTGTGCAAAGCATGAAAGCGTTTCTGGATTGTTAATCATGGTGGTTCCTATGGGATCTCCTCTACGATCAGTTTATTTATTTCACTTTTGTGGCATATTAAAAGGGCATTTTTTAAATATTATGTTTAAGTATCCCTAAATGTAACAAATATGTGTTTGAGAAGTGTGAAACATAATTGAGTTCAGAAATTCACACCCGGTTATCCTGCTAATGGGTGCCACCATCTAGCTCCCTGTCATTCAATGTTATAAGCTCCGTCCTTTGCACCTGGCAGTCAGCATTGAGAAAGCATACAGAGAATGTTCTATTTCTCCTTGTTTGTAATGTTCGCATTGTTTGAACGGGATGACTATGTCAAACGTGGGAATCCTATGTTTAAGGTACTCGAGGTCCAAAACATAAGATTTCTGTCTTGTCTGACTTTCCCACATGGCATCAAAGGAGCCAAATAAACTTTTTCATATGCCTTGGTGAGCACGTGTTGTGGTGTTTTTTCTGTGCCACTTTTCGTGAATCTCAGGATTGGAGTTTCCTCTTTTGGCATCTCTTGGGGCTACGGGTGAATGGTGCACTGTCTCCCTTTTTATTTTCTAAACTTATGTTTTTAGTAAGGTCTATAATTAACAAAAGATGATGACAATAAATAGTTGCTGTACACATCATGTAACACAAAATACAAACATAGTAGAATAACAGTACAAGATGTGATGGAATGCATAAATAGCATATGCATTACATTTTATTGTTTTTGCATTATGGTATATAAAGCAAATGTATAAAAAAGAAGTGGAGCAATGTTTAGGTAAGATTACCCACAACAGAATAAAAATAAATTGTATAGATACTTAAGCTGACGGTAGATGGCACCAGATGGTCATTGGTTTATAATACACATGGAAAGAAAATTAGAATACAGATAATATGTTTGACTCTTAACATCCAAACAAAAAAATTGGATGTATAATTTAAAAAAAAAAAAAATATATATATATATATATATATATATATATATATATTTATATATATATGTGTGTGTGTGTGTGTGTGAGTGTGTGTGTGTGTGTGTCTGTATATAGCAATGAGCTTCACATAGAAATAAAAACTAATAATAATGGATAAAATGCCACACACAAAATTCCACTGTAAGATCTACTGTTGGCGTACAGAATTGTGTGATGAGTATTGCGGTACACAAAGCCGCTACTCACCACCAGACTTAATTGCAGTATAGTCTCTGGTTCCCCTCTTGGTATATCTGTGCCTGTTAGTTTCTCGTGTAATTCGGTTGGCTCCAGTTTCCAAAGTGCCGATTGTATATCCTGGCTCTCGAACTTCAATCCGTTATATGTCTATGCGTTTCGTCGTAAGTTGTCGGCTTCTTCAGGACATTTGGTGCTGATTATACAGTCTCAAAGGAGGGGTGATAAAACATCTTGCTGCTGCTGATTTTTTTTTTTATTCTATTTTTTTTATTTTTTAAATTCTTTATTTTTGATGTGCAGGCGGTTACAGGGTATAGACGTGTGCCACAACAGCGCGTTTCAAGAGTTACAATAGTTAGGCTGTGGCATGAAAATTCGCACTTTTTTTTTTTTCTCAAGCTTGTGTAAACACGATACTATGCACATTTTTATTATGTCAGAAATGACAGTCGATTAGGAGTCGTTGTATAAACGTATTGCTTTCAGGTAGAGTGGGTCAGTGGCTTAAGTCAATCACCCCAGGCCAGCAGTAGCAGGAGCCCCTGCGTGTATATAAGATCGAGCAGTCTGGTAGTTTGCTGTGACATGTGTCTGTACAGTGCCTCATGTAGTTGTTTAATGTGAGCTGTGCCCTCCAGTCTGTGTGTGTTTGCACAGACATGTCTGCTGCTTGAGTGTATGGTAGTGGTTGTCGGTGGTGTGAGGAGCGTTATAGAAAGTGGTAGGGAAAGTCACAGTGAAAATAAGAGCAATAAAAACAACAATAATAACAGCCCCCAAACGTCCAGTGACACATGCACAATGAGGAACTCACGAACACTGTAGTTGATAAGGTATATCTAGTTTCTCTGAGCATCTCTGAACCGGCCCAAGGCAGTTGGTGTCAGTGTATATGGCCTCGCGGCCTCGGCTGGACATGAGAGAGTCCTGCTCTGTTGTCTAAGTAGTCGGGAGTAAGGGTCCTTCAGAGCAGGCATCAGGATATGTTTTGTCCGTTTGTTCCTCCAGGTAGCCGCCCTGCTGTGGTAGGCTTGCCGCTTAAGGTCATCCGTCGGTTGGTGTTCGTCATGTTGTAATGGCTAGGTATTATTTGCGGGGGTCTGCCATTTTCCGGGCTGTTCTGTTGCAGGCTGTATGGTGGGCGAGCACTGGGTCAGTCCGCTACTGAATGTGTCTCGCTGGGTAGAAGGTGCGGTCGCTCTGGGCGGGAATAGTCGTTGTTAGACTTCTGTCCCATCTCTCGCCTCTTCGAGCCGCCTGTGTCTCGTGATGGTGGCTTGAGTGGGTGTGAGGATTGCCACGGGCTTTGTAGCTTCCCCATGTGGCGGGACTGGACACCAGGAGCCGTCTTGCTGTCAATAGACGCTAGGAGGGAGGTATGCTCCGTGCCGTCCACGCACATGGCGCCTGCCATTTTGGATGCAGTGGTTAGGCTCCCCGGCCTTGTTAGTAGAGTCGCGGTCACGTCTGCGGGGTGAGGACCGGGATCAGCCCCCTGGTCCATGGGGGGGAACGGAGCCGGATCCGCGCCGGTCTGGACCCCCAGCCAGGATCTGTGGTGCAGGATAGTGAGGCAGCGTCCGTCTGCCCCGCTCACCGCGAGAGAAGGCCCATGTTCGGGCAACGAGATTTTCTCTCCCAGGGGACTGAAGCTCAATGAGCCAGCCTCTCCCCGGGTCCAACAGTCCTCTGGTTCTGAGCATCCGCGCTGCCGGTCCGATTTCGGCTTGAAATGCTCGTTTTTGTCGGGTTCTCAGTAGCGTTTTGCTGGAGCCGCTCTGACCTGCGGCTGTCTAGCTCGGTGGTCCGGCCCCGCCCCCTAATTCTTTATTTTATCTCACTCCATGAGGAGTAGCATCAAGTTCACATTTGACATAACAGCACATTGTGTATTAACAAAGAAAAACCATATATACTACTATGTCGTAGCCATAATACTGTGCTCTTATACAACAAAGATTAGCGTGTGTGCTGCCATAGAGGAAGAGTTGGGGTGAGTTATTTTATTTTCAAGGGTGGTTTGAGGAGAGGTGTTGTAGTGTATACATGTCGTATGTGAGCCCCCTGGGTTGTAGGTTGAGGGCACGTGAAGATCTAGAGGTGAAGCGGAGTGTGCTACCGGGAAGTTAGGGTGTCGCAGTGATAAACTAGATAAAGAGATAAAAGTTAACCATTACAATAACAATGGATGAGCTGTTAAGCTGTTTGATGGAGTGTGGGGGTAAGTCTCTGATTGTGGCTGGATATCCCCGTGGGTCTCCGGGCCCATCTCGGTCCCATCGCTGGTATGTTGTGAGGGTCTCGGTGTTCGGGGCGTGAATTCCCGGATCGTCGCTGGGTCCAAGCTTGACAAGTTCATTGTGGTTTTCCTCGTGTCTTGTACCATGCCCAGTTTGCTCATGTGGTCCTCCAGTGCCTTGTAGATTCCGGCTCTGTGAGTCGTGCCCTGTACAGTGTACAGGATTGCTCGTGGCAGACCCCATCTGTAAGGGACCTCTCTCTCTCGCAGTTGCTGCAGCAGGGGTCTCAGGGACCGACGCCAGGCTAGCGTTTTGCTGGAGCTGCTCTGACCTGGCGCCGCTCTGACCTGAGGTCCTGGAATATTAGCAGCAAGGTTCCCTCAAACGGAATAGGGGTTTTTCCTTTTATTGCTGCTTGAAGCAGTGCTTCATCTTGCAGGGACTGGAGTCTAATAATTAGGTCTGGCGTTGCTGAGGGTGGTGCACCTGCCGGTTTGTGAAGGCGAAACATGCCGTTGAGTTTAACCACTTCAGCATGTTTAGGTGGGAGAAGGGCAGCCAGAAATCTCCTGATAAAATGAGGTAAGTCCTCCATAGGCACAGAGTCTGGGATTCCCCATATTTTTAAATGATACCGCTCTCTGTGATCTTCCAAGGCATCTATTTTCTCATCTGCTTGTTGCTGCCTCCTTTTCAATTCCTCCAGGCCCTGTTCCACTGCAGTAAGTCTGGTATCATGCTTGCTATGTGCAGCTTCACGTTGGGTGACCTGCGTTGCTACACCTTCTACAGCTTTTTGGAAGCGAGCCATGTCCCCGGGTATGTGAGTGCGCAGCTCAGTGAGCATTGTACGAAGTTGCGCTGCTGTGACCGGTTCCCGTTTCTCTTTCTCGGGTAGCTTAGGTGTCGGTTTTATCGGGATTAAGGCTTCCTCTCCTGGGTCGTGGGTAAAGTCCTCAGAGTAGCATGAGGATTCGTCTCAGAGGGATGCCATGTTGTCCCATGCGGCCTGCTGTGATCTCCGGAAAAGTTCCCCTGTGCTCTGACCCGGCGGGCTTTTGTTGGCCTTTGTTTTTTTATGTTTACGGCCCATAGATAGCTTTATTTTCATCATATCATATAATTTACTTTAAAAATTGTTTATAAAATATGATGAAAAACCAAAAAAAACACCCATGCTAAATAGTTTCTATTTCTAAATTTTGTTCTGAGTTTAGAAATGCCCAATGTTAGCATGTTCTTAGCTTTTTTTTTTTTAGTTATAGGGCTATAAGTACAAGTAGCACTTTGCTATTTCCAAACCATTTAAAAAAAAAAAAAACGCAAGTTACATTGTAACACTGATATCTCTCAGGAATCCCTGAATAACCCTTCACATGTTTATATTTTTTTAAAGTAGACAACCTAAGGTATTTTGACTCTTTTCATGCAACCATTTTACCACCAATCTATGCCAAATAAATTTTTAAAAAAAAAACTAGTTTATTTTTTTTGACACACATAGCAATTTAAGAATACATGTATGGAAAACTTTAAGGGGTACTGCCAAAGAACACCCCAATATGTGTTCAGCAACATCTCCTGAGTACAGTCATACCCCCCAAGTATAGGTGTGTCAGGTTCTCTGGGGGCTAAAAGACCTTATTTGGAGGGTGCGCATTCCAGCTTTCAAACTTGGAATTTTCTCAGCTGGTCATAATGCACCCATGTCCTATTTGGGACGGCCAATGTAATTTACCCCGATCAAACCATATATTTTTGAAAAGTAGACACCCTAGGGTATTTCAAATGCTGGTATTTTAACACTTTCCATGCACTAATTACATCACCAGTCTTTGTCAAACATTTGGGTACTCCTTTTTTGAGTTATTTTTCTCTCACATTGTACTTTAGGCATGGATTCTCAGTTCCTGTTATGTTTTACTGACAAAGAACGCCCCAATATGTGTTCAGCAACATCTCCCGAGTACAACAGTGCCCCCAATGTACAGAATTTATGTTTTTTTGCAAACTAGCAGAGGTCAAATGTAGGGCTTTCCCCTTTTCCATGTTTGCACATTGAAATTTGCCAGATTGGTTTGCTGGGCCTATGTTGCCTTTGAGACCGTATAGCAGCCCAGGAATGAAAATTACCCCATCATGGCAACCAGGGCCGGCCTTAGGCATTTAGACGCCCTGTGCGAAAAATCTTCACAGCGCCCCCCCCCCCCGTCATCCATGTATGCTGTTATCTTTGTGTTGTCTGTGTATGTAATAGTACGTGTGATGACTGTGTGTGATATGTATGCTATGTGTGATATTTGTAATGGGTATATTAACAGTGTGTGATATGCGTGTATTGGTTGTATGTGACACACACACACACACACACACACAGAGTCAGACGGCCATACACACACAGGAAGACATCCACACACACACAAGCAGACAGTCATACACACACACACACAGGCAGACAGTCATACACACACACACACAGACACACAAAGGCAGACAGTCATACACACAGACACACACAGGCAGACAGTCAGTCATACACACAGACAGTAATACACACAGACACACACAGAGGCAGACCGTAATACACACAGACACACAGTGGCAGACAGTAAAACACACAGACACACAGTGGCAGACAGTCATATACACACACACACACGCAGACAGTCATACACACACACGCAGACAGTCATACACACACACACAGACAGTCATACACACACACACAGACAAACACACAGGCAGATAGTCACACACACAGAGGCAGACAGTAATACACACAGACAAACACACAGAGGCAGACAGTAATACACACAGAGGCAGACAGTTATACACACACACACGCAGACAGTCATACACACACACACACGCAGACAGTCATACACACACACACAGACACACACAGGCAGATAGTCATACACACAGAGGCAGACAGTCATACACACAGACACACACACAGAGGCAGACAGTCATACACACAGACACACAGAGGCAGACAGTCATACACACACACACACAGACAGTAACACACACACACACAGAGGCAGACAGTCATACACATAGGCAGAGAGTCACACTCACCTGACAATCACACAGTTACCTGTGGAGTTAATTGTGGAGGCAGTGCAGCTCCTGGTGACTGTTTGGTGGGGAAGCAGGGACTCCTTCCTGCTTCCCCTGCAGCAGTTTTCCGGCGCTTTTAGCTCCGCCCCCGCCGCACGGTAAGCTCCGCCCCCGCTGCAAATTTCAAAAAAAAAAAAAAAAAAATTTTTTTTTTTTTTTTTAATCGGCTGTGCGGCCGCACGGCGCCCCCTGCTCCATGGCGCCCTGTGCGGCCGCACAGCTCGCACACCCCTAAGGCCGGCCCTGATGGCAACCATTTGTAAAAGAAGACAACCCACGGTATTCAAAATTGGGTATGTCCAGTTTTTTGTAGTAGTCACTTAGCCATAAACGCTTGCCAAAGTTAGTGTTCATATTTGTTTTTTGCATTTTTTTTACACAAAAACTGCACTTTTGCTGGTGATTTCATCGTTGTGATACGTTTTACTGTTTTAAACACTCATATTTGTGTTCAGCAAAGTCTTCCGAGTTTAACAATACTCCCCATGTACAGGTTTTATGGTGTTTTGAAAAGGTACGGGGAAGGGGCGGACTGGGGGTGGGGGGGCAGCCGCACCAGTGCACTGTCATGTGCGTGCAGCCGTGCACATAACATAATGTGCACGGACTGCAAAGTTATTCAGCTGGCTATAGGCGCACGGCGGCTGGCGCAGCGATACTTACCTTAGTATAGGAGGAGGGGCCCGGTTCTCTACGCGGAGGCGCGTCGACGTCATGACGTTGACGGCGCCACCTGCACGGGACCGAATTTCATTGTAAGTGTGCGGACTGCCTTAAAAAGCACAAAAGGAAGTCGGTCATCTTTAGCCCACAAGCAAGACAACCAGCCCACAGGCCAGCTAGCCCACATGCCACCCAGCCCACATGCCACCCAGCCCACAAGCCAATTGCAAGTCAGCCTGCCCACAGGACAACCAGCCCACAGGTCACCAGCCCACAGGCCAGCCAGCCCACAGGTCACCAGCCAGCAAGACAGCCAGCCCACAGGCTACCAGCCAGCCCACAGGCCACCAGCCCACAAGGCCCACAGGCCACCAGCCAACAGCAAGCCAGCCAGCCCACAGACCAGCTGGCCCACAGACCACCAACAAGCCAGCCAGCCCACAGGCCACCAGCTAGCCCACAGGCCACCAGCTAGCCCACAGGCCAGCCCACAGGCCAGCCAGCCCACAGGCCACCAGCAAGCCAGCCAGCCCACAGGCCAGCTAGCCCACAGGCCACTAGCCAGCCCACAGGCCACCAGCCAGCAAGACCAGAGGCCACCAGCCAGCAAGCAAGCCAGCCAGCCCGCAGGCCAGCTAGCCCACAGGCCACCAGCCAGCCCACAGGCCAACAGCTAGCCCACAGGCCACCAGCCAGCAAGACAGCCAGCCCACAGGCCAGCCAGCCCACAGGCCACCAGCCCACAGGGCCCACAGGCTACCAGCCAACAGCAAGCCAGCCCACAGGCCACCAGCTAGCCCACAGGCCACCAGCCAGCCCACAGGCCACCAGCCATCCCACAGGCCAGCCAGCCAGCCCACAGGCCACCCAGCCCACAGGCCAACAGCAAGCCAGCCAGCCCACAGACCAGCTAGCCCACAGGCCACAAGCCAGCCAGCCCAGAGGCCACCAGCAAGCCAGCCAGCCCACAGGCCAGCCAGCCCACAGGCTAGCTAGCCCACAGACCACCAGCCAGCCCACAGGCCAACAGCCAGCAAGCCAGCCAGACCACCAGCTAGCCCACAGGCCACCAGCTAGCCCACAGGCCAGCCAGCTCACAGGCCACCAACAAGCCAGCCAGCCAGCCCACAGGCCAGCCAGCCCACAGGCCAACAGCCAGCAAGCCAGCCAGCCCACAGGCCAGCCAGGCCACCAGCCAGCTAGCCCACAGGCCAGCCAGCCCACAGGCCACCAGCCAGCCAGCCCACAGGCCACCAGCAAGCCAGCTAGCCCACAACCCACCAGCCAGCCCACAGGCCACCAGCCAGCCCACAGGCCACCAGCAAGCCAGCTAGCCCACAAGCCACCAGCCAGCCCACAGGCCAACAGCTAGCCCACAGGCCGCCAGCCAGCCCACAGGCCGCCAGCCAGCCCACAGGCCAGCCAGCCCACAGGCCACCAGCAAGCCAGCTAGCCCACAGGCCACCAGCCAGCCCACCAGCCACCAGCCAGCTAACCCACAGGCCACCAGCAAGCCAGCCCACAGTCCACCAGTTCAAAGGCCAGCCAGCCCACAGGCCACCCGCCAGCCCACAGGCCAGCCAGCCATCCCACAGGCAAGCCAGCTAGCCCACAGGCCACCAGCCAGCCCACCGGCCACCAGCCAGCCAACCCACAGGCCACCAGCAAGCCAGCCCACAGGCTACCAGTTCACAGGCCAGCCAGCCCACAGGCCACCCGCCAGCCCACAGGCCAGCCAGCCATCCCACAGGCCAGCCAGCCATCCCACAGGCCAACAGCCAGCCCACAGGCCAGCCAGCCCACAGACCAGTAGCCAGCCCACAGACCAATAGCCAGCCAGCCCAGAGGCCACCAGCAAGCCAGCCACAGCCCACAGGCCTGCAGCCGGCCACAGCCGCCCACAGGCCAGCCACAGCCCACAGGCCAGCAGCCGGGCACAGCCCACAGGCCAGCAGCCGCCCACAGGCCAGCCCACAGGCCTACAGCCAGCAAACCCACATGCCTACAGCCAGCAAACTCACAGGCCTACAGCCAGCAAGCCCACAGGCCAGCAAGCCCACAGGCCTAAAGCCAGCAAGCCCACAGCCTGCAAGCAAGCCACAGGCCTAGAACCAGCAAGCCCACAGCCTGCCAGCCGTAGCCAGCAAGCCCACAGACTGCCAGCCAGCAACCGTAATTGAGGTAAGAGGAGCCAACTTGGCCTAGGTATCAGCGAGCTATGTTGTGTTGCTCTATTGTGAATAGGAACCAGAGTGTTGGAGAGATCCCCCTCCAGGCCCCAGGCCCCGAACACATTCTCTAAAGGAACAAACAGAACAACACTCTCTAAAGGATACTGAGATAGCCTCTGCTAGAAAGACCCCCTTACAAGCCTATTGGACTCAATTGTAGACTCTAATGGGGCCTGGAGGGGATTCTTTCTAACACACTCTCTAAAGGACACTGAGATAGCCTTTGCTAGAAAGACCCCTTTCCATGGCCCATTAGCCCTCAATTGTAGTCTACACTGGGGACTGTTTCTAACAGAGGCTCACTAATGGACGCTGAGATGGCCTCTGTTAGAAAGACCCCCTTCCAAGCCTATTAGACTCCATTGTAGTCTCTACTGGGGCCTGGAGGGGATTCTTTCTAACACACTCTTTAAAGGACACTGAGATAGCCTTTGCTAGAAAGACCCCCCTCCATGGCCCATTAGCCCTCAATTGTAGTTTCTACTTGAGCCTTGAGGGGATTATTGTTATTTATTTTGCACAGTTTTTTGCATTTGCTAATTATATTGCATTTGTTTAGAACTTGTTGCACTTTTGTTCTTTGTGTCTAAAGATTGTGTAGGGTGTGGCTGGAGGCGGGGCATGGAGGCAGGACAAGGGTGGGGCTTGCTGCAGAGCATGGGTGGGGCCTGTAAGGGGGCCCTTGATTTATTTTGCCCGGGGGGGCCTGAGGGTTCTCAGTCCGCCCCTGGTACAGGGTTTATATAGGGCTTGCCCAATTCAGTTTGCCAGATTGGTTTGCTGGGTCTGTGTTGCCTTTAGAGACTATATGGTAGCCCAGGAATGTGAAAAAAACCATAATGGCATACCATTTTCAAATGTAGACAATATTATATATATATATATATATATATATATATACACACGTGTAATTTAACTCTAGGTGTATTTTTATATATAAGAGATATATATATATATACATATTATATATAGATCTATCTCATATATACATATTTTTTTTGAATTTATTAACTTTATTATTCATTTTTCACTTTTCTTAACTTTTTTCACCGGCAGGGGGACTGCCTGTCATTTCAGGCAGTCCCCTGCTGGCAGCACTGCGGACACCTATTGCAGCCATGTGACCACTCTTTTAGAGCGGTCACATGGCCCCTGGGGGTCCTAAATTGGCAGAGCCCAGACAGTCCCCCTGAAGAAGAAGACCAATCGCCGGCGGGGAACAACGGTGATCTATAAGTACATGGGGAGGGAGAGGGAGGGAGGGTAGGGGTTAAAGTTTTTTTATTTATAAAAATGTTTAAAATTTTTTACTTTAACTGAGTGGCTCGACCCCTCAAGGCACTCAGTACAGGTAGAGCATCGGAAGCCTGCCTGATGGCTTCCCGATGCTCTGCCTCACTGCCGGGCTCCACTTGGAGCAACCCGGAAGTGATCGCTCCGGGGGAGCGATCACCCTGTGTTCTCTGGCGGCCAACGGCAGTGAGGGGAATATTGCAGCGATGCCTCAACATCAAGGCATCACTGCAATACCATTAGAACAGCTGGAAGTGATCATGATCGCTTCCAGCGCTCTTATTCCCAGCGGACGTATCAGGTACGGCCGCGGTCCTTAAGGACCGTTTTTTTGTCGGACGTACCTGATACGTCCATGGTCACTAAGGGGTTAATGTGGCGGGTGGCTAGCAAGCTCTGCAAGGTTTTTTTTTTTTAACAATTAAACTGCTAACATTGCCAACGGGCAAATACTTCTTCAAATTATCTATTCACTTGCAAATGTGCTTCCTGCCAAATGCATTTGGTTTATCTTCAGGCGGTCACTGATAAATCTCTTACTCCCTGTGCTGTAAATTGGTTGTGATGCAAAACTCATCTGAATGAATGTTATACAATCGGTTGGACCAACAGAATCCTGACCGCTTTTGGCTTTAGTACAACTGCGAATTGCCAATGCAGTCGTAATTCAGATATTTTCTGCAGATTTTGTTGATTTGGACAAAATCCGGTGTTTATTGAATACCCTTGTAAAAGTTTATTCTATCATTATGCTCCATCTGATACTGCGGCAGATTGAAATGTATGGCTGGTCCCAGATACACTTTTTATCCTTTTTTCACATTTATCAGTATGCCTACCCCTGCTCTATAACATCATCATTAGACTTTGGCGCCACCTGCTGTTAAAACACTGTCCTTACTGTTCCTGCGATCCAACTTTTCACAATGGCAGTGTTTGTTCAACCTGAAGTGCACTAGTAATTATATTTATTTGCTAAATAAATCTTTAACAACTAATGTGCTAGAATTTGAACTTGGGCAATGAGCAAGCAAATGTAGCTAAGACTTTTAGAGTTGAGCGAACCCGGACTGTAAAGTTCGGGTTTGTACCGAACATCACAGTTATTGGACCCCGGACCCGAACACGGACATATCACTGTATGTTCGGGTTGAAGTTCCGTGTTCGGCAATTTAATGGCGCGTTTTGAAAGGCTGCAGGGCAGCCAATCATCAAGCGTTTGACTCGTGTGCCCATTGAAGCCATCACAGCCATGCCTACTAATAGTATGGCTGTGATTGGCCAGTGCAGCATGTGACCCAGCCTCTATATATAAGCTGGAGTCACGTAGCGCCGCACGTCACATAAGCTCTTATTAGTGTAGGGAGAGGATGCTGCCGCTTTCAGGGACAGATTAGGAAAGAATTCTGCAAACTAGTACATTAGTGGGGTGAACTTCATATCTGAGAGTTAAAGAGAAGCATCAAATACTGCGGTTACAGCGGAATTGTAAACATTCTTATTTTCTGGGTGCTAATCTGCTAAATAGTAAATTTGGGCCCTGCACTTCATATCTGAGAGTCAAATAGAAGCGTCACATACTGTGTTTACAGCGCACTTTCACAAATTCACGTTTTTTATGCTCCTAAGAAGTACATTTGGGGCCTGTTCTTCATATCTGAGAGTCAAATAGAAGCATCAAATACTGTGGTTACAGCGCAGTTGTAAAAATTCTAATTGTTTTGGTGCTAAACTGCTAAATAGTACATTTGGGGCATGCTCTTCATATCTGAGAGTCAAATAGAACCGTGAAATAGTGCTGTGACATAGCAGTTTTAAACATTCAAATTGTTTGGCTGCTAAATAGTACATTTGCGGCCTGCGGTGCACTTTATATCTGAGAGTCAAATAGAACCGTCAAAGATTGTGCTTACATTGCAGTTGTAAAAATTCTAATTCTTTAGGTGCTATAAAGTGAATTTGGTGCTAACACTTCATATCTGAGAGTCAAATAGAACCGTCAAATAGTGCTGTGACATAGCATTTTTAAACATTAAAATTTTTTGACTGCTAAATAGTACATTTGCGGCCTGCACTTCATAATTGAAAGTCAAATAGAACCGTCAAATACTGTGCCTTCAGCGCTCTTTGAAAAATTCTAATTGTTTTGGGTGCTAATGCTAAATAGTACATTTGTGTCCTGCGGTGCACTTCATATCTGAGAGTCAAATAGAACCGTCATATACTGTGGTTACAGCGCAGTTTGACCAATTCAAATTTTTTTGGGGTGCTAAATAGTACATTTGCGACCTGCACTTCATATCTGACAGTCAAATAGAACAATAATATTGTACAATATTGTAATTCGGGGGCAATACCCTCACAAGTCAAACTGAGAGGTCAGTTAATAGGGAACACTGTTGCCTGGATACAATTCTAAAACAATTCCCATATGTCCTTTGAAGAGTTTACATGCTGGAAAAACACAGGTGCCAACTGCTGTGGCTTTCTGCAGTGTGCAGACCGGCAAGGAGGGAAGGGTTGAGGAGTGGGTGGAAGATGATGTGAAGGATGATGAGGTCCTAGACCCCACATGGAATCAAGGTCATGTGAGTGACGTGTGCAGTTTGGAGAAAGAGGCGCTGGTCGCACACAGAGGCACCAAGAGAGAGCAGGGTGCAAAAGCGGAGCAGCTGTCCCCTAGCGCTCGTCGGCATGTATTATCTTTAGAATTTCCACAGTTATTCAAGTAACAGATGGAGCGATAAAAGGAACCATAACAGATTTAACAAGCCATTCGCAGTTTCGCAGTCCGGTGACCGGGACCCAGACACTGGAAGTTTGGAGTCACAGTGTGCAATGGATTAGCAGGGTCTTGTGCAGGGTAACCGCACGCCCCCTGGTGTTGAGCACCAGCATTTGTGCAGCCACATACCAGGACCCTGATGCAGCTTCAGTAAAAAGAGTACTGGATACCAGAAGCCATCACCAGATGTATCCGCAACTTGGAACAGGATGTGACATTCACTGTACCCGCTGTGCGCACTTTCGGCGTTCTCACCCTGCTGCTGCTCGCCTGTCTGCGCTGCAGCGTAACTTTGGCCTTCCCGCTCACCGCCTGATATGCGACATGCCCACAAGGTGGAACTGCACCTTGCACATGCTGGAGAGACTATGCAAGCAGCAGCAGGCGATAGTGGAGTTTCAGCTGCAGCACGCACAGGTCAGTTGCTCTGCAGAACAGCACCACTTCACCACCAATGAGTGGGCCTCCATGCGAGACCTGTGTGCCATGTTGCGCTGTTTGCGCTGTTTCGAGTACTCCACCAACATGGCCAGTGCCGATGACGCCGTTCTCAGCCTTACTATCCCACTTCTATGTCTCCTTGAAAAAACGCTTTGGTCGATGATGGAAGAGGATGTGGCACAGGAGAAAGAGGAGGAGGAAGAGGGGTCATTTCCACGGTTATCAGGCCAGTCATTCACAAGTGGCTCGGAGGGTGGGTTCCTGCACCAGCATAGGCCATGTACACAATTGTCCAGCATCTCCACACTGTCCCATGGAAGCGTTCAGCTGTCCATCTCCCAAACACTGGAGAGAAAGAGGAAGTACCCTCCTAGCCACCCGCGATCACTGGCCCTGAATGCCAGCATTTCAAAATTTGACTGCCACTTCCACCTACACTGCCACGGTCACCGCCTCCTCAACCTATGGGTCACTTAATATAAACTATATACACAATAGCAGAGGCTTGTGAAGGCCCTTTCTCCATGCATCAGGAGTTGAGCTGCGTTTGAACAATGAAAGAGAATACCCTGCACTCCAAACCTCTCTCAAATGGATAATTCTGGTGATCCTCCTGACAGCCATGCTTTAGATTTTTGATTTATGTTCTTCCAAAGTTAAAATCAAAGATTCCATCTAGTGCTATTTTATGGCTCAGCTGTATTTTAAATTTTTAGGTATTTAATGTCATTTTAAGTGATTTCCTTATCCACTTTTGTTTGCAGGGCACTTGTCCTACTCTTACCTAGAGATGTCCCGAACAGTTCGCCGGGAACTGTTCGCCGGCGAACATAGCTTGTTCACGGTCGCCGCGGCGATGTTCGGTCCGCCCCTGTTCGTCATGGAGGTGGGAGGGTCTGGGAGGGAGGGTCTGCTGCTGATTGGCTGGAAGTTGTCTGCTGACTGTGAGGTACAGGGTCAAAGTTTACTCAATGATGACAAATAGGGGGCGGACCGAACATCGCATATGTTCGCCCGCCGCGGCGACCGCGAACATGCTATGTTCGCTGGCGAATAGTTCCCGGCGAACTGTTCGGGACATCTCTACTCTTACCCCCATTTTACTTCCTTTTGCTGCCCTCTAGGCCTTTCCAGGACTTTTTTAGTGCCATTTTTGTGCCCAAAAGTTCGGGTCCCTATTGACTTTTTTTCAAAGTTTGCCCGAACATCCAGGTGTCCGCTCAACTCTAAAGACTTTACATGTGAGTGTAGTTACTGCTACCCTAAAATATAGGCTTTTTAATAATCTCTATACAACCATGCTATTTTTCAGTAAATAGTGTTTTTTCTTTATTATGTATAGTTTGTAGTGCCGCACAAAGGGGAAGACACATCTGGAAAGATGGCGGGTCGACCTAAAGAATAGGAAGGTCATACAAGCGGCAATGCGGTCCAGGCTGCCTGTCAATCACACAAGCCAGCCCACGAAGGGCAAAACATGCAGAGAGCACTGTTTTAGCACGTTCAGCATGGTCCAAGTGCATTGTGTGTATAGGTTTGTGCTACACTTTCTGTGGACATTTCCCACTTTAACCCCTTAAGGACACAACTTCTGGAATAAAAGGGAATCATGACGGAATATATCCGTCATCTGTCCTTAAGGGGTTAAGGGACACCAGGAAACAAGGTCAGGATGGTGGAAAAATAATCTAAAATAGGGACAGTCCCTCTGAAATTGTGACTCTTGGGAAGCCTGTTATAATATTTTGTTTATACACAACTATTCAGAATAGTTACTTCATCTACACCCTGTTCCAAATTATTATGCAAAAAGTGTCCCAAAGATTAAATATTTTGTTTTTCAGTTTTTAAAGGAACACTATAGTCACCTAAATTACTTTAGCTAAATAAAGCAGTTTTAGTGTATAGATCATCCCCCTGCAATTTCACTGCTCCATTCACTGTCATTTAGGAGTTAAATCACTTTGTTTCTGTTTATGCAGCCCTAGCCACACCTCCACTGGCTCTGATTGACAGAGCCTGCATGAAAAAACAAACTGGTTTCACTTTCAAACAGATGTAATTTACCTTAAATAATTGTATCTAAATCTCTAAATTGAACTTTAATCACATACAAGAGGCTCTTGCAGGGTCTAGCAAGCTATTGACATAGCAAGGGATAAGAAACATAGCAAGGGATAAGAAAATCTTAATTAAACAGAACTTGCAATAAAGAAAGCCTAAATAGGGCTCTCTTTACAGGAAGTGTTTATGGAAGGCTGTACAAGTCACATGCAGGGAGGTGTGACTAGGGTTCATAAACAAAAGGGATTTAACTCCTAAATGGCAGAGGATTGAGCAGTGAGGCTGCAGGGGCATGTTCTATACACGAAAACTGCTTCATTAAGCTAAAGTTGTTCAGGTGACTATAGTGTCCCTTTAACTCATGGATGGCATTGTGTCTCAGGGCTCTTTTGATCACTGAAAACAATCTCAGACACCTGTGATAATTAGATTGCCAGGTGAGACCAATTTAAGGAAAATTACTAAAGGAGGGTGTTCCACATTATTAAGCGAGCACCATTTTCATGCAATATGGGGAAGAAAAAGGATCTCTCTGCTGCCGAAAAGAGTGAAATAGTTCAATGCCTTGGACGAGGTATGAAAACATTAGATAGAGGGGCAGGGCCGGACTGGCCCACCGGGATACCGGGAAATTTCCCGGTGGGCCGTCGGCACCTGGGGCCGGGGTGACCTGCGGCCGCAGGGAGAACTTGAAAGGCGGCCGCAGGGGAAGCTTTTCATGAGGCCGCTGGGGGAGCAGGCTCTTCTGGGGGAGCAGGCTGTTCTGTCTCTGCTCCCCCTCCCTGAACAGAGTGAGGAGAGGAGACCTTGGAGGAGAATCTGTTACAGATCAGAGGTTTCAGCAAGGAAACATGAAAGGAATTAGGAATACGTAAGGCAGAGGGGAGCGCTAGGCGATACGCAACAGGATTAATTCGATTCAGAATCCTATAGGGTCCAATGTAGCGAGGAGCGAATTTCATAGATGGTACTTTCAAACGAATGTTTCTAGTACTCAACCATACCCTATCACCAGGTATAAAACTAGGAGCTGGCCTTCTGCGTTTGTCAGCGTGTTTTTTATACAGTATAGAATTATGTAGGAGAATTTGTCGAGTCTGATCCCACAATTTCTTCAGATTGGCAACATGAGTATCAACCGACGGTACCCCCTGGGAAGAAGGAACCGAGGGAAGAATGGAAGGATGAAAACCATAATTCATGAAAAAGGGGCTAGAGCGAGTTGAATCGCAAACAAGATTATTGTGTGCGAACTCTGCCCAAGGAATCAGACCGACCCAATCGTCCTGGTGTTCAGAAACAAAACAACGCAGATATTGTTCAATCTTTTGATTGGTACGTTCAGCGGCTCCGTTAGACTGAGGGTGATAAGCAGAAGAAAAATTCAATTTAATGCCTAGTTGAGAACAGAATGATCTCCAGAAACGTGAAACAAACTGGGAACCTCTATCAGAAGTAATCTCGGAAGGTATCCCATGTAAGCGAAAGATCTCTTTAGCAAAAATCTCCGCTAATTCAGGTGAAGTCGGAAGTTTAGGTAAAGGCACGAAATGTGCCATCTTGGTAAACCTATCCACCACTGTGAGAATAACAGTGTGCTTTTTCGAAACAGGCAAATCCACAATAAAATCCATCGCCAAACAGGACCAAGGTTTCTCTGGGACTTCCAGGGGATGTAAGAGACCACAAGGAAGCGAGTGAGGTAGTTTAGTCTTAGTACAGACCTCACAGGCTCCGATAAAATCCTTAATATCCCTCCGTAAAGAAGGCCACCAGAAATCCTTCGATATCAAGGAATATGTCTTGCGAACGCCCGGATGGCCAGCCACCTTACTCTCGTGAAGACACTGTAAGAGCTCCAGTTGGAGTTCAGGGGGAACGAAGTGTCTAGACGCAGGAGTCAGTCTAGGTGCCAGATGTTGCAAGCTCCTGATCTGATCAAGAAGCGGGGAATGGATTTTGAGAGTTGTGTTAGCGATAATGTTACACTTGGGTACTATAGAGGACAAAACCGGTTCAGATATGGCAGAAGGTTCATATTGGCGAGACAAGGCATCAGCTTTAGAATTCTTGGAACCAGGCCTATATGTGAGTATGTAGTTGAAGTGAGTGAGGAATATAGACCAGCGAGCCTGCCTCGATGATAATCGTTTAGCCTCCCCAATATAGGATAAGTTTTTATGGTCTGTCAAAATAGTAACAGGATGCAAAGTCCCCTCCAATAAATGTCTCCACTCCTTTAAGGCCATGATAACCGCTAGGAGTTCCCTGTCACCAATGTCATATCTGCTCTCAGTACCTGATAATTTTTTGGAAAAGTACCCACATGGATGTAATGGTTTGTCTACACCCAACCTTTGGGACAGAATGGTGCCTATACCTGTCTCAGAAGCGTCAACTTCGAGTAGGAAAGGCAGAGTAGTATCAGGGTGAACTAAAATTGGTGCGGAAGCAAACAGCTCCTTGAGAGTCTTAAAAGCCAGAAGTGCTTCAGTAGACCAATTCTTAGTATCAGCCCCTTGTCTGGTCATATTGGTGATGGGAGCAATGATAGAGGAGTATCCCTTAATGAAACGTCTGTAGTAATTAGAGAAACCAATAAATCTCTGAATAGCCTTGAGACCCTTAGGTAAAGGCCAATCTAAAATGGATTGGAGCTTCTCCGGATCCATCTCAAACCCCTCTCCAGAAATCACGTAACCAAGAAAGGTAGTTTGGGATTGGTCAAAGCTGCATTTCTCTAATTTACAGTACAAGCCATGCTGAAGAAGTTTGTGTAAAACCCTTCTGACCTGTCCGTGGTGAGTCTCAATATCCCTGGAATGTATAAGTATATCATCGAGGTATACAATAACACAGTCATGTTGAAACTCCCTAAGAACTTCATTAATCAAGGGAATCGGATAGGCATTTCTAATGGTTATCTTGTTCAGACCTCGGTAGTCAATGCAGGGTCTTAAAGAACCATCCTTCTTTTTAACAAAAAAAAATCCAGCCCCAGCAGGGGAGGAGGATCTCCTAATGAACCCTTTGTCTAGGTTTTCACGAATATACTCCTCTAAGACTAAGTTCTCATTCGTAGACAAAGGGTATACATGACCCCTGGGAGGCATAGTACCAGGAAGTAAATTAATTTTGCAATCAAAAGGCCTATGTGGTGGTAAGGTATCAGCCTTTCCTTTGTCAAATACCGCCTTTAAATCTAGATACAAGGACGGTATCTGTATTTTAGTATAGTCGGTAGAGTTATTAAGTGTGTTAACACTACAGAGAGGTGACACTTTCTTTAAACAATTCTCTTGACAAGCCTGACCCCACGAAACTATTTCCCCTGATTCCCAATCTTAAGCCAGGAGTATCCCAGGACTATGGGAACAGAAGGAGATGAAATGAGTAGTAGAGATATCTCCTCCTTGTGTAGAATACCAGTAGTTAAGTTGTGGTGTGGTTTCCCGGAAAATCACAGGCTCAACTAAAGGTCTACCATCAATGGCTTCAACAGCCAAGGGTGTCTTTCTTAACTGGGATGGGATAGCGTGTTTGGTGAGAAAAACTTGATCGATAAAGCTCTCAGCAGCTCCGGAGTCTATCAATGCCATAGTCTCTAAGGTTCCCCTCTCCCAAGTTAAAGAGACGGGTAATAGGAGTCTATGTTCCTTGTAGTTATGAGTAGAGGACAAAATCGAAACACCCAAGGTCTGTCCTCTAGAGAAACTTAGGTGCGAGCGTTTCCCGGACGACTGGGACAGTTCAAACGTAAGTGACCTCTGACTCCACAATACATACACAGTCCCTCCCTTCTCCTGTACTGTCTCTCCTCCTCTGACAGGCGAGTAAGGCCTAACTGCATAGGTTCTGGAAACTGTGGAGTTTTGGTTTCAGGACTTTGAAATGATGGCGCTAGTCTAAAGGAAGATCTACCGGTTCTATCTCGAGTGTTCTGCCTCTCCCTTAGACGTTCGTCAATGCGAGAGATGAAGGAAATTAAGTCCTCCAAGTTCTCGGGAAGCTCTCTTGTCGCTACCTCATCAAGTATTACATCGGATAATCCATTTAAAAATACGTCTATATAGGCCTGTTCATTCCACTTCACCTCTGCCGCCAAAGACCTGAACTCTAGTGCGTAATCCACAAGTGTTCGGTTGTCTTGTCTAAGGCGCAACAGTAATCTAGCTGCATTGACCTTCCTGCCAGGGGGGTCAAAAGTTCTTTTAAAAGCAGCTACAAAGGCATTATAGTTATAGACTAATGGATTATCATTCTCCCACAACGGATTAGCCCATCTCAGAGCCTTCTCAATGAGTAAGGTGATAATAAATCCCACTTTTGCCCTATCAGTAGGGTAAGAACGGGGCTGTAGCTCGAAATGGATACTGATCTGGTTCAAAAAGCCACGACACCTGTCAGGAGAACCAGCATAACGTACAGGTGGGGTAACTCGGGAAGAAGCACCTACAGTAGCTACCTCTAGCCCTGAACCCACAGGAGGAACAGAAGTATTACGCATCTCCTCAGGTGGATTAATAGGACGTGATAGTAACGCCTGTAGTGCTAGTGCCATCTGATCCATCCTATGCTCCATGGCGTCAAACCTAGGATCAGGAGAACCAAGCTGACAATTTGTACCTGCAGGATCCATGGCCCTGTCGTAATGTCAGGATCGGGTCAGGGATCCAACACGCAGTGTACAAAGAGTAGCAGATACGTATACCGGACCTTAGAATGGCCGGACTTAACGTAATACTACGTATAGAATGGTCAGGGACAAGCCGAGGTCGAGGGAACGAGAAGACAGGTAAGCGAGAGACAAGCCGGGTCAAGGATAACAGAGAGACAGGTAAGTAATAACAAAGCCGGGTCAGAACCAAAAGACAAGAGAATACAAGAGCACTGTGTGACTAGGCTGACTAGAACCACGACAGGGCAATGAGCAACTGCTGAGAGCTCCCTTAAATACCCTGGTTCTAGGGACTAATCACGCCTCCGCCGAGACCTGATTCGTGTCCCGGATATGACTGACAGGTCGGGCTAGAATAGCGTCATGACGTCGACTATTGAGCGTCACGTTACAAAAAGGCATAGCTCTCTCGCGGCCGGCGTTTACATGCGCGAGGGGACCGCGAGGAACGGGAGGATCTTGCCGTCTGGATGGAAAAACGTCTAAGTCTCTACCCCTCTCAAGGGTAGAGACTACAGGTACCCTGACAGCCACACACCGGTCAGCCTGCACAGTGGACTATAATTGGAACTCCTTTTCTTGTGGGTAATGAGCTGTCATCAGTTTTCATGAAGGGATGGTATATTACCTCTAGAACAGCAAACGTCTCAGCGGGGGGAGGGGAAGAGAAAAAAAATTAAAAACATAAAAATGTACTTTAAAAAAAAAAAGATAAATAATGTAAAATAAATAAAGGGAAAAACTAATGAGACTTTTACTACTGCTGAGGGTGTCACGAAGGGTTGTAGGTTATGTACCTTTCTATTATATTTTTTTCTGTTTTTTATTTTATGAATAATCGCACTTCGATCCGCTGCTGCTGCCGCCTTATGGATGGGTTATTGTCGCTCAGGTTATAGTGTTTATAATTTTAGTTTTTAGTCGGCACTGAAAAGTGCCCACATTGGCTGGTCCATGTCCCTTTCACCCCAGGGCTTATTCTTTAGGTGCTGGGGGCGACGGGACATTTACCCCAATCGGGCCTGGCTACAGGTAAGACCAGGCGATTTTTGTACAAAGTTCTTCTTTCTCTATCTCTTTTCTATCCTTCTTTCCCTCTGCTCTCTTTCCCTTTTACCTTTATTTCCCCCTTTTCTCCTCGGGGGGGGGGGGGGGGCGGGCAGGGGCGGTCCGACTCTATAGGCGGGGAACGGATGCGACGATAAGTCTATGTATAGCGGATCACCACGGACTGACTCATGCCCATTAAATTAGTTACTCTCAATGTGAAGGGCTTGAACGCCCCCAAGAAAAGACAGCTCCTGTTTAGGGAACTTAAACGCCTAGATCCGGATATAGCATACAGGAGACGCACCTGCCCAGATGGGCCAAGTTTGCCCTTAAGGATCACACCTATAACACTTCTCATGAATCGAGAGCCCTTAACAAGAGGAATGGCGTTGCCATCCTCATTCATCGCAGATGCCCGATCAGTATTAGTGGGGTAAGTACTGACTCAGGAGGGCGTTACGTACGGCTGACAGGCACCTTATTTTCACACGTGATCCACATCCTTAATGTATACGCTCCCAATGATCCTTCCAAAGAATTTTGGGCGAACCTCACCAACACTGTTAACGCACTCCCGAACGGTATGGTGATTGTGGGCGGTGACTTTAATGCAGCCCCATCCCCGGCTGTTGATAGAGGGCCTTGCAGGGGAATTCCCCGGTCCCACAGGAGAGGCGGACAAGACAAATTGTTACATACGTTCATGCAACAGTCGGGCCTTGTCGACATCTGGAGAGCTCAACACCCGGATACGAACGATTACACTTTTTATTCGCAGCCCCACGACACGTACTCCAGGATCGACTTGTTCTTGGTTAACCCCCCAACTGTTTCTAGAGTTTCAGAATCCGCAGTGGGGTCCATAACTTGGTTGGATCATGCGGATGTTTCTATTACTTTAGATAAACTGAGCGCAGCGACACCATGGACGTGGCGGTTAAATAGCTCGCTATTACAAGACCCAGAGATAGTTGAGATTGTCCGAAGGGAATTAAACGAATACTTTCTTAGGGAAGCCACATCGGGGGTCTCTAAAGCCGTAATTTGGGCGGCGCATAAATCTGTCATTAGAGGAATACTCATTAGAGAAGCGACACTAAAGAAACGCCGAAAATCTCAATTATTAGCGTCGCAGATGGGAGCTTTGAGATCGGCGGAACAGAGGCATGTCGGACCCCTCACGTACCAACTTGAAGACAGTACAAGATTTGAGGCATGGTATCCGTGACACGCTCCTGGACGACACCACGAGAGCTATTTTGTGGTCTCGGCGGACCTTCTACGAGAAGGCTAACAAAATGGATACCTTGTTGGCAAGATCCCTTAGACCACGTCAACGGAACACGCACATCATGAAGATTAAGGATGCTTCGGGAGTATACCAGACGAATCCCACTGACATCGCCAAAGTATTCTCCGGGTTCTACTCTGAACTATATAACCATTCGAGGAGTGACAACATGGACCCACAAAGACAAATGGACAGGATACAGGGTTTCCTCTCTGGGATCCATCTCCCGAAACTGAGCGAGGTCGATGTGAAAACTCTTAGCAGCCAGATTTCGGCAGAGGAAATTGATGCAGCAATCTCAACCTTGAAGAGCAATAAGGCACCTGGCCCGGATGGTTTCGACGGAAGCTACTATAAGACATTCAGGGAGGAACTTGTGCCCAACCTTGAATTGTGGTTCAACGACCTACAGGATGGGGGGATCACGGATCGAGATATGTCCCTAGCGAATATAGTCTTGTTGCCCAAACCTGGAAAGGATGACTCCCTCCCGGAGAATTTGCGCCCGATATCTTTAATTAATCATGACTCCAAGATCTTGGCCAAGGTGTTAGCGATCCGACTGAACCCGATTCTCACTAGCCTGGTCCATCCGGACCAGGTGGGCTTCGTACCGGGAAGGCAGTTATTCTAAAATACGAGACGCAACATCGATCTTATAGAGAGGCAAGCTAGACTGCAAATCCCGACATTGATGCTATCGCTGGACGCTGAAAAGGCGTTTGACAGAGTCAAATGGGCGTATCTATTTGAAACGCTACGCCACTTTGGTATGCCGGATCAGTTTATTACGACGATCCAAGCCCTATACTATCGAACGTCAGGGCACGGGTTAGGATAACAGGAGCGAAGTCTATCCCTTTCCCACTGAGTAACGGCACTAGGCAGGGCTGCCCTCTCTCACCGTTACTGTTTGTACTGTCATTGGAACCTCTCATGCAAAAGATACGCGCCACCCCTGAGATAAAGGGAATCGCGATACGGGGGCAGGAGTACGTTATCTCGGGATTTGCTGATGATGTACTACTGTCGTTGACAGATCCGCTGGAGTCTATGACAGCCCTGACGCGGATATTGGCAGAATACGGCACGGTGGCCGGATACAAGGTTAACCTGCACAAATCATGCGCGCTCCCCATCGGGATGAGCAGTGCAGAGGCTATGCATATCGGGAAGGCATTCAACTTCCACATGGCGAAAGATCATATTAAATACTTGGGCATATGGCTGACGGCGGATCCCTCCCTATTGCACCAACAGAACTATGTACCTCTGATCAGGCAATTAATGCGAGACATGGAGGGGTGGGTAGATAAACCGATCTCGTGGATCGGGAGGATACATTCGGTGAAAATGAATATACTGCCCCAGATACTTTTCCTCTTCCAAGCTCTCTCGATCCACTTGACCAAGTCTAGCTTGGGGACGCTCCAACAGGCCATCGGTAGGTTATCTGGCAGAATAGGAAACATAGGACATCACGGAATATACTCTACAGGGCGAAAGATAGGGGGGGTCTGGGGCTGCACAACCTCTACTATTACTATGTGGCGGCCCAGCTGACCCAGATAGCGTTATGGCATACGCCTCCTGGCGAGCGGCGATGGGTGGATTTGGAGTCCTCCTTACTAGGCCCGGATCTCCCCCAATACCTACTATGGACCCCTAGAGAATTTAGATCTCTGGACAGGTTTCCTTGCCAAGCGGTACAGACCTCCCTAAAGGTCTGGGACGCAGTTGCTCTCAAATATGGCTTGACTTCTACCCCGTCCCCGATGACGCCGTATTTGAGAAATTTCCCCCCGGGTATGCAGGCTCGGGACTTCAGGGGATTGGAAACCGCGGGACTACAGAGACTGTATCAACTATATGACAACGACTCCATTGTCTCGTTCGAGGAATTGAATAGTAGGACCCCACTGAGGCCTTTCGACTACTTTCGTTATATTCAACTTAGGGACTACGCACGAGCTGCTAGGATCAAACAGGCAGCACAGACGCCTTTGACGTTCTTTGAGAGGATGTGCTCCAGGGAACAGTTTCCAAATGGCCTCATCTCCTGTTTATACACTCACCTGAGTACGCACACCTCGGAGTGGTGGAATCTTAAGTACACTGATCAGTGGGAAGCGGACTTGAAGGAGGTGTTGGAGGGGGTCGAGTGGCAGGACAAGGCAGGACGCAAGCGTGGCTACAGAGTGACGCCCCTACCATAGCAATCACAAAACATAAAATAAAGGATACTTTTTTGATGGATAAATTGACGGCTCAGGTAAGGGGGACTACTAGGAAGTTTGAAAAGATTTGGGACCCGTGGATTAATAGCATAGCCAGCGACTGAGACGCGACCTGACTCGACCACATTCGACTTAACATCACAGCACTAAAGACACTGGAGGGATTAGTCCTTCACCACCTCACATGACTCCCATTTCTATGTGAGATTACTCAAAGGGGCACTTAGGATGGAGGGTTTATGAGGAAAGCCCCCCCCCCTCCCCCTTGTACTTCTACCCATTCAGAAGCACTTACCGGACCGCTTGCCCTCCCCCGCCCCACCCCACTTCCCCCACCCCTCTTTTTCTGTCCTCTCCACACCTGTCTCTCTCTCTACTTTTCTCTCCTTCCTCGAATTTTCGAGGAAGTTACCTTCTTTCTTTTTTCTGAATTCCCCCTTTTTTTGAACTATCTCTCATTGCCATTGTAAAGGATTGATCGCAACTACTGGGATTATGAGGGGTCTGCGGTACAGCTGGAGAAGCGAATGTGATTATCCATGATACCCTTAATTGCTCTAAGTACAAGTCAAAATATGATAGTTCTTTGTTTTATTTACTTGCATAAAAATACTTTGTGGGATGTATTGTGATACTTAAAGCGTTTCAGCACACTTGGAAATTGCAGATGACATTGCATTGTATGATCGCGGATTCTGTACTGTGTTATATATGGAACGTGCGTATATACGGATGCCGTTTTTACTGAATACCGCTGCGTAGATGCCTATTTTTATGCTGTATTTATATTTTTATGTGTGCTCTGTATCAGCTATCCTGCTTTGAAAAAATAAAGAATTAAAAAAAAAAAGAAAACATTAGATATTTCACGAAAACTTAATCATCGCACTATTAAGAGATTTGTGGCTGATTCAGAGCACAGACGGGTTTGTGCAGATAAAGGCACATTGAGGAAGATTTCTGCCAGATCCATGCATCGGATCAAGAGAGCAGCTGCTAAAATACCATTACATAGCAGCAAACAGATATTTTAAGCTGCTGGTGCCTCTGGAGTCCCACGGACATCAAGGTGTAGAGTCCTCCAGAGTCTTGCAACTGTGCAAACCTTCTATTCGGCCACTACTAACCAATGCTCACAAGCAGAAACGGCTGCATTGGGCAGAAAAATACATGAAGACTAATTTTCAAACAGTCCTGTTCACTGATGAGTGCCGTACAACCCTGGATGGTCCAGATGGATGGAGTAGTGGATGGTTGGTGGACGGCCACCCTGTTCCAACAAGGCTGCGACATAAGCAAGGCGGTGGTGGAGTCATGTTTTGGGCCGGAATCATGGAAAGAGAGCTGGTCAGCCTCTTTAGGGTCCCCAAAGGTGTAAAGATGACCTCTGCAAAGTATGTGGAGTTTCTGACTGATCACTTTCTTCCCTGGTACAGAAGGAAGAACTATGCTTTCCGTAATAAAATCATCTTCATGCATGACAAAGCACCATATGTATACCTCTTCATCAATGGCTGCTATGGGAGAGAAAGTCATGGTGTGGCCTCCATCCTCCCCTGACCTCAATAATATTGAAAACATTTGGAGCATCCTCAAGCTAAAGATCTATGAGGGTTGGAGGCAGTTTACATCCAAACAGCAGCTCTGAGAGGCTATTCTGACATCATGCAAACAAATTCAAGCAGAAACTGTCCAAAAACGTACAAGTTCAGTGGATGCAAGACTTGTGAAGCTGCTATCAAATAAGTGGTCCTATGTTAAAATGTAACGTGACCTGTTAAAATGTTTAAAAAGTTAAAATGTTTTAAGTTTGATTGAAATAGCTTTTGATTTCAGTAAATATGCTGCAAACACAACAAATGACAATTTTCAGTTCTTTACAAGCTATAAAGTGTTTTGAAACTTACTGTGCTTAATAATTTGGAACAGTGCATTGTAAGTTTTTTATGTTTCAAAAAAATATTGTTATCATTAGGAGGTTTGTTCAATAAAATTTGAATTGTACTTTTAATAGTTGATAACATGAGAATTATGCTGACTGTTATTTACATCAATTATTTAGGTAAATGAGAAAAATATAATTTGCATAATAATTTGGAACAGGGTGTATGACCTGTATTGTAAGCTGACAAATAATGTCTGGTCTCCTTAAAGTGAAAATGGGTCGGTAACCCAACACGTCCTGTGCATATGATTTGTTGCTTTATGAATCTATATCTCAACTTTTGGATGGCTTCTTCCACATACAGGAGGCTGCATGGACATTTCTAAATATATGTAGCATTAGCTGATTTAAATGTGAGAAAAATGTACCAGATATCTTTTTTTTCAATTTCTGGGTGGCTGAAGATGTCCCCTTTAATACATGTGTTAATTTTTTTTTTTTATATAATATCTAACTCTCCAGAGAAGCAGTTTTGCTGAGTTTTTTGTGTCTCCTCAGCCTTACTGGTAAACAGTCTGCTGTGCTGCAGAAAATGTTCTTTTTTTCTGCAATTTGCTATTTCTTTGCAACATGAATCCATTCAAAAGAAATGAAGTTATGTAGAACCAGAGGCACTTGTAGATGGAGTGTGCTATAAATTTGACAAGAGCACTTACGTAAGTGAGAAAAAATGGTTGTGAAGGGCAATCCTTGACTGACTAAAATTTAGGCCACATGTAAGTAGATCAACAATGGCATTAAAGGGACACTATAGACACCAGAAAAACTACAGCTTAATATAGTTTTTCAGTAAATATAGTCTGTCCCTGCAGCCATTTTTATGTAAGCATTGCCTTTTTAGAGAAAAGACAGTGTTTATATTGCTGCCTAGGGACACCTCCAGTGGCAGTCAATAAGACAGCCATTAGAGGTGCTTCCTGGGTCAGTGCTGTACGTTCATTCAGAGTTTCCACACTCCCATGGAGACGCCCAACATTCCTCATAGAGATGCATTGATTTAATGCATTTCTATGAGAAGATGTTGATTGGCCAGCACAGCATTTGGCTCCGCCCCACCCTGCCTCCTTGGCTGACATCATCAAAACTAATGATCGCAGCCAATCCAATGCTTTCCCATAGGAAAGAGATTGTCAATCCTACTGACCTCAGCCAAGGAGACTGGGTTGGGAATGTGGAGAGGGGGGGTGGCGGAACCAACACCAGTGGACCCAAGCGGCACTGGAACAAGATACGTTTGTAGCTTTTTCAGGTGATTTTAGCACTATAGGGTCAGGAATATACGTTTGTATTTCTGACCCTATAGTGATTTTTAAATGTTAGAGACCCACATGTGACTACAGAAAAAAGGTTAAGGAGATATGGTATCACAGGCAGGAGTCCAGAAGAGGACCCTCTCTAGAAAAAAATAAGTCCATAGGTATTCTTGCTGGCCATTGGTGTATCTATGTGGAGTATGATGGTAAGTATCGGGGTGACTAGGATGAGAATTTTTTGTGTTTTTAATTCAGATGCTTGAAAATACTTTTAAATTATTTTTATATTTCTTTCAAAGCAGTCAACAGACAGCCAAAAGCCCTACTACTCTACACGACCACCTTAGAAAGGCACAGGGACGTCTTTCCGCATGGGCATGCTGAGCAGTTGCTTGGGGGCCCCACAGGCATAGGGGCCCCACCGTGCTGCCCAGTGTGCCCAGGTTGACAGTAGAGATCCTTTGATCTCCACTGCCGGCCCATGGAGAGCCGGCCCTGCTCTCTTGCCCTGGGCCCTCTCTTACTAACCGGCCCAAAGGCCCTTCGAGAGAGGGGAGAGAGATGGTGGAGGGACCCGGAGGCAGGAGGAGGGACCTGGGAGGCAGATCGCTCCTCCCACGAGCATGTTGCGTGGAGCGTTGCCATGGCCACAGTGCTCAGCCCGGGAGGAGTGAAGGCAGCCTGCAGCCAGAGGAGCTGCAGGCTATATAGATTACCAATGGACAGGGGAGGGCTGGCAGCCTTAGGCCTGGGGGGCAAAACCAGTCAAGTGGCCCTTTGCGCCACCAAATCAGTTCACCATCCATGCCCACCTTTTTCTGGTTTTATAACGGATATTGATGTAATGCTAATCAGTAGCTCTTTGCCATACCCGCTCCTTCACGGCTCTGACTTTCAATGTTGTCAGAGCACAGGCTGAGAATCTCTGAGCCTGTGCTCTGACTCAGTAACTGAGCGCCGGAACCACGAGGGAGAGGATATGATCTGACTGCACCTACTGCTGGTGCGCACCAGTGGACCACCAGCGAATCGTTTAAATTAAATATGCTGGTGTACCCAACTTGTGAGCTGTGTTGGCCGCCGGGCGCCTCTGTGGTCATGGCACCCTGCGTGACCGCACAGCTTGCCCACCCCAACGGCTGGCCCTGCTGACACACACTGATGTTACTACTTAGACATCCCTCAATATTAATACAGAGATGAGAGTAAACACAAATAAACTGTGGAAACTAGAGCTGATCCCCCACAAATTTATAAAGGTTTGCTTAGAGGATTTATTCAAGATTAAATCATGCCTCCTCCTCTCTCCCCCATGCGCTGCTCTGTAGGCTGGGAGGAAATGAAGAGTAATCACAGTCTCCCAGCACAACGCCACCTGTGGCTGCATGGGGTACAGCTGTTTAATGTAATGCTTGCAGGACGGCCAGCTGCCGCAGAACCTCTTTGTTTCCGTCTCTGCAAAGGGCTCCAGGCACTGCTTGTTGTGAGTGTGAGCCACTGTAAATTAGGGGCAGAGGGCACTTGCACTGCGGTCAAGACGGGTCTGGGCAGGAGGAGAGTGCAGTGCAATCAGTGCACTCCCCTCCTGTGGGTCACCAGTAGACTGGTGCACCTGCCCAGGATCAGAGCCGGTGCAAGGATTTTTGCCGCCCTAGACAAAATATAAATTTGCCGCCCCCCCCCCCCCATGTGACATCACAATGCCCCACCCGTATGATCTGCCATATGAACTAACGCCAGTGCTGCACACAGTGTGTGTTTACATTAAAAAGCCTGCAGGGACCAGCTATAGACACCAGAACCACTTCATTAAGCTATAGTGTCCCTTTAATGTGAGGTAAATTATAGATTAGTGTCACTAATAATATACTAGATTGCCTACTTACAATTAGATGAGGATGATGATGGGCTGCAGTTTGGCTCCACTGGTCTGGTGTAGAACAGGACCTCTGGAGGCTGTTTGCAACTGTGGTCACAAAATTCAACGTTCTGGGAGAATTGGAAGCAGCTCCATTTTTTGGGGGCCTCTTACACAGCTCAAGGTCTGGGCTCCAGTGCCTGACGGTGAGTATGCCCATAAGGCCCACTCATAAGTCCACTTGTATGTTCCACCCACCCATGAGCTCGCTCACAGGGAGTGGAGTGTGTAGGGGATGTGTTATGTGTTATCTAATATGTGTGCTTATGGTATGTAGTGTATAGGGATACCAGTTTGTGCAGGTGATGCAGTGTGTTTGTGTGTAGTGGAAGCAGTGTGTATTTGTGTATAAGGGATGTATTATGTGTTTCTGGTTGTGTGTGAGGGATGCATTGTGTGAATCTGTGTTTGTATGCATAAGGGATGCAAGATGTGTGTCTGTATGTGTGTGCATTGAGTGTAAGAGATGCATTGTGTTTCTGTGTGTATGTAAGAAAAACAGTGTGTGTGTTTGCATGTGTGTGTAAAGGTTTGCATTGTATGTTTCTGTGTATGTGTGCAAATGATGCATTGTCTTTGTGTGTAAGGGTTGCATTGTGTGTGTGTGTAATGGATGCATTGTGTGTTTCTCTGTGTGTAAGGGAAGCATGTTCTGTTTCTGTGTATGTATAGGGATGCATTGTGTGTTTCTGTGTATGTATAGGGATGCATTGTGTTTCTGTGTATGTATAGGGATGCATTGTGTGTGTGTGTGTGTGCGCGCGTAGTGTTAAAGAGCTCCCTGTCTTGCCCCCTGTCCTATAGAGCTGTCCCTTCTGTCCATTAGAGCTCTCCTCTGCCCCTTAGTGGTCTCTCCTCTCCCCCACCCTCCCCTAGCGGTCTCTTCTCACACTCACCCACCCTCCCTGTGCTCTTCTCATCCCCCCTCCACCCTCCCTGTGTTCTTCTCACTCCTCCCTCTGTGTGTTCTCACTCCTCCCTCTGTGTGTTCTCACCCCCCCGTGTTCTTCTTACCCCCCTCCTCCCTGTGTTCTTCTTACTCCCCCCCTTGTTCTTCTTACCCCCTTCTTCTTATTACTCCCCCTTCTTCTTACCCTCCTCCTTCTTCTTACCCCTTCCTTCTTCTTCTTACCCCCCTTCTTCTTCTTACCCCCTTCTTCTTCTTACCCCCCTTCTTCTTCTTACCCCCTTCTTCTTTTTACTCCCCCCTCTTCTTCTTACTCCCCCCTTGTTCTTCTTACCCCCTTCTTATTATTACTCCCCCTTCTTCTTACCCTCCTTCTTCTTCTTACCCCTTCCTTCTTCTTCTTACCCCCCTTCTTCTTCTTACCCCCCTTCTTCTTCTTACCCCCCCTTCTTCTTCTTACCCCCTTCTTCTTCTTACCCCCTTCTTCTTCTTACTCCCCCCTCTTCTTCTTACTCCCCCCTCTTCTTCTTACTCCCCCTTCTTCTTCTTACCCCCCTCTTCTTCTTACTCCCCTTCTTCTTCTTACCCCCCTCTTCTTCTTGCCCCCTTCTTCTAATTACTCCCCACTCTTGTTCTTACTCCCCCCTTCTTCTTCTTACCCCCCTCTTTTTCTTATCTCCCCTTCTTCTTACTCCCCCATCTTATTATCCCCCTCCCCTCTTCTTACTCCCTCTCTTCCCTCTTCTTACTCCCCCCTCTTCTTACTCCCCCCTCCCCTCTTCTTACTCCCCCCTTCTTCTTACTCTCCCCCCTCCCCTTCTTCTTACTCTCCCCCCTCCCCTTTTCTTACTCTCACCCCTCCCCTTTTCTTACTCTCCCCCCCTCCCCTCTTTTTACTCTCCCCCCTCCCCTCTTTTTACTCTCCCCCCTCCCCTCTTTATACTCTCCCCCTCCCCTCTTTTTACTCTCCCCCCTCCCCTCTTTTTACTCTCCCCCCTCCCCTCTTTTTACTCTTCCCCCCGCTCCCCTCTTCTTACTCTCCCCCCTCCCCTCTTCTTACTCTCCCCCTCCCCTTTTCTTACTCTCCCCCCCCTTTTCTTACTCCCCCCCCCTCTTTTTACTCTCCCCCCTCCTCTCTTTTTACTCCCCCCCTCCCCTCTTTTTACTCTCCCCCCTTCCCTCTTTTTACTCTCCCCCTCCCCTCTTAATACTCTCCCCCCCTCCCCTCTTTTTACTCTCCCCCCTCCTCTCTTTTTACTCTCCCCCCCTCCCCTCTTTTTACTCTTCCCCCCTCCCCTCTTCTTACTCTCCCCCCCTTCTTCTTACCCCCCTTCTTCTTACCCCCTCCCCTGTAGGTGGCCGAGCTGCACTCCGGTCCGCGGTCCCGGCCGGAGTGACCGGAAGGTGCTCAGTGTGCACCTTCCTGTCAGTCCGGCCGGGTACAGGAAACAGAAACTCCTGTTCCGCGCGGAACAGGGGTTTCTGTTTCCTGTACCCGGCCGGACTGACAGGAAGTGCACACTCAGTGCACTTTCCTATCACTCCGGCCGGGACCGCGGACCGGAGACCAGCTCGGCCACCTACAGGGGAGGGGAGGGAGGGGAGAATCTGTTCTGCAGCCGCCTGAGCGCTCTTTACAGAGCGCTCGGCGGCTGCAGCATTTAAAGGGCCGGCCCGCCGCGGCCGGTCCTAAAAGAATTTCGGGCGGCCTGGGGGGCAATTGCCTCCCTGCCCCCCGGCCCAGCCCGCCCCTGCCAATGGACCACCAGGGCTGGCTGTCCCCCTCCCCATTCAATCACACACATACACACACATCATCCTTACACACAAACACATACACTGCACCCCTCAATGCAGTCTGTGTGTATTAAGCAGCCTGTGTGTGGGGGCCCATAATGCTGTAAAGATGACACTGTAAACTTAAGGGAAAGTAAATAGTGGGACGTGGAAAGGGAGGTGATGGAGGCTGTGGGAAAGAAGAGTATTTCCGTTCCAGCTGTCTTTTTTGTGTAAAATGTGAGCACATCCAATTGAAAATTTCTTAGAGGCACGAAGGGATGCACGAGGAGTTCTTGGGTATTTAAGAAAGTGGACCATGGGCTTCAGGTAAACTTCCAATTTTTGTCAAACATCTTAAATATGGATTGAAAAAAAATGCACTATGGCTTCCTTCCACCAAAAACCCTACAATATGCTGCTATGATTATTGATTTTGGACTTCCTGGGGATTATTTCTAGGTATCTTCAGAAGCAGAACATGGAAAAGGTGTGAAACAGCGTTTTAGGAACCTGAAATAGGTATTATCCCACAGTATTCGGAACAGTTGTGCGGCCCAAAGACATACAACAATAAAACAAACAGTAATTTGGATAGTTTTTTTTTTTTTTTTATCTGCCTCATTAAGATTAAATCATTTTACAGTTCTCCTTCCAAGACTGGATTCCGTATCAGCCCCTTATGTATCAGTTCCTTATCAACCTAACTTTTACTTATGAGTAAGTCAAAGGTATGTTTTTGTTTTTTTTTATATTCTTTATTTTTGCGAGTATTCGCCAAAAGATAACAAGACATATGAAACTTATAGGTACACATCCATACATATATATATATATCAAGAACTGGGGGTTTCATAGCAGTAGTCAACTCTTTTTAAATTTAAGTTGCCAGGGGTTCCCTCTGTTTGGACAGTGTGTGTTAGGTCGGTGTGGTTTCATGAGGGGAGCTAGCTTGGGATCTTGTAGCGCCTTATCGCTTATCGATCTCTCTATGTGCTTTGTGCTCTGCTAAGGTGTTTGGTGGGCAGGGGTGGTTAGCTGGTTAGCCTCTGCTGGCAACTTTACTTGCTTATAGAATATAGCCTGGGGTGAGGCTTAGGGTATGGGCCGTATGTGCATAGGGCTTGTAGGTGGGTGAGTGACGGCTGCCGTTCGTTGCACACAATGTGAAGGGGGGGTGATAAAACATAACAGTGGGCTAATCTTATAGCTCGCGGAGCCAGTGAAGTCCTGTATTAGGGTAAGGTTGTCTCTGCGGTGGGTCTCTGCGACCGACAGTCATGTGGGCCACGCTAAGTGCGGGCCAGTTGTAGATGTGTCGGCAGGTGCGGTCTTCAAGTAGGTTGCTCATGTCCCCCTTTCCTGGGTACGAAGGGAGTGATGCCCTCGACTGTCCATTTCGGGTGGTCCATCCTTGGCACCTTCTCTGCTGTTATTCCCAGGAGCCGGAGGAATGCTGGTGCTTCCAGGAGGGATGTCAGCTTATGCAGTGTGCCAGCCTTGTCAACCAGGATCCGACGTGTGCCCCACCGGTAGGGGATCGCGTGCTCTTGCAGTAGCTGGGTGACTGGCTTGAGGTT
The DNA here is from genome assembly GCF_036172605.1 of Pelobates fuscus. Taxonomy (NCBI): domain Eukaryota; kingdom Metazoa; phylum Chordata; class Amphibia; order Anura; family Pelobatidae; genus Pelobates; species Pelobates fuscus. The sequence continues at coordinate 323,814,188 of NC_086320.1, read as the reverse complement.
TCTTCGCCAGAGGAGCGTATGTCTGGATAAATCCCGGTAGAATATCAGTTGTGCCCCCTCAAAGGACACAGTTGCGGAGTCCCTCACCGCTGCCATGATTGCTCCGCGGTCAGAGTTCCTGGACATTTTCAGCAGGACATCCTTAGGTGCTTCGCGGACTGCGCTGGGAGCCTTGGAAAGGCGAAAGCAGGAGTCCACCGCAACCTGCTTAGCCTGTTTGGGCAGCAGCAGTGTGGCGATGAGCCTTCGGCAGTAGTGGGGGAGCTCCGCTCCGGCAACTGTTTCCGGTATCCCCCGGATTCTGAGGTTGCGGGCTCTAGCTCTGTCCTCCAGTGAAGCGATTTGCCCCTGCTGGTCTGCGCATTGCTTTTGTAGGGCGCTGATGGCGGCGTCAGTGGCCGATTGAGCCAGTTTGGTGCCTTCCAAATCCTCTTCCACTGCCTTCACTTTGTCAGTGAGTTTGGCCACCGCCTCCCTGATCGGGGCCATGTCTGCCTGGAACATGGCTTTGATTTCGACCATTAAGGCCTTGATGTCAGACTTGGTTGCTGGTGCAGAGTCTGCCAGAACGACAGTTGGTGACCCTGTGTGTGGCCGGGATGGCGGATAAAAATCAGCGAGGGCGTCGTCATCATCCGATGATGTTGGTGTGCAGGCCTCAGCCGCCGCCATTTTGGCTGTGCCGAGCCGCGGCGCCGTGTGGAGGAAGTCTCCGATATTGCGGGAGCCCGATCCCGGGTCCGCCCGGAGTTTCTTCGCTTTCTTCCCCATAACTGGGGCAACGTGCAGGTACTTTTGGGGCTCAGTGGCAGGTTCGGAATCCGCTAATTGTCGGTTTGACAGATTTAGTGCACGGAGCTGTTCCGATGTGCGTCCAGCTCGTGCAGGCACTGGCTCCGTCCCGTCAAAGGTATGTTTTACAATATAAATACAATCTACAATTTATGAATACATATGGAGAAATTAGGTGTTTGAAAACACACTAATGACTTATCCTTACACATCACATTGAAAATAATACTAATACATGGGAAATCGTTATGCCAGTATTACCAGAAATATACCACTAGATGTCAATACAGGTTGAGGAAGAATCAGTAATTAAGATATATTTCGCCCGACAACGTGTCCCTAGATGACATATTGTGCTTTCAAAAAATGTTGCAAGTGTACCTCTTACATACTAAAAAACAGAAAATTATCTGAGTTTAATGAGATGTGTTTGCAAGACCATGTTGTATAATTTATTAAATACATTTTACAACTTTGAAAGAACTTGCAGTATATTGTCTACTAATAACGATACATAGAAAATGAAAAAACTGTACAATGCAAGGTTGGAGCGTCCAATGTTTAGGCGAATCCTTACAGTGTTATACAATATATAGTAACTAGTTCATTGTATGTGTGCCAATGTAGAAAAGCATTTTTAGATACATTTCCAGAGTTAAAGAAACACTCCAAACACAGAATACGCGTCAGGTTGCTGAAGCACTTTGTGTGAAGTCTAGTTTTCATTTTATAAAAGTGTTGATTTGAATAAAAACAATGGAGGTGACGATGAGATTCACAATAGATTTACTCACCAATGTCAAGTGACAGAATGAAACATTTTGTTTAATGCTATGCTATGCTATTGACTGCTATTCAGAATGTAACAAGTAAAACGTAAAATTGTAGAATTAAAAAAATGACTAAACATATAAGATCCCATTAAGATCACAACTTGAAATTTGAATAATTAAAAAAATCAAGGAGCAAACTTACATATTTTACCATTTAATAGAATACACATTTTGGCAAATTATGTTTTATATGTTTGAGCTTGTATATTTGAAATGATAGCTTTTTGAAACGTAGTCAAGTGATATGTCCGTGATATATTCAATTCCGTGCAAAATATTGCTTGTTCCAGTCTTATCCATGAAAACATGCACACTAAAAACTGTTGATTTTTGAAAAATGTAAACCTTTATGAACCAAAAAAAATGCATATAAAAAAAATATTAAGTTCCAGTATTGTATTTATCTTTGAAATCCTATCAAGTAATTAAAGTTAAAACTGGGAAACAGATATTTACAAATTGGGTGAATGTCTGCCTCTATCAAATTTGTTTCCTAGCATTTTGAAATTTTTAAACATCTGTCTATTTCTCTTCTTGGCATGATAAGCCCAACACTTGGCTGTATCATTCCTGCTCTTCTTGTAGTATTTTGTAATTTGTTGGAAGCATGCTAAGTTAACGGAAAAAGAATGCAGTGTTAGCCTCACTTGACACATTGATAAACTCTACTTGACATCGAGAGATTGATGTCCTGATTTAGCATGGTAGAACGGGAAACAGTAAAGCTAACAATAAATATTATTAGCATTTCTTCATTACTTTTTTGGATACCTTGTTAAGGAATAATGCATTGGATATACCTCGCTTGACCATGATTACATGCTAAACCTGTCACCCATGCAGTGTATAGTAAAATATTAAAATATCTCTCTGCCAGATGTTCCAGTACTGATCTGCACTGTTCAGCTTCTTCTGCACTTCTGCTGGCATACGATGGAAACCCTGTGCGCATGCTCTTAACAGCTCGTGTCAATAATGATAGTAAGGGAAGTAGAGGAACAACTGTGAGAGTTGAAGCCAGGTTATTCCAATGGAAGATAAGAAGAAATTAGAAAACCTCAACAAAAGAATCAGAGCTTGACCTAAGCTCTACCCAGTGTGAGGAATTGTCAAGTACTAGGATCTACCCAGTACAGAAGAACAGGTTATGAAAGATGGAGATTGGAAGACTCATAAAGAAAAAATGATAAGGTGAGATGACAGACACTTTATACATTGTTAATGATGCTGAACGTTTGCTTAGATGAGCTCTTCATTAACGTATTATTGATGCCTCGGACCTTGGTAAAGTAGAGATAAATAATACCATCTAGATTACAAACTGTGAGGAGATTATGTGTTTTTTTTCTCTTGCCAGGTCTTTCTGAAGCTAGATCCTAAGTGTTTATGCAATATCAATACCTCTGTTGCCATGCTGTCCTTGATCTTCTCCTCCTGCACGTTGTAATCAATGCTGATTGGAGCACCACCACCAGATTTCTAAGCCACTTTGTTGAGCAAGTCCATTTTAATTTTAGTTTAAGACTTACAGTCATAATATCTATGGTTTCTTGCTTACTCTACACACTGTCCATAACCTTAGCCCATACAGATGTCCATAAGAACTGACTCTTGCTTCTGAAGGAGCAAACACAATTTTGGAATGTTCTAAGATGGCATCAACTACAGCTACATTTTCGTCATGTGAATACCATATCTTTTTGGCATTCTGCATAGTGTCTGAAGAGCTACCTGGATTGTCCTGCCTGTGTCCCTCTGTCTCCCTTACCCAACCCGGCCTGCTTTTTTCTTCCTCTCAAACTATTTGACATGTGTCTATCACACACATTCTCTTTTTCTTGCAACCACTTTCTGTTCTCTCCTTTACCTGCACCATTCATTCGCCAGCAATTATCCTAGCAGCCGCAGAAACATTCATAGTTAGTGATGTCCCTAACGGTTCGCTGGCGAATAGTTCCTGGCGAACATAGCATGTTCACGTTCGCCACGGACGGCGAACATATGCGATGTTCGGTCCGCCCCCTATTCATCATCATTGAGTAAACTTTGACCCTGTACCAGACACATTCCAGCCAATCAGCAGCAGACCCTCCCACCCAGACCCTCTCACCTCCTAGACAGCATACAATTTAGATTAATTCTGAAGCTGCATTCTTTTTTTTTTGTATTATTTTTTTTGTATTATTTTTTTGTGTTTGTGTTTATTATACATTATCCTCCATAGCCAGTAACCAGTGTTTATTATACATTATCCCCCGTAGCCAGCAACATGTGTTTATTATACATTATCCCCCCATAGCCAGTAACCTGTGTTTATTATACATTATCCTCCCATAGCCAGTAACCTGTGTTTATTATACATTATCCTCCCCCTAGCCAGTAACCTGTGTTTATTACACATTATCCTCCCATAGCCAGTAACCTGTGTTTATTATACATTATCCTCCCATAGCCAGTAACCTGTGTTTATTATACATTATCCTCCCATAGCCAGTAACCTGTGTTTATTATACATTATCCCCCCCATAGCCAGTAACCTGTGCTTATTATACATTATCTCCCCCATAGCCAGCAACTTGTGTTTATTATACATTATCCCCCCACAACCAGTAACCTGTGTTTATTATACATTATCCCCCCACAACCAGTAACCTGTGTTTATTATACATTATGCCCCCATAGCCAGTAACCTGTGTTTATTATACATTATCCTCCCCATAGCCAGTAACCTGTGTTTATTATACATTATCCCCCCATAGCCAGTAACCTGTGCTTATTATACATTATCCTCCCATAGCCAGTAACCTGTGTTTATTATACATTATCCCTCCCATAGCCAGTAACATGTGTTTATTATACATTATCCCTCCCATAGCCAGTAACCTGTGTTTATTATACATTATCCCTCCCATAGCCAGTAACCTGTGTTTATTATGCATTATCCCTCCCATAGCCAGTAACCTGTGTTTATTATACATTATCCCCCAATAGCCAGTAACCTGTGTTTATTATACATTATCCCCCCATAGCCAGTAACCTGTGTTTATTATACATTACCCTCCCATAGCCAGTAACCTGTGTTTATTATACATTATCCCTCCCATAGCCAGTAACCTGTGTTTATTATACATTATCCTCCCATAGCCAGTAGCCTGTGATTATTATACATTATCCCCACGATAGCCAGTAACCTGTGCTTATTATACATTATCCACCCATAGCCAGTAACCTGTGTTTATTATACATTATCCCCCCATAGCCAGTAACCTGTGCTTATTATACATTATCCTCCCATAGCCAGTAACCTGTGTTTATTATACATTATCCCTCCCATAGCCAGTAACATGTGTTTATTATACATTATCCCTCCCATAGCCAGTAACCTGTGTTTATTATACATTATCCCTCCCATAGCCAGTAACCTGTGTTTATTATGCATTATCCCTCCCATAGCCAGTAACCTGTGTTTATTATACATTATCCCCCAATAGCCAGTAACCTGTGTTTATTATACATTATCCCCCCATAGCCAGTAACCTGTGTTTATTATACATTACCCTCCCATAGCCAGTAACCTGTGTTTATTATACATTATCCCTCCCATAGCCAGTAACCTGTGTTTATTATACATTATCCTCCCATAGCCAGTAACCTGTGCTTATTATACATTATCCACCCATAGCCAGTAACCTGTGCTTATTATACATTATCCACCCATAGCCAGTAACCTGTTCTTATTATACATTATCCCTCCCATAGCCAGTAACCTGTGCTTATTATACATTATCCTCCCATAGCCAGTAACCTGTGTTTATTATACATTATCCCCCCATAGCCAGTAACCTGTGCTTATTATACATTATCCTCCCATAGCCAGTAACCTGTGTTTATTATACATTATCCCTCCCATAGCCAGTAACCTGTGTTTATTATACATTATCCCTCCATAGCCAGTAACCTGTGTTTATTATACATTATCCCCCCATAGCCAGTAACCTGTGCTTATTATACATTATCCTCCCATAGCCAGTAACCTGTGTTTATTATACATTATCCCTCCCATAGCCAGTAACCTGTGTTTATTATACATTATCCTCCCATAGCCAGTAACCTGTGTTTATTATACATTATCCTCCCCCTAGCCAGTAACCTGTGTTTATTATACATTATCCTCCCATAGCCAGTAACCTGTGTTTATTATACATTATCCCTCCCATAGCCAGTAACCTGTGTTTATTATACATTATCCCTCCCATAGCCAGTAACCTGTGTTTATTATACATTATCCCCCCATAGCCAGTAACCTGTGTTTATTATACATTATCCCCCCACAACAAGTAACCTGTGTTTATTATACATTATCCCCCCATAGCCAGTAACCTGTGCTTATTATACATTATCCTCCCATAGCCAGTAACCTGTGTTTATTATACATTATCCCTCCCATAGCCAGTAACCTGTGTTTATTATACATTATCCTCCCATAGCCAGTAACCTGTGTTTATTATACATTATCCTCCCCCTAGCCAGTAACCTGTGTTTATTATACATTATCCTCCCATAGCCAGTAACCTGTGTTTATATACTTTTTTGGATACCTTGTTAAGGAATAATGCATTGGATATACCTCGCTTGACCATGATTACATGCTAAACCTGTCACCCATGCAGTGTATAGTAAAATATTAAAATATCTCTCTGCCAGATGTTCCAGTACTGATCTGCACTGTTCAGCTTCTTCTGCACTTCTGCTGGCATACGATGGAAACCCTGTGCGCATGCTCTTAACAGCTCGTGTCAATAATGATAGTAAGGGAAGTAGAGGAACAACTGTGAGAGTTGAAGCCAGGTTATTCCAATGGAAGATAAGAAGAAATTAGAAAACCTCAACAAAAGAATCAGAGCTTGACCTAAGCTCTACCCAGTGTGAGGAATTGTCAAGTACTAGGATCTACCCAGTACAGAAGAACAGGTTATGAAAGATGGAGATTGGAAGACTCATAAAGAAAAAATGATAAGGTGAGATGACAGACACTTTATACATTGTTAATGATGCTGAACGTTTGCTTAGATGAGCTCTTCATTAACGTATTATTGATGCCTCGGACCTTGGTAAAGTAGAGATAAATAATACCATCTAGATTACAAACTGTGAGGAGATTATGTGTTTTTTTCTCTTGCCAGGTCTTTCTGAAGCTAGATCCTAAGTGTTTATGCAATATCAATACCTCTGTTGCCATGCTGTCCTTGATCTTCTCCTCCTGCACGTTGTAATCAATGCTGATTGGAGCACCACCACCAGATTTCTAAGCCACTTTGTTGAGCAAGTCCATTTTAATTTTAGTTTAAGACTTACAGTCATAATATCTATGGTTTCTTGCTTACTCTACACACTGTCCATAACCTTAGCCCATACAGATGTCCATAAGAACTGACTCTTGCTTCTGAAGGAGCAAACACAATTTTGGAATGTTCTAAGATGGCATCAACTACAGCTACATTTTCGTCATGTGAATACCATATCTTTTTGGCATTCTGCATAGTGTCTGAAGAGCTACCTGGATTGTCCTGCCTGTGTCCCTCTGTCTCCCTTACCCAACCCGGCCTGCTTTTTTCTTCCTCTCAAACTATTTGACATGTGTCTATCACACACATTCTCTTTTTCTTGCAACCACTTTCTGTTCTCTCCTTTACCTGCACCATTCATTCGCCAGCAATTATCCTAGCAGCCGCAGAAACATTCATAGTTAGTGATGTCCCGAACGGTTCGCTGGCGAATAGTTCCTGGCGAACATAGCATGTTCACGTTCGCCACGGACGGCGAACATATGCGATGTTCGGTCCGCCCCCTATTCATCATCATTGAGTAAACTTTGACCCTGTACCTCACAGTCAGCAGACACATTCCAGCCAATCAGCAGCAGACCCTCCCACCCAGACCCTCTCACCTCCTAGACAGCATACAATTTAGATTAATTCTGAAGCTGCATTCTTTTTTTTTTGTATTATTATTTTTTTTGTATTATTTTTTTGTGTTTGTGTTTATTATACATTATCCTCCATAGCCAGTAACCAGTGTTTATTATACATTATCCCCCGTAGCCAGCAACATGTGTTTATTATACATTATCCCCCCATAGCCAGTAACCTGTGTTTATTATACATTATCCTCCCATAGCCAGTAACCTGTGTTTATTATACATTATCCTCCCATAGCCAGTAACCTGTGTTTATTATACATTATCCTCCCCCTAGCCAGTAACCTGTGTTTATTACACATTATCCTCCCATAGCCAGTAACCTGTGTTTATTATACATTATCCTCCCATAGCCAGTAACCTGTGTTTATTATACATTATCCCCCCCATAGCCAGTAACCTGTGCTTATTATACATTATCTCCCCCATAGCCAGCAACTTGTGTTTATTATACATTATCCCCCCACAACCAGTAACCTGTGTTTATTATACATTATCCCCCCACAACCAGTAACCTGTGTTTATTATACATTATGCCCCCATAGCCAGTAACCTGTGTTTATTATACATTATCCTCCCCATAGCCAGTAACCTGTGTTTATTATACATTATCCCCCCATAGCCAGTAACCTGTGTTTATTATACATTATCCTCCCATAGCCAGTAACATGTGTTTATTATACATTATCCCTCCCATAGCCAGTAACCTGTGTTTATTATACATTATCCCTCCCATAGCCAGTAACCTGTGTTTATTATGCATTATCCCTCCCATAGCCAGTAACCTGTGTTTATTATACATTATCCCCCAATAGCCAGTAACCTGTGTTTATTATACATTATCCCCCCATAGCCAGTAACCTGTGTTTATTATACATTACCCTCCCATAGCCAGTAACCTGTGTTTATTATACATTATCCCTCCCATAGCCAGTAACCTGTGTTTATTATACATTATCCTCCCATAGCCAGTAGCCTGTGATTATTATACATTATCCCCCCGATAGCCAGTAACCTGTGTTTATTATACATTATCCTCCCATAGCCAGTAACCTGTGCTTATTATACATTATCCACCCATAGCCAGTAACCTGTGCTTATTATACATTATCCACCCATAGCCAGTAACCTGTGCTTATTATACATTATCCCTCCCATAGCCAGTAACCTGTGCTTATTATACATTATCCTCCCATAGCCAGTAACCTGTGTTTATTATACATTATCCCCCCATAGCCAGTAACCTGTGCTTATTATACATTATCCTCCCATAGCCAGTAACCTGTGTTTATTATACATTATCCCTCCCATAGCCAGTAACCTGTGTTTATTATACATTATCCCTCCATAGCCAGTAACCTGTGTTTATTATACATTATCCCCCCATAGCCAGTAACCTGTGCTTATTATACATTATCCTCCCATAGCCAGTAACCTGTGTTTATTATACATTATCCCTCCCATAGCCAGTAACCTGTGTTTATTATACATTATCCTCCCATAGCCAGTAACCTGTGTTTATTATACATTATCCTCCCCCTAGCCAGTAACCTGTGCTTATTATACATTATCCTCCCATAGCCAGTAACCTGTGTTTATTATACATTATCCCTCCCATAGCCAGTAACCTGTGTTTATTATACATTATCCCTCCCATAGCCAGTAACCTGTGTTTATTATACATTATCCCCCCATAGCCAGTAACCTGTGTTTATTATACATTATCCCCCCACAACAAGTAACCTGTGTTTATTATACATTATCCCCCCATAGCCAGTAACCTGTGCTTATTATACATTATCCTCCCATAGCCAGTAACCTGTGTTTATTATACATTATCCCTCCCATAGCCAGTAACCTGTGTTTATTATACATTATCCTCCCATAGCCAGTAACCTGTGTTTATTATACATTATCCTCCCCCTAGCCAGTAACCTGTGTTTATTATACATTATCCTCCCATAGCCAGTAACCTGTGTTTATTATACATTATCCTCCCATAGCCAGTAACCTGTGTTTATTATACATTATCCCTCCCATAGCCAGTAACCTGTGTTTATTATACATTATCCCCCCACAACAAGTAACCTGTGTTTATTATACATTATCCCCCCACAACTAGTAACCTGTGTTTATTATACATTATCCTCCCATAGCCAGTAACCTGTGTTTATTATACATTATCCCCCCTGTGGGGATATTTATGGGATAATAATTGTAACAGTTGAGAATTGCCTACGATTTTCAATTCTCAGATCCCAAAGGTCGTTATCGTTATAAGTGAAATGTATATCATATAATAAATCACAATTTGTTATAAAAATAGATAATTTATTGGGACATTTTAGAATAATAATAATCAATGGAAATTCAGTATAACATGAATATGCAATACAAAGTGGCAATACATTTCCTGGTTAATACAGTCTTATCTATAGCATTAGCTGTCAAGAGATTTATGACCCTTTCACGGAGAGACGAAGTGAAACTCACACACAGCCTCTTCTAGGGATTTAAGATCTACTCCTATGTAATTTTAAATAAAATAATATTTAAACAGTCAGTAATCACTTCCTTGATCCATCCAATGCGAAATCTTACTATGTTATATAAGCTGATATTTTAATTAATTTGTCTAACAGATATTTTATCTTATTTTAGAGCAAATCAATACAGCTGGATAAATGTCACGATAGGCTAACGTGATATTTCACATAAATACAGAATTAGGGTTTTATCTGCAGAATAAAAGTGTAATAATGTATTTCTTATTAATAAGATTTCTAAATATGGAAATCTGAACGTGCTTTTATCCAGTCATATATCATGCTTTTAATTTTAATTAATTTTAATTAATTAATTAAATGCCAGTATATTTACCAGTTAAGTAGATATTTTCTCATCAGATATTCTCAGGTAGCTTGTTTGTCATGGGTCTCTTCCTCTGCATGGAGTGTAAGAGTTTCTGAGTGTCATGGGCTTCTCTGCATTGTCCCTCCTGGCTCTGCCTTGATCGATCTCTCTCCCTGAATCTTTGAATTTCGAGAGTGTTGTCAATCTCTCTGAATGCTTGACTTTTTAAAGGGGAAACTTTGTCTGTTCGTCAGTGATTGTAGACCAATCACAGCACTGTGGGTGTGGTTTCTTTCTAGGTAACCATTTTAGTATTTGGACTCAAGATGGCAGTCTTGTCCCACTAAACATACCTATCCAGGAAAGAGTTAACTTTTCCTGGTGGCTATTTTTGACGTCATTTACGTTATCTATAATTTTTGGCTATAATTTTAAATATCCTTTCACTTCAAAGGGTTTTTCTCAGACTTTTTCTGTAGTAATTCCTAATATGACAGCTTGTAATACTACAAATGAACTCAAAACTTACAATGGGACTTTGTACATATAGAAAGTAAAAATTAATTATTTAATCTTCTCTGTCACCTATGTCTGGGTTTAGAATTTATTCTATTCCATTAGCATTTTAGACAGTCTGTCCATCCCCCGTTCTCAATGTCTTATCTCTTTGGTTTGTATATACAAGACATTCTTAGCCCTGGCTCAGTTTTAGAGAAAGGATAGAAATGTTGTGTCTTTTGTTAACTTGAATATAACAAAATGGAGTCTGGTATGTTCATTGTGACTTCAGAACATACACTTTTAATTTCTATCATAGCACAAAATGTCTGCCGATATAAATACCCTGACACCCCATAGCCAGTAACCTGTGTTTATTATACATTATCCTCCCATAGCCAGTAACCTGTGTTTATTATACATTATTCCTTCATAAGACAAAAAGAAACATTTACCAGTATATACACCTCCCCAATGTGATCACAGCAAAAATTTGTAATATTACCAATATAGGACCAATATGGGACTGGACTGTATTGCAAACAGCGTGGAGCTGGACTTGGGTATAAACTACAATAGAAAAACAATAAAAAACAACAACATAGTGTAAACTGTATAATAAAAAATGTGTAGTAGGTAAGTATGTGACTCTCACTCACATTCTCCAGAGCCGTACCAGGCTCTGTAAAACAGGCTCAGGGGTGCCAGTACTGGCTAACGATCCAGGTGATCCAGATAGATGCGACTCCAGAATTTGGATGCAAAATATATTTATTGTATAAAATTTTTTTTTTAAAAAGGTATAGGCACTAATGGGCACTATGGGGGTGGAACCCAAAACAGACAATAGTATATATAACAAAATTGGAGTTCCACTTACCCCTATCTTTTAGCAGCCCAGAGTGTCAAAAACACACATAAAATAACAAATGTAAATATGCAGTAGATTGAAGCAGACGCGTTTCGGCTAACAGCCTTCCTCCAGTGCTTGTCTTCATGTTCTGTTGGGTCTTCTTTTATAAGTCCTATCTGTCCCATTCACCTGGATTCAATTTCGTACCGGCGTCGCGTCACTTCCGGTTTCGCGGGTGACGTCACTTCCGGTTTTTCGGCCGGCTGGAACGCACGCTGAAACGCGGCGTTCAAGATATTGGTTGCTCGTAATTGTTATACTTGAGTCCCCATAGCAACCTTGACCTCCATATTTGCAGGATATCATAACAAAATGAGAAAAATAAAAATTAAAACGATGATCTATAAATGGCTTTCACATTGCAGATATTATATTAGCTGACATCAATCTCTTTGTGTTTAACAGTAGAGCAATGTATTCTTAGAAGAGCTATTTAATTACATATATTGAACAATGCTATGTATGACCTCAGAGACTTTACATTTAGATAGCAATTAAACAGAAAGCCAGTATAGCCTTCTAAACCTAATAATTCAAATAAAAAAGATTAAATAAATTCTAAAAAAATATATATAAAAAATATGTATGTATGAATTTTATAAAAAATGTATAAACTCAAAATCTAAATTTAACCCCTTTGGGGATAGGGTATTAACATCAAAAATCCACTTGCCCTCTATCTTTGCTAGCTCTTTGACATTGTTATCACCCCTCCAATTTTTAAATTTCTTGAAGATGACAGTATATGACAGTAATGAAGAATCACCGCCATGTTTCTCAGTGAAGTGTGCTGATACACTATGTTTCATATACCCCCTCTGGATATTGCCCACATGTTCCGCAACCCTGGTTTTAAATGCTCTGGTGGTCATCCCAATGTATTGCAGACCACATGGGCACCAGAGGAGGTATATGACATTAGTGGAGTTGCATGTTAAAACCTGATGGATTTTGAATATTCGATTAGTAGAGTGGGAAGTAAATTCTGTCTGTTTTTGTTTGCTAAATATTGTTTTCTTACAAGCTGAGCAGGACTTGCATGGATAGAAACCTTTTTCCAGTCCAAAGAGGTTTTTTCCTTCCCCTTTGTCCCTAATGAAGCTTGTAGTTAGATGTTGCTTTAGGTTTTTAGCCCCTCTATAGATAATACGTGGCTTGTCACCAACAATTTCCTTCAGATTCGGATCTGATTTTAGGATCCGCCAATGTTTGTTGATAATATGCTTAATTTGCTTGGCATCTTCACTATAATTTAAAATAATTGGTACTTGGTCTGTACCCTTCCTCCCCTCCCTAGACATCTTTTTCTTCAGAGTCTCATTTCGGTCCATCTTTTTAATAGAATTAATACAACTATCCAATTCCTTGGCGTCATATTTCTTCTCTACAAACCTGTCTCTCAGGCAGACTGCCTGTTCCTCAAACACTTCAGTGTCACTACAATTCCTGAACAGCCTAAGAAACTGGCCCTTAGGGATACTTCGTAGCCAGGATTCATAGTGACAGCTGGACATTTCTATGTACCCATTTACGTCGACCTTCTTAAAGAAAGTCTTGGTTTTAATGGCTTCATTGTCCACATAGATATTTAAGTCCAGGAAGTTGATATTGGATGTACTGTACTCACTTGTCAATTTAATGTCTGGATGTTGAAGGTTTAAGAATTCTAGGAATGGCTGCAGTGATTCTGCATCACCGCGCCAAATAAAAAAGATGTCATCTATAAAACGACGATAAAGGACCAGGTTACGCGCCCAGCTACCTTCCTCCGTTAGGAACGGGTTCTCCCAATGCGCCATAAATAAATTGGCGTAGCTGGGCGCGAACCTGGTCCCCATCGCCGTCCCCTTAAGCTGCAAAAAAAACTTGTGATCAAACCAAAAATAATTGTTACAGAGGATAAGTCTAATTCCATCTAGGATAAAGTCCACCTGTAATTCCTTCAATTCGCTTTGATCTTTAAGGAAATACTCGACTGCTTCGCAGCCGGACAAGTGTGGTATACTCGTATACAGACTTGAAACGTCGCAAGTCACCAATAGCATATTGCTATCCCATTTGATCTTTTCCAGGGAGTCCAACAGCGACATAGAGTCACGTAAATAGGATGGTTGTACAACCACCAAGGGTTGTAATTGCTTGTCTATATACTCTGACAAGTTACTCAGAAGTGACCCCACCCCTGACACTATGGGCCTGCCAGGCGGATTGTCCTCACTTTTATGTATCTTTGGCAGGGTGTAAAATACCGGGGTCCTACCTATGGTGGAGTCCAAGTATTGGAACTCATCCCTATTTAGGATTCCCAGTACCTTACCCCTGCCCAAGAGGGATGCGTACTCCTTTTTTATCTGTCGTATGGGGTCACCTTTTAGTTCTTTATATGTGTTTAGATCATCCAATTGTCTGTAGATTTCCTTCACATATTGGTCTCTCCTTTGTATAACCACCCCACCCCCTTTATCAGCGGGTTTTATGATTATTTCTTTATTTGTCTGGAGTTCCTTTAGCGCTTTCCTTTGAAGAAAATCCAAATTATTCCTTTTATAATTCCTCTTACTATTATTATTTAAATTCCTCACATCGTCCATCACTAGACGCTCAAATACCTTCATCCCCCCATTTATCAGGTGCCTGGGGAAAAATGTGGATGTCTTCTTGAGCTGTGTATGATGGAACTCTTGGAGGCCTTCTAAGGGCTCTGGAGGGGATATTTTATCAAAAAATAATTTGATACACATTTTCCGAGTAAATTTATTTAAATCAATAAATGTGTCAAATGGTTTATTAAATTCTGATGGAACAAATTTAAATCCCTTTTTTAAAACTTCAATTTGTGGTTTTGTAAGAATCATATCCGTTAGGTTAAAAATACCTATTGATTTAGTATCCTCCCCCTTTTCCTTTCTCTCCAAGATTCTTCCTGCTCTACTCCCTCTCCGATTTCCTGATTTCTCCTTTTTTGGGGAAAACCCGTCATCTCCCTCCTCAATGGGCCCTGCCCTAAAAAAGGTGATGATGTAGGGTTTCTTGTCTCTCTTGGGGAATTCTCAGATAATACTCTAAATCTATTTTGGTGTGTAAACTTCGTATAGTTATAATCTGTCCCATATTGGGAACCCTGTCTCCCTTGGTATGATCTATTCTTGTCTTGGTAGGGTCTTTTATTTGGTGTATATTGGTCACGAAATTGTTTGTGTTTTATCACATTCTGTCTTCTTACAGGATATTTATTAGCTGAAATATATGATTGTGGGGATTCCTTCCTCTGAAAGTGTACCATCCTATCCCTAGAGCGAGATCTACTTTGTGGTTGAAATTTTTTTGAGAAAGAACGGACTTTTTTATGTGCATAGTCGCTCTTATCCCTCAGAAATTTTCTCTTTTTAATAACCACAGTTTCTTGCTCAACCTTTTCAACACAATCCTTTATTGTTTCCAATGATTTCTCTACTTCCTCACAACCTTTTAATGGTTGTAATTTTTCTTTTATTTCATTTATTTCAGTATCTAATTTTAGTAAATTTCTTTTTCTCTGCTGGATGCAAATTTTCATCATTCTTACAGAGAAAGATTCAAGTGCTGAATTCCAGATATCTATAAATTCTTCATCATCTCTATCAAATGTGGGGGTTTTGAAGAATTTAGAGATGACAATTTAGATCTCATGTGCCAAAACTTACAAAAACTTCTGACAAAGGAAACCAAAATCAAATGGGAGATTTTTACTATGGAGAAGTACTTAGAGAATAAAATCACCCCTAGAGGTTTACGGTTCTTCAAAACCCCCACATTTGATAGAGATGATGAAGAATTTATAGATATCTGGAATTCAGCACTTGAATCTTTCTCTGTAAGAATGATGAAAATTTGCATCCAGCAGAGAAAAAGAAATTTACTAAAATTAGATACTGAAATAAATGAAATAAAAGAAAAATTACAACCATTAAAAGGTTGTGAGGAAGTAGAGAAATCATTGGAAACAATAAAGGATTGTGTTGAAAAGGTTGAGCAAGAAACTGTGGTTATTAAAAAGAGAAAATTTCTGAGGGATAAGAGCGACTATGCACATAAAAAAGTCCGTTCTTTCTCAAAAAAATTTCAACCACAAAGTAGATCTCGCTCTAGGGATAGGATGGTACACTTTCAGAGGAAGGAATCCCCACAATCATATATTTCAGCTAATAAATATCCTGTAAGAAGACAGAATGTGATAAAACACAAACAATTTCGTGACCAATATACACCAAATAAAAGACCCTACCAAGACAAGAATAGATCATACCAAGGGAGACAGGGTTCCCAATATGGGACAGATTATAACTATACGAAGTTTACACACCAAAATAGATTTAGAGTATTATCTGAGAATTCCCCAAGAGAGACAAGAAACCCTACATCATCACCTTTTTTAGGGCAGGGCCCATTGAGGAGGGAGATGACGGGTTTTCCCCAAAAAAGGAGAAATCAGGAAATCGGAGAGGGAGTAGAGCAGGAAGAATCTTGGAGAGAAAGGAAAAGGGGGAGGATACTAAATCAATAGGTATTTTTAACCTAACGGATATGATTCTTACAAAACCACAAATTGAAGTTTTAAAAAAGGGATTTAAATTTGTTCCATCAGAATTTAATAAACCATTTGACACATTTATTGATTTAAATAAATTTACTCGGAAAATGTGTATCAAATTATTTTTTGATAAAATATCCCCTCCAGAGCCCTTAGAAGGCCTCCAAGAGTTCCATCATACCCAGCTCAAGAAGACATCCACATTTTTCCCCAGGCACCTGATAAATGGGGGGATGAAGGTATTTGAGCGTCTAGTGATGGACGATGTGAGGAATTTAAATAATAATAGTAAGAGGAATTATAAAAGGAATAATTTGGATTTTCTTCAAAGGAAAGCGCTAAAGGAACTCCAGACAAATAAAGAAATAATCATAAAACCCGCTGATAAAGGGGGTGGGGTGGTTATACAAAGGAGAGACCAATATGTGAAGGAAATCTACAGACAATTGGATGATCTAAACACATATAAAGAACTAAAAGGTGACCCCATACGACAGATAAAAAAGGAGTACGCATCCCTCTTGGGCAGGGGTAAGGTACTGGGAATCCTAAATAGGGATGAGTTCCAATACTTGGACTCCACCATAGGTAGGACCCCGGTATTTTACACCCTGCCAAAGATACATAAAAGTGAGGACAATCCGCCTGGCAGGCCCATAGTGTCAGGGGTGGGGTCACTTCTGAGTAACTTGTCAGAGTATATAGACAAGCAATTACAACCCTTGGTGGTTGTACAACCATCCTATTTACGTGACTCTATGTCGCTGTTGGACTCCCTGGAAAAGATCAAATGGGATAGCAATATGCTATTAGTGACTTGCGACGTTTCAAGTCTGTATACGAGTATACCACACTTGTCCGGCTGCGAAGCAGTCGAGTATTTCCTTAAAGATCAAAGCGAATTGAAGGAATTACAGGTGGACTTTATCCTAGATGGAATTAGACTTATCCTCTGTAACAATTATTTTTGGTTTGATCACAAGTTTTTTTTGCAGCTTAAGGGGACGGCGATGGGGACCAGGTTCGCGCCCAGCTACGCCAATTTATTTATGGCGCATTGGGAGAACCCGTTCCTAACGGAGGAAGGTAGCTGGGCGCGTAACCTGGTCCTTTATCGTCGTTTTATAGATGACATCTTTTTTATTTGGCGCGGTGATGCAGAATCACTGCAGCCATTCCTAGAATTCTTAAACCTTCAACATCCAGACATTAAATTGACAAGTGAGTACAGTACATCCAATATCAACTTCCTGGACTTAAATATCTATGTGGACAATGAAGCCATTAAAACCAAGACTTTCTTTAAGAAGGTCGACGTAAATGGGTACATAGAAATGTCCAGCTGTCACTATGAATCCTGGCTACGAAGTATCCCTAAGGGCCAGTTTCTTAGGCTGTTCAGGAATTGTAGTGACACTGAAGTGTTTGAGGAACAGGCAGTCTGCCTGAGAGACAGGTTTGTAGAGAAGAAATATGACGCCAAGGAATTGGATAGTTGTATTAATTCTATTAAAAAGATGGACCGAAATGAGACTCTGAAGAAAAAGATGTCTAGGGAGGGGAGGAAGGGTACAGACCAAGTACCAATTATTTTAAATTATAGTGAAGATGCCAAGCAAATTAAGCATATTATCAACAAACATTGGCGGATCCTAAAATCAGATCCGAATCTGAAGGAAATTGTTGGTGACAAGCCACGTATTATCTATAGAGGGGCTAAAAACCTAAAGCAACATCTAACTACAAGCTTCATTAGGGACAAAGGGGAAGGAAAAAACCTCTTTGGACTGGAAAAAGGTTTCTATCCATGCAAGTCCTGCTCAGCTTGTAAGAAAACAATATTTAGCAAACAAAAACAGACAGAATTTACTTCCCACTCTACTAATCGAATATTCAAAATCCATCAGGTTTTAACATGCAACTCCACTAATGTCATATACCTCCTCTGGTGCCCATGTGGTCTGCAATACATTGGGATGACCACCAGAGCATTTAAAACCAGGGTTGCGGAACATGTGGGCAATATCCAGAGGGGGTATATGAAACATAGTGTATCAGCACACTTCACTGAGAAACATGGCGGTGATTCTTCATTACTGTCATATACTGTCATCTTCAAGAAATTTAAAAATTGGAGGGGTGATAACAATGTCAAAGAGCTAGCAAAGATAGAGGGCAAGTGGATTTTTGATGTTAATACCCTATCCCCAAAGGGGTTAAATTTAGATTTTGAGTTTATACATTTTTTATAAAATTCATACATACATATTTTTTATATATATTTTTTTAGAATTTATTTAATCTTTTTTATTTGAATTATTAGGTTTAGAAGGCTATACTGGCTTTCTGTTTAATTGCTATCTAAATGTAAAGTCTCTGAGGTCATACATAGCATTGTTCAATATATGTAATTAAATAGCTCTTCTAAGAATACATTGCTCTACTGTTAAACACAAAGAGATTGATGTCAGCTAATATAATATCTGCAATGTGAAAGCCATTTATAGATCATCGTTTTAATTTTTATTTTTCTCATTTTGTTATGATATCCTGCAAATATGGAGGTCAAGGTTGCTATGGGGACTCAAGTATAACAATTACGAGCAACCAATATCTTGAACGCCGCGTTTCAGCGTGCGTTCCAGCCGGCCGAAAAACCGGAAGTGACGTCACCCGCGAAACCGGAAGTGACGCGACGCCGGTACGAAATTGAATCCAGGTGAATGGGACAGATAGGACTTATAAAAGAAGACCCAACAGAACATGAAGACAAGCACTGGAGGAAGGCTGTTAGCCGAAACGCGTCTGCTTCAATCTACTGCATATTTACATTTGTTATTTTATGTGTATTTTTGACACTCTGGGCTGCTAAAAGATAGGGGTAAGTGGAACTCCAATTTTGTTATATATACTATTGTCTGTTTTGGGTTCCACCCCCATAGTGCCCATTAGTGCCTATACCTTTTTAAAAAATTTTATACAATAAATATATTTTGCATCCAAATTCTGGAGTCGCATCTATCTGGATCACCTGGATCGTTAGCCAGTACTGGCACCCCTGAGCCTGTTTTACAGAGCCTGGTACGGCTCTGGAGAATGTGAGTGAGAGTCACATACTTACCTACTACACATTTTTTATTATACAGTTTACACTATGTTGTTGTTTTTTATTGTTTTTCTATTGTAGTTTATACCCAAGTCCAGCTCCACGCTGTTTGCAATACAGTCCAGTCCCATATTGGTCCTATATTGGTAATATTACAAATTTTTGCTGTGATCACATTGGGGAGGTGTATATACTGGTAAATGTTTCTTTTTGTCTTATGTAAATTTAGTGCATTGGGGAAGCACTAGGTTACCGGTTACACCATTTATTGTATATCTTTATTATATACAGAACTGTCTAAATTTCAGTGAAGCGCCTACGCACTATTTTCTGTTTGTTATTATTATTCCTTCATAGCCAGTAACCTGTGTTTATTATACATTATCCCCCCATAGCCAGTAACCTGTGTTTATTATACATTATCCCCTCATAGCCAGTAACCTGTGTTTATTATACATTATCCCCCCATAGTCAGTAACCTGTGCTTATTATACATTATCCTCCCATAGCCAGTAACCTGTGTTTATTATACATTATCCCTCCCATAGCCAGTAACCTGTGTTTATTGTACATTATCCCCCCCATAGCCAGTAACCTGTGTTTATTATACATTATCCCCCATAGTCATTTATCGCGGGACCTAGGCAGCATGATGTCTTAGGCCGGCCCAGAGAGTGAGTGAGTGAGTGAATAATATAATATATATGTTCAGAAACATATTAGTAATATATGTAAATCGGGTTCATGCAAAGCGGGTAAAAAGGTATTAAAGAAAAACACACTTATTGCATCAAATTTACAAAGCCAAACTTTTAAAATCTTTCCTCATTTCTTTCTCGGGATGAGGAATATATCGGTTGTAGACTGAGGATTTCCATCTGCCCAATCTTTTAATAATATGCACTGGAGTGTCAGTGTTGAAGGAGACCGAAGCTGCCCCTATTCTAAATGAAAGACCCGAGACATGGATACAACCCAATCTTAGGAGTAGTGTTCTGATGTAGAAGATGAATTTAGCCGTAGTCAGAGGGATTCAGTGAGAGTAGTGGTGAAATGTGTGTGGCATGACTGAGTGTGGGTAAGTAAGAGTCAAGTATTTTAACTGGGCACTAGTTCTATGTGGGATAAAGTGGTATAGCGGATGGATGAGTAGTTTGGTTTGTTTTAGAGGTTTGTAGAGAAAGTATATAGTGATCATGATTTTTAGCGATATCCAATATTTTTAAGGTGGTCTCAAACAAACATAAAATGCTATATAAAATTTGTGGGAATATCGAATAGTCGTGTACAGTAAATCAGAGAGGGCTCAGAATATCGAACCATCGATCGGTAACCTGGATGAAGTAGGGGGTCTATCTGTTTTATTAAATATGTGGTAATATGCTTTTAATGGGACAGGACGTTAGGAAAGGTGTGTGATTGGGATAAGTGGTTGTGGCTGTATTTACCTTATCCTGGGACCGACCTGGCTCCTAAGCTTGAGCCGCGCGTGGCTGGATCACTCCTGCCTCCACACGAGCCGCATGCGGCTTGATCTCCTCTTCTGACTTAGCCGCGTGCACTGACCGCAGTGATCGGTCACGTGGCCCGCCTGGCACTAGGAGCACGGCTCGAGTCACGAGCTCACTCTTAAAGGGGCAGTGGGAGCCAAAAGTTGATTCAGGCTCCCATTGGCCCACGTCATTCCAGCACCCCCACACACGAACGTTTTGGGGGCACAATAGCTTGCATTTAAAAAAACCAAAAACTTTTTTGACTGTAATATAATAGCAGTCAGTTTCCTTCACACGTGTGCGTTTCAGGGCCTGCCAGGGCACAGTGTCACACCAGTGCAACTCATATCTGGTGTAACAGTAGTGTACATTAAAAAAAAAACAAAACTAGAAATTTGACTGTGAAATAATAGCAGTCAGTTTCCTTCACACGTGTGCGTTTCAGGGCCTGCCAGGGCACAGTGTCACACCAGTGCAACTCATATCTGGTGTAACAGTAGTGTACATTTAAAAAAAAAATACAGGTGGCTTGTTGTCACCTTTCGGGGACCCTTGGTGTTGTACGTGGCTGGGTGGAGGAAGAGACCTTCAATGACATCAGTGAGGACAAGGAACGGGACATGGCTAGCTTGGTATCCAACCTTGTGCAAATGGACTACTTGCGGTTATTTGCGGTGCGTTAAACGGGGAGTTTGGTCTGTCACTGTGAAGCGAGCGTAACCCTTACACTACCTGATCGATACAACATCATACCTGATGTTTTAAAGCACGTTATTCCAAACAATTTAGGAATGTTAGGTGATTTATGCCCTTTATGGATTAAAACCAGACTCTGCATCAACTATGTAATTTTCCTTGGGAGTTTTGCCATGGATCCCCCTCCGGCATGCCACAGTCCAGGTGTTAATCCCCTTGAAACAACTTTTCCATCACTATTGTGGCCAGAAAGAGTCCCTGTGGGTTTTAAAATTCGCCTGCCTATTGAAGTCTATGGCGGTTCGCCGGGTTCGCCCGTTTGCGAACATTTGCGGAAGTTCGCATTCGCGGTTCGCGAACCGAAAATTTTATGTTCGCGACATCACTATTCATAGTCCTCTCACAACCCCCACTCACACATTCTTCTTGGCACTTCATACGCTGTTTATACTTTTCCTTCCTTCCTAGGCTTCTTCTGTCCCTGTCTACACATCTTCCAAGAGTATTTCATGCTTACGTCCTCGTACTCAAAGACAGAAAAAAAAAATCTAATTTTTTTTGTCATTAATCTCAGTTTGATATTGGGCCGCGCGTTCAAGATTTGGCTATTAACCATGACAAGAGTTAAGCCAGGTTTATAAAACATAACATCTATAAAATCTATAAAGTAAATTAATGATTTTTAGATTGATATTGCATTGAAACCACTCACACAATCCGGTTGAAGTTCAGACTGCCAATGCTGAATTGTGACAAGGCAATTGCTCGTTAATGTTGTTAGACCAGATGTCTGTAAAGTCCATTTCACATGTTGCTCATTCATCCTTTGTACCACATTTCACATTTAAAATGTATTTTGGACATTGTTTATAGAGACAGCTCTTGGATCAGACCGGAAATTGAACAGGTATCCATCATTTACTGTAAATTTCATTATTGTATTACGTTAGTAGAGACAGCTCAAATAGATTTTCACACTTTTTTTTTTTTTTGCAAAAGCTGACTCATAAAATGTTCAGCCAAGATGTCCCTGGCACAGTTTGTGATTTGAATATTCTGCAATACTATGAATTGGATGAAACCTCCGGTCTGGGCACATTTACTTTTAATTTCATTTCAGCAAAGCAGGAGTTTTTTTTTTTTTATATATACATTTTTTGTAACTGGCTTTTCCGCAAGTGAGGCATACATGTCATTAGTCTGTTACTAATCCCAGAGAGTGCGCAACACAGGGTTTACACACAGGAAATCAGATTCACTGAGTTTGTTTTAATACAGGATAGCAATGATAAACATTAGGGAAATGAGTACAAATGATTTGCAAAATAACAGTGTGCAAAAAAAATGTATGCATTGGTAAATTTCCCAAATCTTGCAAAATGCATGTCACTTTTTGGGATGTATTCACTAAACATTAATTTGTCAAAAGAATTGTAAATTGTAGTCCAAAATGGTGGAAATCTGGAGTTCCTTGTCAATGATCTATTTTCAATAGACAAGTAGTCGCAACAACACATGTTAGACGTACAGGAAGAAAAGATGCTGAGAGTCCTGCTCTAAATTCTAAATTCTCAGATAAATGATGTCAGCGCTTAGTAATTATGCCCCTTTAAAGTCATATAGGGGTATACAAAATAAAAAATATATAAATGAAATAAAACATTAGTCTTATCCAATAGTGTCCAAAGACAATAAAAGTCAGTAAAAGTCACTTGGGGAGAAGGTGGTCAAGATCTTGTTATTGGCAATATGGAACCAAGTAGTGTGCTGGGTATACCTTGAAAGCAAGAAAGCAAAGCAGTGAAACACTATATGTTTAATGCCCCCGTACAAAAATACCTCCCCAAATAAGAAACTCTTACAAGATAAAAATGTGGTACTTATCTCTAAGGACCACAATGTCAGCTCAATATACAGCAGTTTCTCCCAGGATAGCAAAGAGGATGCCCGGATCTCCAGAGGCGACAGCGTTGTCCATGGTCTTCTAGCGGGGGACCGCTGAAGGTAAGTCCAGCTGGATGCTGGAACCCTTTCAGAGAAAACTGGTTGTAGAGCTTGAAGACAGACACCTTCAACGCGTTTCGCCCTTCTTCTAAGGGCTTTTTCAAGATAGGTGCCGCGGCCGTTGCCTGGCGGTTTTATACTTTACCGGCCAAGCAGATTTCAAAGTTCTTAAAGACATATACTTGCATTATAAAAAGTGATTGCATATAACAATAGTATTATATGTTACTACTAATATATTGGACGTCATTATATTGATAATGTTGAACTTCATGTACGCGGTTTCATATTAAAAGCTGCTATGCAACACATTTTTGATGCTATTAAAACAATTAAAACATTTGTACGTTGTGTTTTTTATACACTTTAAATGTTAAAACACTTAAGATAATTTATGATAAACTAATTCAGCATTTTCACCACTATCATGTTGTTCCTATACTTGCTAGAATGTCTCTAAAATTGCTCATACTTCTTCACACTAAAAACAAAACGATACAGCTTAAAACACACTTGTCTACATCTGGTTGAAACAATTGTAACAAAATTGCCACAGCGTATATAAACGCTCTTCACGAGACGAACACAAGAAGAGCTAACAAGTATATTCAATGTTAGGTCCACTGTTGGATTATGCCTAATTTCACATTTTGTTAATGCCGATGCCAGTAAAGATTCTGTAGGAGGCATAAAACTAATCGGCAACCCTATAAGTAGTAAGGCCTTTTGGCCTGTGTTTGTGGGAGGGGCGTATGACACACCCCTTCCCTACTTAAGGGACACCCCTTACCTGGCTCCATACCTTCGAGGTCAGCGTTGCATCACCCTCCCACCCACTCCTCTTTATCAAACTCCTTTTTATTACATTTCTTCTTGGTGGGCCCTCTTTATTTACAGGCCTACCTCATCGTCGGTTCCGGCACACCACAACCGACTTGCTACTTTTATACCATCCTACACTTATTAAGGTCTTATTACTCTACCATCATGAGCCCTTCACACAAGCGGATATTTATATTATATACTGAAGCAACATAAAGGATTTTACAGTCTATTTCTCATTGGGTGTGGAAAAAATGTGGAGGAGAGAAAAAAAAAGGAAAATTGATGAACATGACGAAAAATGAGCTCAAAATTATATACCTAGTATCCTAGGCTTCTGAAAGCTGGCTCATGGTAGTTCCTTTATAAAAGTACATAGTTAGCAGGGATACTCCCATAGTGGGGATATAGCGCTGGTACAGTATAACGGACCAGTATTGATTTAGTGGAACTGAACAAGGAAAATGTTTGTTCGTTGTAGGGAGTGTTTTCAGAACTCCTCAGAAAAGTTTGCGAATGGTATTTAACTTAAATAAGCTAGCCTTCGATATAAAAAAAAACAGCTCTTGATATAGGAAGGAGCTTTCATGTTACCATTTGTCCCCTACGGCAGTAATAATTGTCTTGCTTATCTACAAGACACCTTCCTAGTGGGGTATACACGAAATAGAAAGATATATTTAAATAAAATCAAATACAATAAAACAAAAAAATTATAAAATAAAAATAAGGGAATAAAACAGAAAACTATTGCTGTTGCAGTGGGAATTCACTATGTGTTGTAACATTGATGTAGATTAATTTAGAAATAAACAAATATGTTTAAATGTCTATCTGTTCCTGTCCAAATCTGAGATTAATAAATTGCGTATACGCAGAAGTAAATTCAGACTGACACACGGAGTTCAGGTTAAAATAACTTTGAGGAAATTTATTAGCATCTGAAGAAAAAGCGGGCTCGCAGGCCCTTATAAGGGTGAATTTGCATCATCATTGATTATCAAGATATCAGTAAATAAACATCATTTATTGGATTAATTGTTAAGTGGCTATGTCAATGTCCACCCATCAATATGATTAATTGGCTCAAAAACTAAGTGGTTAGCTAGGTGTCCTCCCACCGAGAGGTGGTATTGTTCTGGACACGGGTGTGGACGGATGGCTCAAGCGCCATCTTTCCCAGCACGAGGCTTACTCGGTGGAAAGGGGGGCTTGGGCGTCATTTTGCGTAGTTAGTGATGTCAGTCTCGTGGTCAGGTGCAAGGTTCTTTTATGAATAGAACATTTCATTAGGCCGGCGTCCTCATGGCCTTCAGATTATACTATGTTGCAAATTACAGGAGATTCAGCAATTCCGGGGTTAGTCATGTCTTTATAGAAAATACAGTCTCTATTCATTACACTAAATGCTGTTAGGAAATTCTGTCATGTAATGTGGACAAAATGGAGGGTCTGTCATGTTGATGTGGGTTAAAATGGAGTTTGTGCAATATTCAACACAGATTCAATAAAAAATAAAGATTTTCAATAATTCTACATCAACATCAAAATGTGCACAATGGCAGGTACCTCCCGTATCAGTGAGTCAGAACCTGATCTTGTTGTGCATATAAGGAAGAAATATGGTTTATACCCACTTAGCTCACATAATAGCAACAATGTCCATAGACCCAAATACTGCAAAGGTACTGTTATGGGCAAATGCAAATATTACAAGTTTTAGAATGAAATGTTGTATTTCTTAAACTGACTACTTTGTCTTTAAGAGATATTGCAAATTGACAAGGTGTTAGAAATGGAACATATTGTTTTTTATAGATGTTTCTTTAAGCAATAACATCAGTGCATAATATGTTTGCGCCATTTTGTCCCAGACGAATTACAATAACAATAATGCATTAACAAGCTTCAAGGCTATACTACGACTCTTTCAGTACACAATATACTGTGGTAACCCCAAGTTAATGGAACTTCCCCAAATCGGGAATCTCCCACGACTGTGCACTTACGTCTTAGTATAAACAACAGATAAGCTATTCAGACTTTGAGATGCCATCTTGAACTAAGTCAGGAAAATGTCCATGATGTATGCACATTTGTATGGCCTTATGGCTTTTGAAGATGGAAGGTGCTATTTGATGGCATAGCCTTCTAATGCTACTTTAGGGTCCCATCTTCAATACTACACACATCCTAGCCTATATGTTGGAGAAAGTTCGACTACCATAATCACACTATATTGGCTAGTTCTAGTTCCGCATTCAGACCTGACGGTGCCAAGGTTTTTAGGCTATAGATCCAAAACATTTCTCGATAGGTCAAAATTTTGCCTAGTTCTCCTCCCCTCCATGGTACTCCCACTTTCTGAATACCACAATATGTGAGTAATGTCGGATCACTGTTATGGTGTGTTTTGAAATGGCTTGATAAAGAGTGTTTCTCATAACCTCTTCTGATGTTATAGACATGCTATCTAAGTCTAATTTTTAGTATTCTTTTTGTTTGACCCACATATTGGAGGCCACACGGGCACTCCAATATATAGATCACCTGTTTTGTGTTGCATGTAATGCATTCTTTAATATTGAATACTTCTTTTGTCACTGAGGACTGAAAGGTGGTACATTTCCTCTTTTTGGGACTTGTTAATTTGCATATGTTACAACTTCCACATTTAAAATAGCCTTTCTCGCCATTCAAAAAGTGGTTCCCTTTAGTGGGATTGTTGTAACTTGATGTACCAGTTTGTTCTTTAATGTGGGTGGCCCCCTAAAGATCACTCTAGGTTTTGTAGGTAGATAAGGGGCAAGTACAGGGTCCTGACGTAATAAATGCCAGTGTTTATGAACACTCTTTTTTATTTTTATTTTAAATTCTTTGTTTTTGTCGTGCACATATCAATAACAATTACACAGAGCCACACTAGCGTCTGTGTGCATTTTATAGCATTTGACAATGTCTCAGGTTAATACAGCACGTTTTTTAAGTTTAAGAGTAAAAACATAAAAAACAATTCTGTTGGTTAACAGTGAGTTGGAATACACGCATCTCTTCATACATAGTCAAAATCAAATTCTGTGTTGAAAAGTAATGGCAGTCTTGCTATCTACGTTGCTTATTAATATAGAAAGAAGCACATTGACTGTGAGAGAAGCCCAGAAAATAGCAAGTAAATAACAAGGTAGCCCTTGCGCATGGCCATATTGCATAGAGGTATATTGAAATCACATGCCCATCCTTGACAGAGGCCCAAGGCGCCTGCTGTCTAAAGTTAGGTATTGTAGAATACGACTTGCATGACAGCAAGACCATGATCCCAGTCTATGTGAGTGCCCAACTTGCTCACAGACTACATTGTTCATCCAACCGTATCTTCGTATCTAAAGGAAGCGAAAAAAGAAACACCACCTCCCATGGAAAAACCAGTGGGAGGGTTATGAGAAAAAATAAAAAGATGAGACTGAAAAAAGTGAAAGTCCAGAGCAAAGAGATAGGAAAAAAGAGAAGTAGCCAAAATATATAGAGTAGAGTAGATGCAAGGAAAAAGAGGGGGGGGGCGGTCTCCCTGCCACGGGGGGGGGGGGGGGAGGCGGGCTCCCTGCCACATGGGGCCCATACCTCGGTAACAAGACAAGGTTCCGTCAATCACTGCTCGAGCCCAGTAGACTACTGTCCCACGGTTCCCAAGTTTTTTGAAACAACGTCATTGTCCCCTGCACTCTAGGAGTCAAGTCATCTATTATTCTACATTCTCTAATCCTAGATATCACCCCAGAGAAGTCCGGGCTGAACACTCTTTTTTAAAAGGTATGTTTTAATTACATTTATAATTGAAAACCAAAGGGCATACATCACTAATGAATTTATTCAGTTGTACATTATCCTGTTTATTGTTCGAGAGTGCAGGACGGTCTATAGTGTCTACTCTCTTAAGGGCTGTATCCAACAGTTCTACATTATAACTCTTCTCTACAAATTGTTGTTTAACTTTTTGAAGTTGTGATCTACACACTTCTGGGTCTGTACAGTTCTTTTTCACCCTTAAAAATTGACTGTACGGGACACTACGGGACACTACGGGATAACCATGAAGAGTAGTGACAACTGGAGGTCCAGATAAAGCTGTTGACGTCTACACTTTGTTTTTTTTTCAATTTTTTTTTTTTTGTTTTTTTTTTAAATTCTTTATTTTTGAGTGCATATAGTTTAACATTTACACATGCATGTGCCATGCCCCAACGGCAGGCACCCATTATATAGCAGTAAACATCGTTTTTGTGCGGCATAACATAGAAATACAATGCACAATTTTTGTTTTTTGTTGTAAGTGACACTTGAAAAAGACAACGCACAAGTAATGAAGATGTAGAACAAAGTTAAGTATAAGCGTATATAAAGTGGTAACTCAAATTGTTATAATTGCAAAATAAATTCGCCAGCGGTTATATAGTGAAGGCAGCGACTAAAAATGAGACGTTTAACGCTTTAACTAGACATTCATGCACACGGATTTGGACTGTGCTGTAAACGCCTCATGTAGCCGTGTACTGCAGTTCCCTCTTGTGGTATATGGTTTAATGGAGCGATCAGGCGGCCAAATCGATTTTCGTCTTTCCAACGTAAATGCATGGTTCAATGCCACGTAATGGCCTATATATTACACAAGGGCTGGTGGGGGGGTCTAGTGTTTAGAGCTTAATAAGTATAATTAAATGCAGTTTTGCAAAGGGCAGGTAATGTGGACTGGTTAAATGGTACCTGTTGTGTTCTTCCTTAATAAAAGGTTAGGGCGATTGTCCCAGCCATCTAGCTGCCAAGAACGACATTGGGCTAATAAAAGGGCTCAAAGTACACCGAGCAGTGTATTGCATCACCCATTATTGCCTCAATTAAGAGCATTGTAGGTCAATATAGGGAGTGCAGGAAGAGTCCAGCTCCATCAGGGATGCTGCAGGAGGTTTAGCTTATCTTGAACGACAAAAGAAAAAAAAAAAAGAAATACCAAAACAACATATATACATGTATATAAACCCTTACTCTATACGTAAGAACTCAATATAAAACCTTCGTATAAAGCTCCTACTGGCCCAGCCTAATTAAAAACAGTAGAGCCCAGAAGCGATAATCCCTTATTATATGAAGCAGTGGTAAGTGCCTCGTGGGATGAAATATAGAAGGAGACGTCGGGAATATTATGGGCTAAGAAGCCACGAGATGTAGGCCTGAGACCTGTGTATGAATCTTATGGGGTGGTTAGGGTGTGTTTGCATGCCGTCCCAAAATTATTTTACGAGGAAACCCTAGTCGGTTGAAGTGTCGTTAATTACTGGGGAATGCCTGAGTTTTATTCTGGTTCCCTCTCTTTTTTTTTTGTTACTGTGTGAGTTACATAAGATATACACCTCTCGTAAGCTTACTGTACCAGATATCAAGGCGTCTATGGTGATTTCTCTATTCTCGTAGTCCGTTTTAACTGCAGGGAAGAGATAGTTTATACCTTCGTTCTCTAAGGATACCAACCAGTCTTTTGGGATGCCATTATACCCCTAACATTGCTCGTGAGAAACTAGCTTTTTCCCAGCGGCCCATTAGCACGTGGCTTAAATGGTTTAAACCCCTTTACTGCCTGAGAGGGCTCCGCAACCATAGACCCCCATGGAGCACATGACAATGAAGGGAGTACATGACAATGAATAAAAACACACATGACAATGAATAAAAGCAATAAAAACAAAAATTAGCAGAACATTATGAGCGGGTGGTATTCAGCTGGCCGTACTTGCATCACAAAAAAAAAAAAGTATGGCAGATCTGGTCACTGTCTCATGCTCTGCGGTATATGTCAGCAGTGAAGTCGGAGCATTCAGCAGTTCCATCCAAGTCATTAGTTCGTGCGTGGGCCCAGTCCTGCTTGGAATTAAGTTGTGGACCCCGCTCTAGCGGTTAGCGCTCTGTCCCTGGGTACAAAGATACGGGTAGCCCCGGGGTCCCATCCATGAGGATTTGTCGGGCCCAGCGAGTCTGGTGGTAGTCCCAGTGCAAGCATGTGGTTTGGTGCCTCCGATAAGTCCCGTATGGTGATGACGGCGTCTCCGCGTGGTATCTGGAGTGATCGAGACTGGCTCCATCTGTAGCTGATGGTCTTCATGCGTAGGAGGGAGGTAAGTGGTCGGAGCGACCGTCGCCAAGCAAGGGTTCCCCCTGACAGGTCAGCAAAGAAAGTTAGAGACATTCCCTCGAAGTTATAGGGAGTTTGCCCTCTGACTGCTGCCATCACTGTCGCCCTGTCCCTGAGGGTCTGAAACTGTATCACAATGTCCCCGGCAGCTGCGGCTGGTGCCTTAATCGGCTTCTGTAGTCGGAAAATACCTTCCAGCGATATCGTTTTAGCCTGCTTTGGTGGAAGTATGGCTGTCAGGAGGCGCCTTGTGAGGTGTGGGAGTTCTTCTGGTGTCACCGTCTCCCCAACACCCCTTAGTTTTATGTTCTTCTGTCTCCTCTTGTCTTCAAGGGCGTAGAATCTACTTTCATAAGTTGCGCTCTGTTTTGTGAGCTCTTCCACCTGTCGTGTGAGGACATTGATTTGTTGTGAGTGGGCCTGTGTTTTGTGCTCCATTTCTCCGATGCGGCCTGTCAGGCCCCGTAGGTCCTCACGGATCATGGCCACGTCCGCCGAGATTTTAGTGTGGAGCTCCGCCATGAGTTCCCTGATGGCCATTAAGGTTACTGGGGCGGCATCGGGAGTCCTTTGCTGAGGTGCTACTTGTGTGGCCATTTGCCGCGCCGTTGCCAGCGTGTGGTCATCGTCCCCTTCCTCCGACATTCCGTCGGATAAGTCGGAGCAGCCGCCATGGAGAGCCGCCATTGCAGACTCCTGGGCGCCATGTGCCTGCCGCCATAGGTCCCCGATGCTTCTCCCCTGCTGGGGTCGGTCAGGCTTCAGTTTTTTCGTCTTCTTTCCCATTAGTGAGTGTAAAACGTTTCTTAAGTGCCTTTTTTGGGGGTCACCCCTATATTAAAGGTTAGTTTTCTCGTCGTTTAGCTGGAGCTCTGAGGCCGTGCGACTATCCGCTTCGGTGGTTAGGCCACGCCCCCGACGTCTACACTTTTAAAGAAGGTCTTAGACTTTAAAATTTGTTGATCCGTATACAGTACCAGATCCAAGAAATCTATGTCTGTACGACTATATTTGTATGTAAAGGATAGGTTAAAGTCGTTATTATTGATATACGAGAGAAAATCTAACAAGTCTGCCTCTTTTCCTCTCCATATGAAGAAGCAGTCGTCAATGTATCGCCTATACAGGACCAGATTCGCCCCCCACGGGTGGCCTTGACATATGAACAGATTTTCCCAGTGGGCCATAAAGATATTAGAGTAGCTAGGGGCGAACCTGGTCCCCATAGCGGAACCATTAACTTGTAGGTATATATCTTCCCCATACCAAAAAAAGTAGTCTGTCATACTGTGGTGGAATCTCGGTAAAAATAAATTTAGTAGGCCGAGATTACCACGTGGCATGTGTACGTGCATATGCTGACGTATCGATCAGTTGGTTGCACGAGGCAAGATACGATCAGTAGTGTACGGAGCATGTGCAAGAATACAGGATGTAGTATTCCCCTCCTCCATTGTGCTGGACAGGCCATGCGGTCAAGCAGGAAGTTAATTCTTATTTGTATTGATTGGTCAAGAGAATGTGCGGGTGGAGCTTAATATGGGAGGAGTTATGTGCCTATATAAGGAGCCTGCACTATTGTCCGGGGCTCAGAACTTGCTGTATTTTGGTGACATTAGTCCCTCTGAGTCCCGATCGGTGATCCAATAAAGAATCTCTTCCTTCCTGAAGAAACCTGTGTCCATCTCTCTGTGCTTTGCTTCCGTCAGTTTCTCCGGTATCATTTGGTGCATTGGCCGGGAAGCTCATCGTTCAACGGTAGCTGAGAGGCAGAGGCGTGAGACGGTCTATCTTTGCCCACGTTCTCTACGGCTGCACCCCTGAACTTCTGCGTGGACCTCCCTTCGTCTCGGCGCCACTGGTCTGTTGTCCAGGAGATCATCGGCCTCTACGTAAGAAGTGCTGGCGTGTCCCCGTCAATGAGTGTGAACTCAGGTTCAGGAACGAGGAGGTAAGACAACTGCTGTTTTAGACGGCAGACCCACTAGGGGTGTACCGATTGTGCGGTAGGCCCATAAGGGGTTTGAATTGTGTATGGAATCTGCCCCCTCTGTCGGAGGGAAGGAGCGAAGGCGCACCGCTCAATCGAACGCTCTTTAGTAAGACCGTTTGATTTGGTTTGGAGTCAGGCGGGGTCCTGTGTAAATAGCCCTAGCCGGACACCGGTGTCTTGTCTAGACTAGCGTTCTAGGGTGTATATTACGTTCGCTAGGTCGGAGGGACCGGGAGACTAAGCGGCGCCTGTGTAAATTCGGTTCGCTAGATCTCAACCTATCTTGGCTAAGTGGGAAGGCGTGTAAATTTGGAACCCACTAGATTTTTGATAGAGTAAATAGACTAAGAGGGTTCTGTTGTAAATCCCGCCCTCTAGTTCACTATATGTGGTGCTTGGGCAGTGTGGCTAACCAAAACGGATGTACATAGTTTTAGGTAGTCCATTCAAGGTACTGGCCAATAGTTTAGTTGGGATTGTAAATGTGTTAAAGATTGTTAGTAAAGTGTATATCTTGTTAGATAGCGCGAGCTCAGCCGTCTAGCGAGAGTGTTAATAGTGTGTTGCTGTATCATAGTGCACGGTACCATAACCCTGTATATTTACTGACACTGTATATAAGTACTAATCATTGTCGTCTATTGCATGTTTAACACCATAACCACTAATAATTGTATTGTGACCTTAAATTGTGCTTTGACCTATGCTAACCGTACTGTAACCGCTATTTGTAAAAGACGATGTTACTGGGGTGTGTTATAGACGGGTAATTCGTATATAGAGAATTATAGCGTGGGTGACTGTATAGTTTCGCCAAAGGGCATAATATTGATTATTTAGTGACTGGTGTAACAGCTGTGTGTGTACGGGAATTCCCTGAGTGTTTATTGTGTTATTGTGTACGTTTCACTTGGTGCTGTTGCCAGAGGAAACGGGTGTGACTGTTGAATAGTACGCGTGCATAGTATTCGTTGTCAACGACGTTCCATTGATAAGTATGGGCGCGTCGGAGTCAACGATTTTGGATCCCTTAGGTTGTATGGTAAAGCATTTTAAAAAGGGATTTAAAACATGTGATTTTGGGGTTAAAATGTCTCCTGTACGTTTGGTCACTTTGTGCACTAGGGAGTGGCCTATTTTGGTTGCGGCATGGCCGCCACGTGGTAGTTTGGATCCAACCCTGATACAGCGTGTACACGTGGCTGTGTCAGGTAGGCCTGAACTTTACGGACAGTTTCCATATATTGATTGTTGGAGACAGGCCGTAAACGACTCGCCAAAATGGATTCGGATATGCCACGAGGAGCAATGTCGCCTCATGGTGGCCAGGACTTGTTTGTCCACTAGGACTGTGGTTAGGCCCATTTTGGACACGCCCCCTGAGTCCGAGATCCCTTTGCCGCCCCCTTACTTCCCTACAGGAAGAGGTGACGCGAGTGCAGGAAGTTCTATACCCCTCCCCTCATTGCCCTCATCCACTTCCGCTTCCTCCTCCAGTACAGAATCCACCCCCCCTCATATTAAACCTCCCCTTCCGGAACCAGAACCAACCCCCGTTAGATCTGAATATCCTGATTTGGCGCCACTTCAAACTTCCGGTCAAGCTTCTTCTAGCTCGGCTGGGAGTATTCTATTTACCAACTTTTCCCAAAATCAAGTTCCCACATCCTCATGCCCTATTACCCCCCGACTGGAACCCATAACTGACGCCCCTCCACGTAGCCCTATACTAACCCGACAACTGACCGGTACCCAACAACTTAGACATTATCAGATGCCTCTTCGTCTGAATCCCGGGTCAGCCTATCTCGATGCCGCAGGTCAAATGGCACATGCTGACCCAGTCTTCGTATATGTCCCGTTCACGACTACCGATCTCTTGAATTGGAAGACCCACAATTCCTCGTACACTGAGAAACCACAAGCTATGACCGATCTGTTCACCTCGATAGTTCAGACACATAATCCGACATGGGCTGATTGCCAGCAGTTATTAATGACTTTGTTTAACCCCTTAAGGACACATGACATGTGTGACATGTCATGATTCCCTTTTATTCCAGAAGTTTGGTCCTTAAGGGGTTAATAATGAGGAAAGGACAAGGATTAACCAAGCGGCCATTAAAGCGCTAGAGGATAGAGCCCGTGCTTTAAATCAAGCCAATCCGGCAGCATGGGCCGCAACACATTACCCTAATACCGATCCCGATTGGAATGTTAATGGCGCAGATATGGTTCAACTCAAAGCCTATAGAGACGCTATAATTGCTGGCATGAAAGCCGGAGGAAAGAAAGCTATTAATATGTCGAAGACAGTTGAGGTGATTCAGAAAAGTGATGAAGCGCCCAGTGTCTTTTATGACCGATTATTGGAGGCATACCGCTTGTATACCCCCTTTAATCCGGAAGACGCAGATAATTCCCATATGGTAAACTCCGCCTTTGTCAGCCAAGCCTACGGAGATATTAAGCGCAAGCTACAAAAGTTAGAAGGGTTTGCAGGAATGTCTATCACCCAACTAATGGAGGTAGCGAATAAAGTGTACATGAACAGGGAAACAGAGACGAAGAAAGAGGAAGAGCGCAAGATGCGTAAAAAGGCTGATATGCTAGCGGTAGCGATCGCAGGCGTAGATAGACAGGGCCCAGATAGAGGCGATAGTAGATGGAATAGGGAGCCTTTGAGTAGGAATCAGTGCGCGTATTGCAAGGAAGAAGGGCATTGGAGAAACGAGTGTCCGCAAAGAGAGCAGTACTAGAGAGACCTACCCAGGGCAGGTTACGGAAACTTTAGAGGCAGAGCGAGAGGTAGAGGAGGCCCCGGAGGGAGCAATGGTAATAGAGGGAGTAATGGGAACAGAGGAAGTGTAAGGGAAGATAGGTACTATCCAGCAGCTCAAAGGTCCCGCGATAGAGAAGGTAGGGACTTTGTAGGATTGGCTGACACGGTCATGGAGGACTATTGATACCGACCGGGCTCCATCCCCCTTGGTCGAGCGGAGCCTATGGTCGATGTATCAATAGGGGGAAAAAGGAGTGCGTTCATGATCGACACTGGTGCTGAACATTCGGTGGTGACTGACAAAGTTGCTCCTCCATCTGGAAGAACTATTACTGTAATAGGAGCAACTGGAAGAAGTGCTGCAAAATCGGTTCTTAAAAGTCGACTCTGTACATTGGGAGGCCACGTAGTAAAACATCAATTCCTTTATATGCCTGAATGTCCAGTCCAATTGCTGGGACGTGATATGCTATCTAAGTTACAAGCGCAGATTACGTTCCTACCAAATGGAACAACATCCTTAAAGTTTAATGGACCTTCAGGTATTATGACATTATCCGTACCAAAGGAAGAAGAGTGGCGACTTTATACAGCGTTGACTAGCCAAAACCCTAGGAGTGATGAGTCCTTATTCAACATACCAGGAGTTTGGGCAGAGAACAACCCACCAGGACTGGCCCGCAATATTCCACCTATTAAAATCGAACAAAAATTTGGGGTTTATCCAGTAAGCCTAAGACAATATCACATCCCGCAGAAGGCTAAGAAGAACATCCAATCTTATCTGGATAAGTTCATACGGTATGGTATCCTAAAATTCTGTACTTCCCCCTGGAACACCCCATTGCTGCCTGTTCAAAAGCCCGGTACAGATGAGTATCGACCTGTGCAGGACTTGAGAGCAGTCAATGATGCGGTTGTTAGTATACATCCAGTTGTACCCAATCCATATAACCTGCTTGCTTTAATTCCGGGCGGGGCTACTTACTTTACAGTCCTAGACCTCAAAGATGCCTTCTTTTGCCTCCGAATTGCCGCAGAAAGTCAATGTATCTTCGCTTTCCAATGGGAAAACGCTGTAACGGGCTCAAAACGCCAAATGACCTGGACAAGACTGCCCCAAGGGTTTAAAAATTCACCTACCCTATTTGGTTCAGCTCTAAGTCAGGATCTACTGGATTTCTAGTCCATCCCAGGAGAGTGTGTATTGTTACAATATGTAGATGACTTGTTGATAGCAGCAGTTACAAAGGAAATATGTCAGCAAGCAACGCACGATCTACTACACATTCTCTGGAAGGCAGGATACAAGGTGTCTAGAAAGAAGGCTCAGTTGTGTTTGCCAACTGTCAAATATCTGGGATTCCATATCTCTGAAGGTCAAAGAATTATGGGGCCAGAGAGAAAAGAAGCTGTGTGCCAAATACCGATACCCAAGAATAGAAGACAAGTGCGAGAATTCTTGGGGGCAGCAGGCTTTTGTAGGATATGGATTCCCAGCTACGCGATACTGGCAAAACCTCTGTATGCAGCTATCAAAGGTACAGAGCACGACCCCTTCTTATGGACTCAAGAACAGCAAACGGCATTTGAAGATGTGAAGAAGGCTCTGATGAGTGCCCCAGCATTAGGTCTACCTGATCACACACGACCATTCTACCTGTATGTACATGAGCAAAGAAGAATGGCTGTGGGAGTATTGACACAGTACTTGGGATCATGGCAAAGACCTGTCGCCTACATGTCTAAGCAACTGGATGCAGTGGCCAGCGGACTTCCACCTTGTCTAAGAGCCGTAGCTGCAGCCACCCTGCTAGTAGCTGAAGCCGATAAACTCACTCTGGGTCAAGAACTTTATGTACGAGTCCCACATGCAGTACAGACGTTGTTGGATTACAAAGGAAATCATTGGTTTAGTAACAGCCGTATGACCAAGTATCAAGCAATGTTGTGTGAAAACCCAAGAGTGCATTTAGAGACTGTAAACACCTTAAATCCAGCTACCCTTTTGCCACAACCTACTGAAAGTCAACATGATTGTTTGGAAGTAATGGATGAAGTATTTTCAAGTAGACCAGATCTTCGTGATTTTCCCATCCAGAACCCCGATGTTCAATATTACACCGACGGCAGTAGTTATGTGAAAGAAGGGATCCGCTATGCAGGATATGCAGTAACAACGATAGACAAGGTGATAGAAGCTCGGCCACTGGCAAAAGGAACATCAGCACAAAAGGCAGAATTGATAGCACTGACACGAGCGTTACAATTGGCTGAAGGTTTAAGAGTGAACATCTACACGGACTCCAAGTATGCGTTTTTTTTTTTCATATAACTTTTTATTGTTTTGCAAGTTACGGGGTACAGAAAAGAGAGGGAGGGGTACGAGGTTACATGTCTCAGCAAGTTATACAATATGCGAACGTGTTATACAGAAATAAGATACAAATTATGCATTGCTATACAATTTGGGATGTCACAGTGGGGTGGTAGTAGGGAAGCGAAGGCCTACAAGGCAAAGAGGGGTAGAGGGGTAGGTAGGGTTGAACAGTGGTGGGTCAGCGACTTTACATCTCTTGGTATGGCCATATACATTGGTATTAATCTGATAAGTTATCTATCGGATTTGTCACCCTCAACCTCCTGGGTAACCCTCGGTTCAAATGTGTTTTGGGGTCATCCCAGACTACCGTTGGGGTCCGTCGGTATTGTTATCTATCGTACCTCTGAGCATTTGTTATGGGTTTTGTTTGGTCAATACTCTAGCATACATTGTCCGCCATGGTTGCCATGTGGTTTCGAACCGTTGTGTGTCTGCACTTTGGTGCGCTGTTATGTTCTCATAGATCTGATACTGTTGGATCTTGTCCCATAACTGAGACTTGGATGGGCAGGCTTGTGATTTCCAGTTAGTTGCTATAAGATTCCTAGCAGCTAGTAGTATGAGAGCACTTATTTGCTTGTGTTCCCTAGGAATTCTGGTCGGGAATATAAGCAGGAGGTACATTTGGGGATTCGGAGTTAGGCTCCCTACGCCCAGCGACTCCAGCAAACTCCGGACTTCTGTCCAGAGGGGCTGGATCACTGGGCACGACCACCATATATGGAAAAATGATCCAATCTCCTTGGAGCACCTCCAACACGTTGGCAGCACAGTAGGGTAAATTTTGTGTAGTCTCAGTGGCGTCATATACCATCTGTAGAGCAGTTTTCTATGTGCTTCAATGTGTGTGTAGCATTTAGTGAGTTTAGAGAGACCATTGAGAGCCTGAACCCAATCCTCAGTGGATAAATTGAGGGAGCAATCTTCCTCCCATTGCTTTTTACACTGGGGAGTTTGATGGGGGACCACTTCTTCCCACATTTTATAGCAGAGGGAGATAGACTTGGGTTTGCCTGGCACGGCCCAGCATCTTTCTATAATTCCCTCTGTTGAAGGGATTTTCTCACGGGTATCGTCGTGCTTTTGTACATGAGTCAGTATGGTACCTTTAAGTCTGAGGAATGTGAATAGTTCTTCCGGTGGTAGGCGCCATTTCGCTTGTATGTCAGCGAACTGTATAACCTCCCTGTCTTCCAGCAAGTGTTGTATGTTGGTGATACCGGCTTTAACCCACCTAGTTAGAGGTAGGTGCGGTGAAGTGGCTTTTAAAGCCGATAGTGGTGCCCTGACGTGGTACAAGGTTTTACATCCTAGCGCGGACATGAACGTGTCCCAGATGCTGAGTGTGAGAGTGGTGGTTGGGTACAGGGCTAGTCCGGGGGTTCTCAGGTGTTTGGGTGTCCACAGGGTGTCAACCATGTTCCCTCCCTGAACCTGGTTGTTCTCCATATCTACCCAGCTCAACTCTCCTTTAGGGGAGTGTAGTAGGATCCCGGCTGTTAGCGCCGACGCTTTGTAGTATTGGGCTATATTCGGTAACCCCACACCCCCTTGTTTGACTTGTGTGTACAGGAGTTTGGCAGGGACCCTAGGTCTTTTATTGTCCCATATAAAGGCATTACATGTTTTTTGTAGGGTCTTGAGTATGGGTTGTGCTATCTTTAGGGGAAGCATGCGAAAGATGTATAGGACCTTGGGCAATATGGTCATTTTGAAGGCGTTAATCCTTCCCAACCAAGAGATATGTGTATGTTTCCATTTCAGTGTCTCCGTTTTGCACATGTTGGGGAGAGTTGAAAATTTAAGCGGGCAGTTTTGTCAACCGAAGGCGCAATTTTAACCCCCAAATATGTAAGAGAGGATGACCTCCAATC
Source organism: Pelobates fuscus (assembly GCF_036172605.1). Taxonomy (NCBI): domain Eukaryota; kingdom Metazoa; phylum Chordata; class Amphibia; order Anura; family Pelobatidae; genus Pelobates; species Pelobates fuscus. Next base: position 323,774,421 of record NC_086320.1, on the reverse strand, counting down.
AAATTGGTGCTTGTCTTTTAGAGCTGTTATGCGGCCTGAAGGCAGGTTAACGGGTCTGCTAACGTCACTAGGACATCATCGGCGAATAGAGCCAATTTATGTTCCTGGCCTAGTACATGTATTCCTTTGATGTTTTGATGACTGCGGATCTTTTGGGCCAAAGGTTCTAGTGACAGGATATATAGGAGGGGGGATAGAGGGCAGCCCTGGCGTGTCCCATTGGTGATATGGAATTTGTCCGAGATGAAGCCTCCACTAGAAACCTTGGCAGCTGGCGTGTTATACAGTGCATTGATACTTGTGATCATTTCTGGTGGGAACCCATATTCTTCTAAGACCCTAGACATGTATGTCCAATTAAGGCGATCGAAGGCCTTCTCCGCGTCCAGCGCAAGGAGAAGGCCCTCGGTGTTGCTCCTATCCATACATGCCAACGTGTTTAGAATGCGTCGGGTGTTATCCGAGCCTTGCCGGCCGCGGACGAACCCCGATTGGTCGTTATGCACTAGTTGCGTGAGGAAGGGGGCTATTCTATTGCTAAGTATTTTGGCGTATATTTTGGCATCTCCATTCAGCAATGATATGGGTCTGAAATTTTTGCACTGTGTAGGTGGCTTCCCGGGTTTAGGGAGTGTGGAGATGTGGGCCAGGAGAATTTCTTCTGGTAAGGCACCTTTGTTGCTACTCTGCCTATATAATTTTAGCAGATGAGGTGAGAGGACAGCTGCAAACAGCTTATAGTACGTATTTGTGAGTCCGTCAGGTCCCGGTGACTTGCCCGTGGGCAACGCCTTAATCACTGCCGAGATTTCGTCCAGTGATATAGGCTTCTGCAAGGCCTCTATTGCGGTTGGGGTCAGGGAGGGTAGGTGTAGGTCCGATAGGAAGCTGTCTATGTCTGTTTTTGTCGGGACTATAGTTGTTCCTTCATGTTGAAGGTTATATAGTTGACCATAGTACTTTGCAAAGGCATTTACTATCCCCTTTGGGTCAATGATTTTGTGGTTGTTGCTATCTTGTAGGTAGGCAATTCTGGAGGCGACAGTTTTTTGTTTTAGTTGTGCTGCTAATTTGGCTCCCGCCCTATTCCCTGCTGCGAAGAATTTGTGTTTTGATTTTTGTAAGAGGTAGGTAGTTTTAGCCAGTTCAATATCCCTCAACTGGGATTGGAGTGCCAATAGTTTTCTTTGTAGTGTGTTATTGGGTGATTGTTTGTTCTCGTGTGTGAGAGTTTTAATCTCATTGACTATAGTCAAGTATTGCGCTTGGCGTACTTTTTTGGTGTGGCTAGCGTGCTTGATAAAGCTTCCTCTAATGAGCTAGCCAGACGTAGTCTGAGTTAATGTCCTGCTGATCGTTGTCTGTAAAATAGTTCTTGAGGTCTGTTGTTATTTGTTTGACTATGTGTGGCTGTGTTAGCAATTTGTTGTCTAGCCTCCAAGACGGTTGGCCGATATTAGGGAATCTCTCTTTGAGTGTTAATGTGATAGGAGCGTGGTCTGACCACGTGATGTCTCCAATTTCTGTGTCCAGTATTTTTGTGAGGGAGGTGGTCTTTATTAAGAACCTGTCTATCCTGGAGTAGCTGTTATGCACCGCAGTGTAGCAGGTGTAATCTGTTTCAGTGGGGTGTGTGATTCGCCAAGGGTCTACAAAGTCATGTGTTGCTAAGACATCTTGAATGTTACGTGACTGTGTGAGCCGCCTCTTTGAGGTGGTCGTTGCCACTGTTTTCGAGGCTGATGAGTCTCTAAAGCTATCTAGAAGAAAATTGGTGTCGCCTCCAAGTATTACCTCCCCAAATTTATACAGATTCAATAATGCAAACATTCTAGACATAAACTCCTCTTGGTTATCGTTAGGCCCATATATGTTCATTAAGGTGAAGGGGTTGTTGTTGAGATGGCATTGTATTATCAGGTATCTACCTTTTTTATCAGTGATTTTTCGGATCAGTTCAAAAGTGGTTTGTTTGCTAATTAAAATGGACACTCCCCTCTTTTTTGTGGAATAGCAGGAGTGATGGTCTATAGGAAACCAGGGTGAATTGAATCTGGGGCGAGATCCCCATTTAAAGTGGGTTTCTTGAAAGAAAGCGACGTGCGCCTTCTGATTTTTGGCCTCTAACAGGGCCAATCTCCTCTTATTGGGTGTATTTAGCCCTTTTACATTAAGAGAAAGTACCTTGAGGGACATGTCACCAGTGGTAACTCTAGGCTCGTTGTCTGCCTGAGCTTTTTGTCAGCGTCGTCGGAGAGTGTGGGCGACACTGGTGGGGGGGGGGGAGGGTTAGGTAGCACGATATGACAGAAAAACGTGAACTATATACAAGCCCGATAGCCAGGTGGCTAGTGCAGAAATCTGCTGACGGGTAATAAAGTGGCTTAGTACTTAAGCCTTGTGGGGTACCGTGGGCGCTGTCGTTGCGTTACTAATGGGGTGTGCACACGTGGGGAAAAGCTAAAATAAAGATAACTCAAATCAGTGGGTGTGCTCCACTGGTAACACTCTGTATCAGAAATCTCAATACTTAAAGAAAGCGAAATATTCAATATTATAACAATTTATAACTAATAGTTGTAACAGTCATATATGATCAGCCGCCTCGTGTGAACTCTCGGCTGTACTACACCATGAAAGTGAAGACAGGTATGAGGGTGCACAGGGGGGATTTGCGTGTGTAGTCTCTGTTAACATATACATATCTGTGGTTTATCAGCGATGGGCAGGAACGGTGCGCCCCAAGGTGTCGTCTTGTCGCTGGTATATTTCTGGAACGTTCATGTTGTGCCAAGGGAGCGAGTTGTGGCCTTTTGTCTGCTTTCGGGGCGGCGATGTCGTCGGGGATCTGGAGATGCCCGGTGGTGGTGGTACAGGAATGTCCCATTCTTTGAGTAGTCTCGCGCCGTCACGTGGCGTGGAGATTATCTTGTCTGTTCCATTCCTTTTAAGTAGTAATTTCGTAGGGAATCCCCATTTGTAAGGGATATTAGCCGATCGTAAAGCAAGGGTTATTGGTGCAAATGCTCTTCTCTTGAACATAGTCGCTGCTGATAGATCAATGAACAACTTGATGTCTGCAAACTGTTGAGGCAGCGGAGGGTGCTTTCTGGAGGCCTGCATGAGTTGGTCTTTCACTGTAAAGTAGTGGACTCTGGTGATTACGTCCCTTGGTGTGGAGGAAGGCAGGTGTTTAGGCTTAGGCAGTCTGTGCGTGCGGTCTAGCCGGAGGTCTGAGGCCTCTAACTCTGGGATGAGTGCCTTAAACATGTCCTGTACAAATTTAGGCAGGTCTTGTGGGCCCACTTCTTCAGGCACCCCCCTCAGTCTTATGTTGTTTCTTCTGTCTCTGTCTTCATTGTCTGCTATTTTCCCTTCCAAGTATTGTACCTTTTGCTGCAGTGCAGTGTGTGCTTCTGCTAAGTCGTTGTGGGCTTCCCTTAGCCCTTCTGTCGCCTCCTCTAAATGCGCCGTCCTGTCCCCTAGGGCCTGGATGTCTGCCCTGATGTCCGCCGCCATTTTGGAGAAATCGGAGCGGAGATTGGACTGCAGTGACTGCAGCATGTGGCTCACGGAGGCATCCGTGGCCGGTTGGGTACAGGGGGGGTCCGTTGGGTCTTGACTCTCACCCGGTTCGCAGTCTATAGCTGTGGGGCTGCGGTCGTCGGCGCCATCTTGGCTGTCCCTGCGACCCGTTGTGAGGTGCGAGTGAAGAGTTCTCTGCTTCATTTTTTTCGCTGATTTAGTAGTCATGACTTCCCCTGAGCTCTCCTTGGCTTTTCAGTCGTGGTGTTGGTGGTGTAATGCTGTGTTACACGCTGTGTTAGTCCACGGAATGGCGGAGCACTCGGATTATGCGACTGCTTCCATGCGGAGTTAGGCCACGCCCCCCAAGTATGCGTTTTTAACCACTCATGCCCACGGAGCTTTGTATAAAGAAAGAGGCCTATTGAATTCAGAAGGCAAAGAAATCAAGTACGCAGCTGAAATCCTACAACTATTGGAAGCAGTGTGGGAGCCGAAAGAAGTCGGTATTATACATTGTCGAGCGCATCTGAGAGGAGATGGTGATGTAACCAAAGGAAATCGGATGGCAGATAGTGCAGCTAAGCGTGCCGCTGAATCAGGAAGACAGGAGTATGTGGGGCATATAGCTGCTCTTATACCAACTCCACTGTCTCAATGGACTCCAGTTTATACAGCTCAAGAAGAGGAGTGGTTAAAGACTGAACCTGGAAAGTATTTGGAGAACAAATGGTATCAGTTAGAAGATGGAAGAATAGTCATTCCAGCATCACTAGCGGTAGAAATTGTCCAAAACTATCACAACGGGACACATTCTGGGAGAGACAGCACAGAAGAATCTCTCAGAAAACATTTCTACATACCAAGATTGTCCAACTTGACTCAGGCCATTGTACGAAGATGTGTAACGTGTGCTAAAAATAATGCAAGGCAAGGACCAGTAAAGCCACCAGGAGTCCAGTTTATGGGGGGACTCCCCATGTCCGATTTACAAATTGACTATACAGTAATGCCTAAATCTGGTGGACATCGCTACCTGCTGGTAGTTGTGTGTACCTATTCAGGCTGGGTAGAAGCATGTCCTACTCGTACAGAGAAAGCAGGAGAAGTTGTGAGATTCCTGCTACGAGAAATAATACCCCGATATGGACTACCCTGCTCTATAGGATCGGACAATGGTCCAGCTTTTGTTCATCAGTGCCTACAACAACTGACTCATATGCTTGGTATAAAGTGGAGGCTTCATACGGCATATAGACCCCAGAGTTCTGGTAAGGTAGAGAGAATGAATAGAACTATTAAGAATCAGTTGGCTAAAATGTGTCAGGAAACCCAACTTAAGTGGAACGTTCTCTTGCCCATAGCTCTATTGCGAATCCGCAGTACACCTACCAGAAGGATGGGCCTCTCTCCTTTTGAAATCATGTATGGGCGACCACCTCCCGTACTTGGTAACTTAAGGGGGGATTTGAGTCAGTTGGGAGAAGGAATTACCCGGCAGCAGGTTGTAGAGTTGGGTAAGACTATGGAGGAGGTACAGAAATGGGTACAAGATAGATTACCTGTGAATATTTATCCCCCAGTTCATAGTTACCACCCAGGAGACCAAGTGTGGATTAAAGAGTGGAATAATGTACCGTTAGGGCCCAAGTGGAGAGGTCCTTATGTTGTTCTTTTGTCTACCCCTACAGCGATAAAAGTAGCCGAAGTGACTCCGTGGATACATCACTCCAGGGTTAAACCAGCAGCAGTCGATTCTTGGCAAGTTACAGCAGATCCAGAGAATCCCTGCAAGATCCGGTTAAAGCGCACGACTCAGTCGGAGTGACGAGGAACCTTGTGGATTACAAATTTTATTGTTTCAGAGATTTGGTAAGTGAGTGAGGAGGCCATAATAAAGCCTGTCCACTCACCGACGTATAGTGTATAAGCCAGGAAAAGTCCCGAAGGGACCCCTGTGAAGACGAGCAGAACTCCATTCCCTGCAGCCCTTACAACCTGGAAGCTGAGGTGCCTTCGCACGGACGAAGACTGAGGATGACGATGAAAGATGTGTTTCTGATAATGTTTTTATATGTGTATTTTTATATTCAGGAAGGTAGAGGTACCGACACTCCTAGCTGTGAGGTATGCATTAAGACTACAAGAACAGGTAACCATATTTCCCAAACCCTAATTTGGCATTCGCAATACGAGTGTAAAGGAGATGTATCAAGATGTAGATACTTAAATATAGAATATAGTGTGTGCCATTTAGGAGTAGGAGAACCTAAGTGCTTCAGTCCAGAGTATCAACCTCGTACAATTTGGTTGACTCTCAGGAATGGAGATCCTCAGGGGACCCTAATTAATAAGACGGTATTAGAATCCGTACATTCTTCGGGTGTTCTGCTATTTGATACGTGTAAGGCGATATCAAGTGGTAGAAAGCCGTGGAATGTATGTGGGGATCTTAGATGGGAGAGGACGTATGGGTCTAATGATAAATATATTTGTCCCAGTAGTAAAAATAAGTATGTGAGTCCTAGATGCCCAAATAGAGTTTATAACTTTTGCCCATATTGGTCTTGTGTGGGGTGGGCAACTTGGGGACAGACAGTAGACAAGGACATGATTGTGACTAAGTTGCCTACCAGCCCATATTGTAAGTCTATGGAATGCAATCCAGTCCATATACTTATAAATAACCCCGACAAGTTCTTAGATAAATATGGTAATTTATTTGGGTTTCAAATATATGGGACGGGTTTAGATCCTGGGACAGTATTGTTTATAGGGATAGAGACTGATACGGTATCCTCCCAGACTCATCAAGTATACCATTCCTTTTATGAAGAGATGAGCATAGATAATAAGATCCCCCATAATGCTAAAAACCTGTTTATTGATTTAGCTGAAAGTATTGCCGGTAGTCTTAATGTTACCAACTGCTATGTGTGTGGAGGTACTAACATGGGAGACCAATGGCCTTGGGAAGCAAAGGAGGTAATGTCCGGTTCTGAGGCAGTTGACCAATTAATATCTACACAAGCCGATTATCATATGAGTGTTAGAGGTAAATCTGAGTGGAGATTAAAGACCTCCATCATAGGTTATGTTTGCATAGCGAGGAAAGGAATGATGTATAATACTTCTGTAGGAGAATTAACTTGTCTAGGGCAAAAAGCTTATGATGATGATACGAAGAATACAACTTGGTGGTCGGCTTCAAATGTCTCAGAACCATCTAACCCGTTTGCTAGATACGCCAATTTAAAGGATGTGTGGTTTGACCTATCCATCACATCTACCTGGAGAGCCCCAGCAAATTTGTACTGGATCTGTGGTAAGAAAGCCTATTCGGAGTTGCCACAGGACTGGGAAGGGGCATGTGTGTTGGGTATGCTCAAACCATCCTTCTTCTTGTTACCTATTGAAACAGGTGAGACTTTAGGTGTTAAAGTGTATGATGTGAATCATAGGAACAAAAGAGGACCCATAGAGATAGGCGCCTGGGAAGATAATGAATGGCCTCCCCAGCGTATTATAGATTACTATGGGCCAGCCACGTGGGCAGAGTATGGTACCTTTGGTTATAGAACCCCAATTTATATGCTCAACCGTATTATAAGATTACAGGCAGTGGTTGAGATCATTACTAACGAGACATCACAAGCGCTCAATCTTCTAGCGAAGCACAATACCAGGATGAGGACAGCAGTATACCAAAATAGATTAGCCTTGGATTACCTTTTGGCAGTAGAGGGAGGTGTATGTGGGAAGTTTAACCTGAGCAATTGCTGTCTTCAAATAGATGACGAAGGGCAAGCAATAGCTGAGCTTACTAGCCATATGGTTAAACTAGCGCATGTGCCTACTCAGGTATGGAAAGGGTATAATCCAAGTAGTTGGTTTGGTAGCTGGTATGAGTGGTTTGGCGGGCTTAAGGCAGTGGTAGGTGGAGTCCTACTGATTTTAATGTTGTGTCTACTCCTGCCGTGTCTTATACCCTTAGTAGTTAGGTCTGTGCAAAGCCTGATAGAAAATATAGCAGAGAGGAAGGCTGCTGCACAGATAATGGCAATTTATAAATATAAGGCTCTAGATCAGGGAGAACCAATGCAGGAAGATGAGTGTTGAAGATTCACATCATAGATAAGTCTGGTCTGGTTCAAGGTAACTTGCGGTGTATGCAAACCAAGGTTAAGTGATGCCTCAAGTAATTGTGAAATATCAAGAGGCATCAAAGGGGGGAATGTGGTGGAATCTCGGTAAAAATAAATTTAGTAGGCCGAGATTACCACGTGGCATGTGTACGTGCATATGCTGACGTATCGATCAGTTGGTTGCACGAGGCAAGATACGATCAGTAGTGTACGGAGCATGTGCAAGAATACAGGATGTAGTATTCCCCTCCTCCATTGTGCTGGACAGGCCATGCGGTCAAGCAGGAAGTTAATTCTTATTTGTATTCATTGTTCAAGAGAATGTGCTGGTGGAGCTTAATATGGGAGGAGTTATGTGCCTATATAAGGAGCCTGCACTATTGTCCGGGGCTCAGAACTTGCTGTATTTTGGTGACATTAGTCCCTCTGAGTCCCGATCGGTGATCCAATAAAGAATCTCTTCCTTCCTGAAGAAACCTGTGTCCATCTCTCTGTGCTTGGCTTCCGTCAGTTTCTCCGGTATCAATACTGTAGATGCAGCTGGAATTGGGTTATTTAGAAAGAATTTTTAAAGGGTCACATTTCTCATATATTTTTGGACATCTAGATATGCTATAAACGGGTCTGTCCTGACTGTGGGGGCATATTTTAAGCCTCTATTCAAAACCTTGGTTTGATGTGTATTAAGTGTGACATCTGTTAAAAATTCCTATTTGCTCTACCTTCTCATTCTCTTTCCTTCTATGGGATTTCTACCCCCCCCCCCCTCCCCCCACAACCCACATCCTCTAAAAAAGATATTTTTCTGTTGTTGGAATGTAGGGATTCTTGACAATATCGATTTATATCTGGCTTCTTGGTCCTAAAAAAAATGCTTGATTGTGTCATATTTTCATGTGTCTCTATGGGATTAATGCATGAAGTTCCTCAAATCTATTATGCGAGCGCCAGTTGGTGGTCTGATTGTGTACCTTTGGAATTCGTTGGTTATTATCCCTTTTTAATCTATATGAGTTTCTTCTTTTATTATAAGTGACTGTAGTCCACTCTCTATGTTCTACTTTTTGTGGTGTACGTTGTGCTGGCTTATATTCTCCTCTAGTGGCATAACGTTGTCTAGGGGAGTCTCCATGGGGCATATGTCACCTTATTGTTTCTAAAATGTCTAGGTTTATGCTCTAAATAGCTTATATTCTAAGGGGAGTGAGGTAAAATTACACAAGAGGAACTAGGTAGAAGTATTTCATGTTTGGAAAAATCCGTTTGCAAATCAGTTTGCTCCCCTAGCATGCTTGAAATGGTGGTTTTCCTGTCCGGTCAGAAAGTATACGTTTGTGGTAAATCAGTGTCTTTTCAGCTCTAACGTGCTTAATCTATGCAATCGCAATACAGAGAGCCCTTTTTGTGGTATAAAAAATATAATGTGTATCTTCGTTCTTCCAAAGGTAGCTTTCAAATATAGAAATGACGGTATTTACATAAACAGGAAGTATGAATGTTACAATATCGGGAATATTTTAAATTCAATTGTATCAAGCCCATATCTCTGTCATTTAAATATTATGAAATGTCCTTTCATGCAAAGGGTAACTGTACAACATGTTTTCATGCCCTATAGACTGACCTCTTGTTTCCATGAGAGAATAACTTATCCAATTTACAATCTGTGAATCCCACATACAGCTTTGGGATTTTGACCGCAAAGGGGTCTCTTAAAGTTTACGAGATTTTTAATCAGTGAAGTTTCGAAACATATAGTTAAAAATAATTTTAGTATCCAGTTCAAATGGACAAATATATCGAAGGCCATTTTATATAATAAATCTTTACCTTTAATAGTTAAGTGCATATTTGCGCGGACAGATGTTTCAAAAAGGCACGCTAAAAATTAAGACAAAAACTATTTATTGTACTTGTGAGTTGTACATTATGAATGTAATCCAAACATAGAAAACCCAACCGTAATATTACAACCATAACTAATATTTTAACATTCTGCCACATCTCCTGAAATGAGCAGAATAAGCATCATCTGTAAGAATTCAAATTACACAAAGATGGACGTGGTTACTTACTAAATTGAGAATTGCCATGAATTCAAATTGAAGTTAAGGTCAAAGTAGCTGAGTTGGAAGCATGGCTGACTGGGGAGAAAGTTTCCATATCGTCTGTTTTGGCCTTAAATTTGAAATTTACTCCGATTCACTTTTAATTCCCGACAGCTTTCACTTTAGTGAATAACCGTGATAGTTTGTCATGTAATTTATCTTGCAATGTGTACTGTTAGTATGAAAATTATACATATATACAGACATATAGAGTCTCATTGTCGTCTGCGAGTTTGGTGTCATCCCATAAACCTCTGTCCAGCAGAAGTATACAGGATATGGTTTTCCTCTCCCAGGAATAGTTTCATTCCTAAAATAAGTGGAACTGACCAATAAGCTGAGAGCAGCCATAATGCAGCTGCAATCATCCTACTGACAGTTCCAATCACAGATTTGCGAATAGAACTCTGCAAAGAGTTCATCTTAACTGTGAACTCTGTCCAGCTACACAGCTGGCTCTCTTAGATAGTAAGGTTAGGTTGTACTCGCACAAACTGCAAATAAGGTCAAAGAGGAAGTATGTATTCCTTTTTTATTTTGCAGGAATAAAGATAGAATTGTAGCTAAAGTTAATTTTGTAACTCATGCAGGTACAATAAACTATGTGTAAAGAGACAGGAGACCCTTTGCACCAGAATGTTCGAAATCAGCAAGTTGTAAAATTAAAGGGTAATTTTGAGCACCATAATCACTATGATAGTGTTTATTGAGCCATCCCATGGTGCCATCAAGTGGTTAAAAGACAAACTTGGGGGCGTGGCTTGCCGGTGCATGGAGTGAGACGTGCTTTTCGGAGCTCCGCGATCTCGACCCACATAGCCCCTATTATTAGCTAAACCACGCAGGCGAAATGGGGAAGACTAGGCGCCAGGGCACCCCTGGACCATCGGGCACTAGCCCATCGAGAAAACAGGCCGGCCCGATGGATGATTTTCTCTCCACCCCAGACGCTTACCGTGCCACGAGGCAGGCAGACAAAATGGCGGCGGCATCCCCTGGTGCTGAGAGCGGAGCAGGCTCGGAGCCAAGCCCAGCCAGAGGGGAAACATTAACACAAATCACGGCGGAACTGACAGCCATATCGGCTAATATGCTCACCAAGCAAGATAAAACTGCCATGGTAGCGGAACTGAGAGCGGCGATCCGTGAGGAGATTCTGGAGGTGCGCAGGGACCTCACGGCCTTGGAGGAGCGTGTTACAGAGCTGGAGCATGAAAACTTGCAGGCGATTCAACACTCCCAGGCAGCTGACCATGCCACTGCCAGGCAGGGCTCAGTGCTCCTAGACCTCCGCAGACAGGTGGAGGATCTGGACAACAGGGGCAGGCGGAATAATATCAGGATCAGAGGCATGCCCGAAACTGAAACTGAGGACCTGGGTACTGCCCTCGCACAGCTTTTCACTCGTATACTGGGCGACGGAGCTCAGGATGACTACCACATCGAACGTGCACACAGGGCCCTGCGGCCCCCGAGAAGGGATGGCCTGCCCCGAGATGTGATCTGCTGCCTCCTCTCCTTTCAGCTCAAAGAAGCCATTATGAGGGCAGCTCGCACGCAGACAGTCACCTATCTGGACGCCCCGATTTCCTTATACCAAGACCTCTCTGCCCTCACTTTAGATGCACGGAGAGCCCTACGACCCTTGACAGGCATCCTTCAGGAAAAGCGCATCCCATACAAATGGGGCTTCCCCTTTAGCCTACAGGCTAAGAAGGGCAACACGTGGTGCTCCCTGCGTTGGCCTAACGATGTACCCGGCTTTCTGAGAGCCCTCGATCTACCGCCAGTCACTGTCCGCAACTGGATCCTGGACCAGCCTCCACCGCGACCATCCCACCCCGAGGTCCCTGAGGCTCTCCGTAACCAACCTAGGAGAGATGCGCAACCCGCCCGCTGGGGGGGCCCAGCAGGCCCCGAAGAATAACAACTGGTCCCTAGATAAGCATCACGTCGTCTTGGTCCCGCAGCAGCAGGAGCCGACCTGAGGAGGCCTCCCCAGACGACTTCGCCAACAGATAAGTTGCCACGATTATATTTACACTAGAACACTTAGCTTGTAACATGGGTGGGAACCGGGACAGACCGCCGGCAGGGCCTCCCTACATACTTGTTGCGGTGTGAACAGTGGCGGTTTTCCCCAAAGCCACATTTAGGCCCTTGCCGAATTTGGGTGGGGTACGGGTAAATGCCAACACCTTCTTTCTCGGGACATTTGGGACTCCATACACCCTACCACCCTATGCGGGCAGGCCCAGCCCGATCGATAGCACTCTTCCGCCTGGGGAGCGGCCAACTTACCCTATGGCAGCAGTTGCAGGACCAGTTTAGGAACCACCCTTACACGCTGCCTACGAAGGCCGGCCAGCCTGAACTTTTGGCACACATTTTGCAAGGGGGCATCCACGGGGCAGAAGAGACGTTCTGTACTTGTATTTGGGCAGTTTATGCATATTGTTGGAGGGCGGGGGCTGCAACTATACCATGGTGTGTCACCTTATCCGACTTAGTAGCACATGCCGCCCCACGGCAGGCGGTGGGCCGCTAGGCCGGCGCCTGCGGTCTGGCGGTACTGAATGACGACCTGGGCTGGCTTTCTGTTTATTACGGCTGGTGCGACCCCCGGGCCGCGCTGAATCGCTCGCGCCACGTGCTTTCCCCCCAATTAAACTGTGTGCGGTCTCCTTACAATGCCGTGGCGGGCGGTTTGGACTGCGGCCCCGAGGTCGCTCCTCCCCAACTCACGAGGCCCTTAAAGGTTAATGTATGTTAACAGTTATGATGTATTACAACAGTTATGTTTGGTCCCTTGTTGTTTTATTACGTTATGGATAACCTTGATGTAAGCAAACTGTCTAAGGTTACCGGGGTATGCTGATGACGCAAAGTGGCAACACTTTCACAACCAGTACCCAGACTCCCCAACCCGGACGGTACCACCCCCCCTGTCCGGTTTACATGATGGCTCTGGCGCATCGCCACGTGATTCCCATTCCCCGGACGACTAATAGCCGAAACGTACGCCCCACAACGTGGGTCGAGGGAGAGCGGGCACCGCTCTCTTTGGACGAACCTCTCCTACCGGACTTTCTCATCCCCCTGCAACCGACCCACCTGTAGATCAGGTCACCCTCTCACGACCTAGGGTCTTAGTTGCCTAACCCCCCGAAGCCCCTGACGGGCCTGAACCCAAAGACAGGGATATTATCCCTACCTCTCCCTCCCCAGCTTCCCTCCTTCTCCCCACTCCGCCCCGAACAGCCATGGCGACCACTTTCACCCCCGCTTCCCTGACCCTATTCTCACATAATATTCGAGGCCTTAATGCCCCCGAAAAACGGCGACAATTATTGAGAACCTTGTGGTCACATAGGGCCTCGATAGCGTTTCTGCAGGAAACGCACCTTAAAGGCAACGAGGCCCCCCAGATACGGGATAGACGGTACCCGCTGGGATTTTACGCCAACAACCCAGATTCCAAACGCGCAGGCGTGGCCATTATTTTCGCTAATAAGGTCCCGATCGAGAACACTACCTCGCAAGCAGACCCACAGGGGAGGTTTTTATTTGTAAAGGGTGCAATTGCAGCACATAAGTACACATTTGCCACGATCTATTGCCCCAATAAGGGACAGCATCGATTCCTGATGAAAACCTTGGCACAACTGGAGAGGTTCCGAGAGGGAACCTTGATACTAGTCGGCGATCTTAATATCCCGCTGGATCCCCGGATGGATACATCCGTGGGCACCAGTACCATCCCCGCACACTGCTTAAGGCAAGCCAAACAAGCTCTGGGTAAATCGGGTCTAGTCGACTGTTGGAGGGTGGCGCATCCCGACGCTAAAGACTACACATGCTACTCCGCAGTACACAATAGATACAGCCGGATAGATTATGTCTTCCTTGCCCAAGAGTACCTCCCCTTCCTCCTCACATCCAACATTGGAATACAACATGACTCGGACCATGCCCCAGTACTCATCACACTTAAGTCCCCACTCTTCAAACCCCGGGAACGCTGTTGGAAACTCAATGAAAGTGTATTAGGAGACACTACCTTCACCACCCAAATAGCACAGACCTTGACGCATTATTTTGCTGACAACGACGGCACCGACGTGGCCCCCCTCACGGTGTGGGAGGCACATAAATGTGTGATCAGGGGACATCTTATCAAACTTTGCACCCAACGCAAGAAAGACCACGCCACACGGATCCAGACACTGACACGAACTATAGCGGACTTGGAGACGCAACATAAACAAGACCACACAGACGATACCTACCGCCTTCTCACCGACCAACGTAGACAACTCAGGGACTTGCTTTCACAGAATCTGTTACACACTATCCGGAAGTCTAATAGACATTTTTACGAATTCTCCAACAAATGCGGGAAAATGTTGGCCCGCACCCTGACACAGAGGCATAGACAGCAACATGTACATCAGATAAGGGGCAGGGATGGAACGGTGAAACGGACACCTCCGGACATCTTACAAGCATTTAGGCATTTTTACGCAGATCTGTACAATATTGACGCAACCTCACACCGTACGGACACCTCCCTACATCAGCATAAGATAGAGGCGTTCCTCTCTGAGTACGTGGGGCGCAAGGTCCCGGCGGACGTAGCCGAGGACTTGGACCGCCCAATTACTGAGGAGGAACTTGCCGCAGCCCTTAAACAATCTAAGTCCAACAAAGCGCCAGGCCCCGACGGCCTGCCGACCACGTACCTGCGCAAATTCAAAAATATACTACTGCCTCATTTGCTGCAGGGTCTCAACTCCCTGTTGGAAGGTGGCAGGTTCCCTGTTGACACTTTACACGCGACGGTGACGGTAATACCCAAGGACGGTAAGGACCCCTCTGACTGCGGGAGTTATAGACCGATATCACTACTCAATGCAGATCTAAAATTATTTGCCAAGACCATGGCCCTGAGACTCTCCCGCATACTCCCTGCGCTGATACACCCGGACCAGGTGGGCTTTGTCCCTGGTAGAGAGGCACGGGACAATACTATCCGAGCCCTCAATCTGATCCACTCCGCCCGGTCGACCGGCAAAAATTTGGTACTGGTCTCCACGGACGCAGAGAAGGCCTTTGACCGGGTGGATTGGAAGTACCTAGAAGCCACCCTGCGTCATATGCAGTTCGGGCCCAATATCCGCTCATGGATCTTAGCTTTGTACACTAACCCCACGGCACGTATCCGGATCAACGGTGCGCTCTCGGCCCCGTTCAACATACGCAACGGCACCAGGCAAGGCTGTCCCCTGTCCCCCCTCCTGTTCGCCCTCACCCTGGAGCCCTTCCTGGAGGCGGTCAGACGGGACGGGGGTATTACGGGGTACAGCATGCACCGAGTGGAGCATAAGGTAGCGGCATACGCCGACGACATGCTGTTTTTCATAGACAACCCCATAGTGTCATTCCCCAACCTGCTTCGGGCCTTCAGGGAGTTTGGAGACATCTCCAATCTCAAGCTGAACATGACTAAATCGGAGGCCCTACCGATCTCACTCACTGCGGCAGGGATCGCTCACCTACACTCACAATTCCGCTTTTCATGGTGCACCGATAAGCTCAAATACCTCGGGATCTGGCTACCTACTAATTTGACCCTACTGTACCAGTTAAACTTCCTCCCCATCCTTTCGGCCTTACTGAATGACCTCCGGCGCTGGAGGGGCCTCTATGTCTCCTGGTTCGGCCGGATCAACGTTGTTAAAATGAATGTGCTGCCCCGCCTGCTATTTTTGTTCCAAGCGGTCCCCGTTACGCTGCCAAGAACCTTTTTCCAAACGATCTCCGCGGCGGTGAGAGACTTTGTTTGGAACGGGAGAAAGAGTAGGGTAAGCAAGGCGATACTAGAACGCCCAAAAACGAGAGGAGGCGCAGGGCTCCCATCATTCCTGAGATACTATCAAGCAGCCCACCTACTCAGGCTGGTGGACTGGCACGCCCGCCCAACCAACAAGCTGTGGGTCCCCATGGAACTCGCGCAGGCGGGTGGCGTTCTTCCCTCACGCCTCTGGTTAAGCACTCTAACGCTGGGAGCCTTGCAAACTGGCAACCCCCTGATTGACGCCACACTGCAAATCTGGTGCACACTGCGATACTCACACCAACTTACGACCACGGACAGTCCTCTCACGCCCATAACGCACAACCCGGGGGTAGGTGGGGGACTAACGCCTGCAGACCTCAGCACATACACCGACTCCGACTGGCTCAGCTTTCAGCATCTCACACTAGGGAACCGACTTAAACCCCTGGCAGACATTTTAGGGGACAAGGTACCCACGGGACTAGACACCTTCCATTACATGCAAATTCGAGCATACTACAAGACTTTCCCAGCCAAACAATGCCTACACAGAGCCCTCACACAGTTTGAAACTCGCTGCACAGCCAGGTCACACCCAGATAAGGGGGTCTCTAGGCTATACGCACATCTTCTAGCTAGCGAACACCTGTCACATCCGAGATATGTTTCCAGGTGGGAAAGGGACACGGGGACCACACTCACAGACCAGGAGTGGGAAAAGATTTTCATTCTGTCACATAAGTGCTCCATCAGCTCCAAATTCCAAGAGACAAACTTTAAGATCCTTACGCACTGGTACAGGACACCGGACACTCTGCACCGCATGGACGCGGAGATACCTGGAGACTGTTGGAGGTGTGGAGCCTCAGACGGCTCCTATCTGCACATTTGGTGGAGCTGCCCCGAGATTATCCCCTTTTGGACAGCGGTCAGGGATTCCATTCAACAGATCACGGATGTTACACTACCGCTCCAACCCCTCTCCATGCTCCTTCACCACACAGACATGTCGCTTGCTGCCTATAAAAAATCCCTGATAAAACACTTGCTGACGGCAGCCACATCACTGATCCCCACGATGTGGAAGCAGCGGGATGCGCCTACACTCCGGCAGTGGACGGACAGGGTGGGGGATATATATACTATGGAGTCCCTTACGGCGGCCCTACAGGATAGACAAGAAAAATTTACCCATGTCTGGACGCCATGGCTGTGGCACATATCGGCCGCCGGGGCGGGGAGTGGGAGACAGGCATCCCGACCCTCCCTACCCTCACCCTCCCTCTTTCCCTCCTCCCATCCCCTTAGCCCCGACAGTCAGACTCCTTAACTCCCCCGTAGAGACTCCCCCCCTGATTGCCACACCGTATTGTACCGTATTGGGTACGGCCTATAAGCGCTCTCGACCGTCCCGAGTGACGGACTCACAGACCCGTCAAAGCGTAGACACTCTCCCCTCCACCGACTTGACTTTCTAACACCTAGTGCCCTGTTATAGCTTACATGGACCAGACATAGATACCCCACTGACGTTCATCTTCATGGTGGCCCCATATCCCTGCGAAGATGGCACGTAGTTTGACTACAGACACACGGATAGTCCCACATGTTACTGGGGGGAACTACTGGAGTGAAATGAGAAATCGAATCAGAGTGAAATAGGTTGAGAGCTGCATGCAGCTTCATAACGGTATAACTTTGTATCACTAACATTGCACAGAAACACAGATAGCCTGATATGTCTCGCAGGGATCTCCGGCGAGAGTTCTACAAAAGTCCTACCACCTCGACTGTACTAGGGGTTCACAAGATATGTATAGCAGCTGTGAATATATTGCGCACTCAATATCTTATGCAGTCTCCTATTAACTAAAACTCTCTATCCTGGAATATCTGATGTACACCCGTTATAAGATTGGTGAATTGTACTCATGACATGTTTTTGCTTGTTATTGTTGTAATACCTCTTGCTATGCTATCCAAAATAAAAATAAAGATTGTCTAAAAAAAAAAAAAAAAGACAAACTTACCTGGGTACAGTCCCTCTTCACAGTTGACACTAAAGCGGGAGTTTATATTTCCATGCTAAATATTATCAGGTACTAAAATATAATTACAGCATAATCACATGTCAAAAACAACACTGCACAGAGCCTTAAAATGGCGCCGAAGAAATCGCCAAAGCGCACTCAAGCGGGACCACAACCTAAAGGGCTGAGCAGCGATCCACACAAGCAACGAGCCCCAACCTACCGGAGCATATTGTGGCAAGGTGACAGGCAGTGTACCTCTGCACTCGGGGACTGCGTTGTACCCCTGCTGGCATAGGCTGATTCTGGCTATGGGACTGATCCGTGAGGGGGAAACCCTGAGCTACACACTGCAGCAGACCACCTATGAGACTGTAATGTTGCGTGAAAATATTTAATAGTCTAAGTAGTAAACACCGATGACCTTTACTTAATAGTCTCTCTGCCCACTGACCCTCATAGCAGGGCTCTGACCAGTAGTAACAAGCCTGTCATAACTCCCAGAGTTTTCTGCCCTGATATTGCTACACATGTTGTTTGCAATTTGCATTATTGTTTGTATAGTTTATATTCTCATTAAGTGTTGCCTTATTTATTATTATGTGAAGCATTGGGGGAGCACTGTGGTCGCCTGGATTGCTTTGGCTGGGTGGGGTGGTTTTGGTGTGTGGGTCGTTCCTCTGCAGTTTCGCTGCTCGGTTCGCTGTCGTTTGGGGGATGGATCGCTTTGTTTCTGTTTGTGCAGCCCTGTGATTGACAGAGCCTGCATGGGAAAAAAAACTGGTTTTGCTTTTAGACAGATGTAGTTTGCCTTAAGTGATGTGTCTCGATCTCTAAGTTGAACTTTAGTCACATGCAGGAGGCTCTTGCAGGGTCTGGCAGGCTATTAACATGGCAGGGGATGGGACAATCTTGGTTAGACATAGCTTGCAATGGCGAGGGCCTGGATGGGGCTCTCTTTGCGGGAGGTGTTTGTGGGGGGTTGTGCGGGTCGCATGCGGGAGTGTGTGGCTGGGGTTCATGGACGGAGGGGTTTGACTCCTGGATGGCAGGGGATTGGGCGGTGGGGCTGCGGGTGCGTGTTCTGTGCACCGAGACTGCTTCGTTGGGCTGCAGGGCCGGACTGGCCCACCGGGATACCGGGAAATTTCCCGGTGGGCCGCGGCACCTGGGGGCTGCGCAAGTATGTGCCACCGGGTGGCCGGTCCGGTGGCACACTCAGAGGGGGGCCGGCGGCCGCGTTCCACACTGCAGCCTCGCCGGTCCGGCTGCACTCCTACTGCTGAGGGCTGAAGGGGGAGGGAGCATATCTCTACCATGCTCCCTCGCGGTTCCCACAATTCACAGCAGCATCCGTTCTGTGAATTGTGGGAACCGCGAGGGAGCATGGTAGAGATATGCTCCCTCCCCCTTCAGCCCTCAGCAGAAGAAGTGCAGCCGGACCGGCGAGGCTGCAGTGTGGAACGGGGCCGGCCCCCTGACTCCTCGACTCCTCTAAGGTGGGTGGGGTGGGGGTGAATAGAGAGAGATACAGAGGGGGGGGGGGTAATAGAGAGAGATACAGAGGGGGGTAATAGAGAGAGATACAGGGGGGGTTAATAGAGAGAGATACAGAGGGGGGGTAATAGAGAGAGATACAGGGGGGGTTAATAGAGAGAGATACAGGGGGGGTTAATAGAGAGAGATACAGGGGGGTTAATAGAGAGAGATACAGAGGGGGGGTTGATAGAGAGAGATACAGAGGGGGGGTTAATAGAGAGAGATACAGGGGGGGTTAATAGAGAGAGATACAGGGGGGGTAATAGAGAGAGATACAGAGGGGGGGTTAATAGAGAGAGATACAGGGGGGTTAATAGAGAGAAATACAGGGGGGTAATAGAGAGAGATACAGAGGGGGCGTTAATAGAGAGAGATGCAGAGGGGGGGTTAATATAGAGAGATACAGGGGGGGTTAATAGAGAGAGATACAGGGGGGGTTAATAGAGAGAGATACAGAGGGGGTGAATAGAGATAGAGACAGAGGGGGGGTGAATAGAGAGAGAGACAGAGGGGATGGGGGGTGAATAGAGAGAGAGAGACAGGGGGGTGAATAGAGAGAGAGACAGAGGGACAGAGGGGGGGGGAGTGCCACAGGGAGAGGGGAGAGAGTGAGACACAAGGGGAGAAAGAGGGGCGAATAGAGAGAGACAGAGGGGGAGGGAGAGTGCCACAGGGAAAGGAGGGAGAAAGAGACAGAGGGGGGAGGGTGAGACACAAGGGGAGAAAGAGGGGCGAATAGAGAGAGACAGAGGTGGAGGGAGAGTGCCACAGGGAAACTCTAGCCCTGGAGCTACGGGCTAGAGTTCACTCTCACCACTGCGACCACCAGGGATTCCTGGTGTTCCCAGTGGTGAGAGTGAACTCTAGCCCCATACAAACACTGCCCACACACACACCATACACATTCACACACTGCCCCCCATACACACACACAGACCCCCATACACACACACAGACCCCCCATACACACATTGCCCTACACACACACACAGCCACCTATACACACATTGCCCCACACACCCTACACACTGAACCTTTCACACACATTGCACCCCTCACACATTGCACCACTGCTCCTATACCCTACTACAGCCCCATATCCCAACGGTTTGACTATTTACTCTGGGAGCGGGTCCCGGCACTCCCGGCACCATAACCACTACACAGAGCTGTAGTGGTTATTGTGCATGGATTATTTCTTTAAATAATCTATAAGTGCCCCTCCTGAGATCAGGCTCTGGATCCGCCACTGATTTTATATGTGTATAATATATATATATAATTATGCCTATAATATTTACACATATATTAATGTACATTTATATATGCATAATACACTAAGAAATGTCATTAATATGTACCATATGTAATGAGCAGATATTGGCCCAGTCTTGTTTCTAGATGCATACTCCAGCACAATAACATATTTAAAGTGAAGAGCGCACCCACAGGACTTAAAAATAAACAAGATAACGTATTTTTTTACAGTTGTGCCCTACATACATTCACTATTTCAGTCCCATTACCAAGCTTTCCTTAATATGTCATGGTAGTTGGACTGAAACATTGGTTATATGCAAAGGCACGTCTGCTTAAAATAAATCTGCACTCTTTTTTTTTAAGCCTATATGTGCCTTTTTTCACGTTGGAGTAATAATTTAAATTTTAAGTTATCTTTTCTAACTCTGTATCTGCACACTATGCTGACGCGACGCATTATGGGGCTGGTAAATAATTTTTTTCCAGGGCTGCTTTTAATTCCCAGTCCGGCCCTGTTGGGCTGGGGTTGTTCAGGTGACTATAGTGTCCCTTTAACCTGGAGGCAGGCTTTGAGGGAACACCTCTGGCCCAGAATTACAACAACTGCTTAGCTAATTATCCCCATAGCAGTTAGCTCGACCCCAGGGTCTTCATAATAACTCTTGTCTGCTCAGCATGTAACCGAACAACTAATATTTAAATTTAAACACAACCCGCCATAACTACCTGGTTGGTTGGAATGATGTACCATTTAGCATGATCCTACTCCTGACAACTCAATTCATAGTCTCTGATTATCATACTGATTCCGACAATGCTGTCGCTAGAAGTCCTGTGTTAACGCGTATAATGCAGCTATGTTTAAGGGTGTAAAGCCTTGGGGGTTCAATGTACTAGCCATTCAGTGTGGCCAGATTTCTCATCTGCCTACCTAATATATTTAACAAGAAATTCTCATGTCTGCTATATCCTACGATTGAATCACCAGTCTTGTTTTCCATGCAGACTTGTATGTCCCAGCATTCATTATACTGCAATAGTGTACAGCTAAGCAACCTTAACTCTTTCACGTGCTACACTACATGGCAGTAAATATTCATCGATGTTAAGCCTTTTATATTGTTTGTATTTAAAAATGTGCACGCACTCATGCCACTGCTCAATCTATATGAATATATATGTACGCTGTTGTGGCGTTTAAAATGTCATGTACCTCTTCAGAAGCCCCCGAGTCCGTGGCTACGGGATGCTGGCCTTGCTACAGGCCCGGAGCTGGAGGGCACACCCGGTTTGCTCATGGCCGTCCACCATCTTCTGTGGATACCTAACACCGCCGGCACAGATCCCACCTGAAGGAATGCAGTGACTAACCATCCTGCAGGCGGTCAACCTCACATTCATAAAAGGACGCTGCCCAGACACACATGGACGCTGACCCCATATATCATAATGCCTCATGCTTATTTTATGTTTCTTATTATTTTCAAGCACATATGTGCAACCAGAGCATGACCTTTATAACCCACTGCTCATGATACTGCTTAACCAGCCACCTTATGCCCTAAACCATGCAGTCTCGGTACTTGCTACCGCCTCTATGGCTGTCTTACACGGCATGAGCCACCTAGGGTTAACTCTGATTAGCATTTTGTGGGATCGAGACACCCAACCCGCAACCTATCGCTTGTACTTTGTATAGTCGCGTAGCGATTACACCCGACCCCATCTTAATCACTGCTTGATTAACCACTCCTATCACTTCAGGCATATAGAATGTACATGTCTATACTCTATACTGTGTCCACGGAGATATGATTAATACTCTTTATACATGTTTTACGCTTAGTAACCATCTTGTCAATCTAGTCAGCCTGTTTATTCAGCTATCAGTCAGCTACTGACTTATTGAATGCATGTTTATTTACAACCATAACCTAATTGGTAGCATAGCCTGGCTGTAGACCAACTGTTTAACTCTTGATATCACATCTAGCCTGCCATCTAACCATCCCACATATAATTCACCAAGCCTGTATATATACTAGATGGAACAGACTGGAACCTTCATAACTGTTAACTCTTGTTCATACTATTATAAAATTGTGCTTATATAATCTACTACTCCAATTGTACTGCAAATGTCGAACCTGTGGATTGCCGTTGGGGTACCTCAGGTCTGTATGTGCTAACTTCATGCACAGCAAAAATACAAAATAATAAAATAAAATAAAAAAATGTCATGTACCTACCTGCACAACACAAATAAAGAATAAAAAAAAAACAACAACACTGCAAATAGTCACAAACCACCTTTCTTTTTGCCCAACAAGTCATCACAAATTAATAAAAAAAAAACATAGAAACTATCACAAATGTTCACAAATGACTTTACCTCTTATCATGTTTTATCTCAAACAGTCACAAATGATCTTGCTAAAAACCACTGTGTCTACCACACAAACTAAAAGATGAATCTTCACAAAAAGACCTCTTTGGCAACATTTGCGTGATGGAGTGTAGTAGAAGAACCCACCTTCAGTTATCCTGCTCTACAGCTGTACATCTACAAGGCATGTGCTGTAGTTTCTCTGTCAAGGGTGCCTTGCAATTAGCAAGGTAGTATGTGGCAGTTTTTGATATTTAACAATATAGTTTTTTTTTTTTTTTGCAATTGTAACAACAGGCTTGGGGTACCCCAACGGCATTCCCCTCGCTGAATATCATCGCTTGGTATATTGGGGTAATCAAGAATACATGCACATTTTATAGTTTTTTAAGAAAACATTAATCAAGCTCATACATAACATTAAATAGTTCTGTGGTGAGTTAGCTTAGCGTGGTTAAGTGAGTTGGGCAGTTAGCGCATTTCAAACATTTAAAAGATGACCAGATTAGCTATGTTAGTGCAGTTAGGACCAAGCGCTAGGTTGCATGCTAGCTAGGTTGTTACTGTAGTCGCTTATGTGGTTGCTATGTGTTTGCATATTAAGCTAATCTCGAAAGGTCTAGCGGTGTATTATAGCTCAGCTTGCAGGCAGGATTATGTGAATAACAAAATGTATAATTATTAACTGGTAACTTGTAGGGCTAAGCAATGCAATATGAGTTCAGTTGTTCCTTTTCAGTAAAGGTACATGCTGCGAGGTAAGTATCTGTGCTTGTGGTGACCATGTCCCTTCAGGTGCTTAAAGTAGAGACTAAAGTCCAGCCCCACATGCCTTTTGAAGGCTTCCCTTTCAGCCTATGCCCATCGGGAGTTTAGAATTGGCCATCATGGGGGTGTCCTTTGCGGATCTCCCACACTCTTCCATGCTGGTTAGCAGGGGTTGGTGAGTGTCCTGCTCTTGTCTAGCTGTCCCCCTTGTCACAGCGCTCTGCTCAGTCCCAGCTCTGGGTCGTTTCATGTTAGCCTGCCGGTCTGAGGTGCTGTGCTTGGGTATGATGCTGGGGCTTTTGGGTCGCTTGGTATTTTCCTTACCGCATTTGTGAATGCGGATGTGAGTGCCCGGGTCGGCGTGGTCAGTTTCCCGCCACCTCTTGTGTCGGAGCTGAAGTGGTTGGACGGCCGCCCTGAGGGCCTGTAGTGGGGATCCATAGTGGCGACGGTGGGTCTCCGGGCGGATCCACAAAGCCACCGCCCGAGCCGCTTGAGGGTAGCGCAGAAGGCTGAGTAGAGTCAGTCTAGGGCCGCCAAGGGGTGAGGGTACCTTAGCTTCTTCTCATTCTTTCTCTTTGGCAGTCGTCGGGCGGCCCTCTTAGACACGGCTGACTTGCGTTTCTGTCAGTTGGGTACGTTTTCACACTTGCTTTCGGCTCTAGCCCGCCTGTCTAGATGTCCCCCCTGGGGGGTGGGGTGGTTAGGAGGTCTGTAGTGCTTTCTGGGGTGTCCGGTGTCAAGGAGAGCGGCCGCCTCTCCCCGGCTCCATCTCCCGCAGGCCTCAGGTTGCGTTGCGGTCTATACGCCCCAATTTGTTCAAAAAGGGTATCCCCCGATTCTCTGGTGCACCCCCGTCGTGGGTGGCGCACCCTGGAGGGGCTCTGGGCAATATAGCCGCTGATTTCGCCTTGTTTGTTTCTCGCCCGGTGGGAGCTCTTTCCCCACGCATCTAGTCAGCTTGGCGGTCAGACTCCGCCCCCCAACAATATAGTTTTTATATGCAATGGTTGTTTACAGTGATTAACAAGGTAGTCTGTCCACATTGAATCAACAGGTATGTGTCCTTTAGGTCGAAGGAGGTTTATTGCTTCCATTTTGAAGTGTCTGTAGACAACAAAGGAGTTCAGCCATCGTAAATTTATGACAGGGTGATATTTCCCTGATTTCTTGTGGACCAGAAAAAACAGAACTGAAAAATCCCCCGTCGTCTTCCGAAGGTTGTATCGCCCCTTTGGCTACTATGGATCGAAGCTCTGTGTCCAATCGGAGATAATGTTCCTTTGAAGTGGACTTAAGGTACGGACGGTCTTGTTGGTAAGGCGGAGAATGAAACTCAATTGAGTAATTCCTCACCGTATTCAAAACCCAAGTGTCTGACGACAGCCTCGTCCACCTGTTGAAACGATGAGACAATCTGCCTGCATGACAAAGATAAGAAAGGTACCGAGGAACATTTCTCACCTGTAGGTAGTCTGATGCAACCTCGGGCCCTACTTCCTCTGCCACGATCTGATCTATAACTGAAGGAGCCACGTGGGTCCTAACTTGTGAAGAATGAAGGAGAGTGGGATCTTCTGTGGCTGGTAGGCCAGAAGTGGCTGGCAGTTCGACCCCTTTGACGGCCAGCCCTGGCAAAAACCTGGGAAGGGTGTTGGTGAAATACTCTCCTGGGCTTTATTAAGCGTAGTGTAGAGATTAACATGTTTGTGTAGCTCTTTTATAAAAGGCTCTCCAAATAACAGGCCATTGGCGAAGCTCTTTCAATCCCAGATCAGATCGTTTGCTGTCAATGCGGAGTAGCACCGCTTTCCTTCGCTCCGTACATAAGGACGTATTTGCGTTGCCCAGCAGGCAAATGGAGCATAGAGCCCGGTCCCTAATCGTGGACGGGTCTAAAGTTAGTTCCTGAGAGAGAGCTTCGTCTGCCATCATTAATATTTTTGCTAGGGGTCCAAAGACATCTAATAGTTTGTCTTGTGTAAGTCGTAAGCTGCGTTCAACAACCTTACGGGAATCGCAGCCAGTCCTGGCCAGGTAAGAAAGGTGCTGCCGCAGTGACCAAAATTCATATAGAAAAAACTAGTTACGCCGCACTCAGACTTGTAAATATTCATAACTAAGAAGGCTACTATAAAACCCTATCTAAGAGAATAAATATGGGGATTTAGTTCCACCATATGGCCATATGATGTTAAGCCCACCACTGCTTAAAAGTACCCCAATGTCAGTGGGTCCTACGTGTTTTAAAGTAGCCTTCTTAGTTATGAATTTTTACAAGTCTGAGTGCGCCGTAACTAGTTTTTTCTATATGAATTTTGGTCACTGCGGCAGCACCTTTCTTGCATAATGCATCTTTCGGGTGTGCCCCCAATCTCTTCTCTGTGCAAGTATATTTGGAATCCAGACCAGATTCCTTTGGGGTTAAGCACCCCGCCCAGGCTCCCCAGCTTCTGAGACCTCTTTAGAGGTGGCCACAGGTGTGTGTATAAATAGGAGGAGTTTTATAGTCATGTCACTTTTATTATTTTCTTCATGCAGCACAGATATTATCTGCAAATGTGAGTATACTCATTCAAGCACCAACACTTTAATTGTTTAGTTGTTACACTGTTTTTAATTGCTTTTATCACTCTTTATTGTATACTCACTTTGCTCTTACAAATAAATTAATTCAATACACTGTAGCTTGTGTTTAGCACCAGTACTATTTAATTTGTCTCCCACATTTTGTAATTAGCGTAGGACCCACTGACATTGGGGTACTTTGAAGCAGTGGTGGGCTTAACATCATATGGCCATATGGTGGAACTAAATCCCCATATTTATTCTCTTAGATAGGCGTTTTATAGTATCCTTCTTAGTTGTGAACTTTTACAAGTCTGAGTGCGCCGTAACTAGTTTTTTCTATATGAATTTTGGTCACTGCGGCAGCACCTTTCTTGCATTATGCATCTTTCGGGTGTGCCCCCAATCTCTTCTCTGTGCAGGTAAGTAGATACCGTCACATCGAATTCCGGGGTCATGGCGCCCCTATCTGGAAGGAACGGTCTGGGGCATTCCGCCCTTAATCTTCAGAGGTCTCCGAATCCAAAAATGAATATATTGAGCCAAATGATTCGGTAGGGACCATTCGGAGGATTGTGGATGTCTGATGTTGCGTGGGTCGAGGAGTGGTTGGCCCAGCGTGTCTATGAAGGCATCTGTAGCTTTAGACTGAACTGGTAGGGCAGATGGGATGTCAGTAAATTGGGTGTTTCCCAAGGTCGTTTTTGGCTAACCGGTCTCTTCATCAGAATCCGAGTAATCCGCCTGCCACTCACCTAAAACGGGATTCGGCCATGACAGTGCCGCTTTAAGAAGGCAGTTTATGGTAGATTTCAATAATTAGCATCATAGATAGTGACAGTGTTTGGTCACTTGTGGTAGATAGCTTATTAGTCTGTGAATATTTATGACAGTTTGCAGTAATTAACATGGTAGTTTTTCATAGTTTATGTAGTTTATTGTAATCGGTAAGGTGGCTTGGGAAAGTCTCTAATAACTTGTGATTGTTTATGATGGTAAAGTGTGGTATTTACAAACTCTCTCTATTTGACTATAAAGAACTTTAAAAGTTTAACCTACAGTCCAATATGACTAAAGCACTCATTTCAAACATGTGTTGAAGGTTGTGTTAGTTTTTAACAACTGCAATTAGTTTGTGGTAATCATATGGTACATGGTGACAGCTTATGAAAGTTTGTGGTAATTAGTAAGGCCCACAATAAAAGGACCACTTAAGGCTCAGAGGTCATTTCATCTCAATGTCTGGGTGCAGTGGCTGGGTGCCTTTAATTTTATGCCGGAAAAATAAAACATTGCACTAGCTTTCCAATTTTTCCAATATTTCCAATAGCTAGGGTAAAACCGTTTGGAATACGTGTTTGCATTCCTACTGCTATAGTGTTCCTTAAAGGTATTTTTGAATGTTATACAAATGAAATAAAAAAAATTAAAATAATAATATTCAATAAATAAAATGCTTTCTACCCTGATTTTGTGATGCTCCTACTGATACCAAATATATTATTATTAGAATTTAGTTAGCACGGAGATCTATTCATAGTTGTTAAACAGAAACCACGTTATTATCAAAATTTCCTAATCTGCTTCAGCTTACACAATGCAATAAATTAAACCATTTCTGCATATTTCCATTGCAGGCCTATAAACGTTTGCTGACTCAGAGAGTTCATTGAGAAAAAGAAAAGCAGAACTGAGAAAGTAAAAAGTTTGGAAATCGAGAAAGCATTTTATTGATTATATACAAATGTTGTTCGTGACGTAGGCACTTAGTCATTGCAAAATGCTTTATGTTTTCAAGTGGACCTGACATACATAAAAAAAATGCAAATTAGACTTCTGATGTAATTTTCAGGTTGTTATTAAAAAATATAAAGCCACGCATGGATTTGTGGTCGCGTGCAAATGCTCAGCAGTCACAAGAAGGGATAGTACTTTGTTTTTAATTCAAAGGGTATATATACACTGTTTATATCTGTGAAGCTTTGTAGATTGAAGTTTTTTGGTAAAACTGAAATGTTGATATTTTTATTCAAGGCTAAATAAAAGCGAAGTTTTATTTAATATTTTGTGTATTAAGTCCATGGAGTGTTATCATTTGGATATTTTATGTTACTTTAAGGACCAGCACTGGGCAATACTATAGAAATGAATTGCAACAAGAAAATCAAAGTGGACCTCACTTGCATTAAAAAAACATGTTCGGCGGCGCTTGACTTCCGGTGTAGATGGCGGCGTCCTGCTAGAGCTCCGCACAGCCTGGTCCTACAAAAGCGAATATTAGCAGCAATTTGCAGCCAAAGCCACTCAAAAACTCACCCCTAAACCTGCCATCGACGGTGTACCCGACAATATGGGCGGCGGACGTAAATCCAAGCAGGGGTCGGCCGTGGCCCCGATATTCAAAACCCGCAGGCCGGAGGAGGAACAAAAGGCCGGAGACCCAAAGGAGTATGACTCCGACTCGACGGCAAGCGATATTAGCCACCACCAAAACACTAACCCTATCACAAGAGAAGACCTCCGTGGATTACTGCACGATATCAAGGCTAATATGGCCGCAGAATTCTCTAAGCACCTGGCGCCCATAAGAGCAGGCCTCACCGACCTCGTGCAACGAACAAGCTCACTAGAAGATAAAATGGCCGCCACCACCACCAGGGCAGATACGCAAGATCAGGCCATAAAAGAACTAAGGGAACAAATGAAGCAACTCGAGGATGCCCAGGAAGACCTCAATAATAGGTCACGCCGAAATAATATAAGAATTAGAGGCATACCCGAAACGATCGACATGGAATCCCTCGCATCTACCATCAGGGAAACATTTTGCAGCCTGCTCCCAGAGGCACCTCCGGCCGAGCTCCTCCTGGATCGTGCCCACAGAGCCCTGCGAGCCCCTACACCGGGCATGGCCCGACCGCGGGATGTGATAGTTAGGCTTCACTACTTCCACATAAAAGAGGCCATAATGAGAGCGGCCAGAGACAACCCCCTCCAAATTGAAGGCCACCCGGTGATGTTTTTCCAGGATCTGGCCCCCAGTACTCTGCGGAAACGAAGAGAATTAAAACCACTCACCCTGGAACTAACGCGACGACGAATCCGGTACGCCTGGGGGCATCCCTTTAAACTCACGGTACGCCGGAATAACCACACGTACACCCTGCACGACATCGCAGATGCGGCCAACTTCGCGGAACGACTGGGCCTCCCTCACCCTGAGACCAACCATGGAGAGGGATCCGACCTAGCCCAGACACCATCCACCCGAAGGGAAAGAGATACTCACCACCAACGCCGTCTACCTCCTGATAACCTGAACCCCAGCGCTCAGAACTGAACACCGCAGACTGACATGAAGACCCCGCTCAACACATTGCCACAGACTATGTTTGCTCCCACACCCAGAGACTCCAACGCTTGACATGCTGAAGTTCACCCAGAGACGACATACCGACAGCCTCAGACGCCACCGCCATCAGCAAGACAAACGGACGATGATCCCTCATTACGGACACTTAAGTATTCCTTGCATATGCATGACATAACAATAATCAATTGTATACCCATAGCTGAGACATATACACGCTCCCACCCACCTGCGCACTCACAACACCCCCAACCATATGGGCCTGTCCCAACCAGCATCCAATCTTAAGGAGTAGCCATAACTGTAACATACATGGGTTTAAAGGGGACACGAAACACCTAAGCAATATGGTACACATACCCTGACCCAGGTATCACCGCACCTGAGAGACCAACATCTCAACATTAACGCAATAAGAACAGAATGTGCTTATATACTCCACTGTATAATTGAATATATCCCCCAGGCTAAATTAGCTGCAGGCAACCTTATAAGGACAGGGCCTAGAATCACTATCCGCCTTATCACTGCTAAAATGTACATACGGTACCAATCTATACGCTTATATGCCAATTCATAAGGTATGTGGTAATTGAGGTTGCCATGGGCGGTATATTCTACACAATGCGCCAACCGCTACCACCTTTTCTGTCTTAATTAGCATGAAAGAGGCACGCTGCCTATAGGAGGCTATCCAGGGCGGACAGCATAGATATAGTAATAAGACAAACGAAACATGCAGCATGACTCCCAGCCACTTACTAATAATCCCTGATATGCACACCCTCACACACAAAAAAAAAAAAAAAAAAAAAAAGAAAAAAAGACAAACAAACACCACAGTCCTACTATAAATTGAGTAAACTAGAAAAATTTAGATCAAATGACCATGATATCAGGATACACACTACCTCTAGAATGAACAAAGTGCAATGGATGCACCACAACATCCACATAACAGCACCTGAGTAAAGCTACCATACATAGATTCCGCTATGGAAAAGACGATACTCAGGGACGCCAGAGAACCGATCTAATCACAACAGAAACATAGATATTTAGCCATACCGATGCAACCAGGACAGACCAAGTGGCCTAATACCATGCACGCAAGAGATACCATAGATTATATAGTATTTGGATAGCTAGCAGTCTATAGCATAAAGGCAGCTCAGTCCCTGCTCCTCCGCAACATGTAAACCACTAAACCTACTTCACCTAATGGGAGAGCATACAGAGGTAACACAACTAAAACAAGATGGGAATGAGGTGAAATTACAATACTGATAGGAATGGGTATGTTATAAGAATGTGAAGAGAATGTACTAGCACTTGTATAACCATAACTGTATTAATATAAAGCGATGATGTTCAAATATTTATTACTTTATCTTGCTCAGGAACGTTACTGTATAACCAGTGGCCCCCTACCATGGCACCCTACACACCAGTGATGACTGCAACAATAGAGGACGACCACACTGAAACGCATCGCCCTATGGGAAAGACCCACATCCCTCAAATGACGACTGACTCTGGGTACAGTACGCAAACCCACCACTCGCTCCTTGGCGACACACACACGCGGCCTCTCCCCACCCCCCCAGCTGCCCCGCCCTATGGGGGGGCGGCTGGGGGGAGGGGGCGATGCCGCGGACACCGACTTGTGGCACACACAACTACGTGCTAATAAGATAATTGCAATGACTTGACCAAAGGACCAGACCGCGACTCTGGCTACCCGCCACCGTAGACCTTCACTCTATCCACTACCACCTTTGTCCCTTAAGGAGCCGTCAGGCGACCCACCCCACCACCTATTGGCAACGTATAAGACCAATAGATAGGCCCCCTAGGGCCCTCATAGAGAGAACCCCACCTTTAGTTTACTTTTACCCCCACCCCACCCACCCCTCGCCTCCATCCCTCAACCTCCCTCCTCCCCCTATACCCAAGGCACGGGACCCCGGCCCACCCCTGGGCGCGACCACCGCCCCGGCCACTGACCACAGATATTCTACACGCCCAGGCGAATAGTAGAACCATATTGGACATATAACCGCCATAATGCCCCTCCTACTGAAATGTGTCTCCATCAATGCCAGGGGTCTTAACGCACCCACTAAAAGACATGGCCTCCTACGATGGGCCCACAGACAACACATAGATATATTACTCCTACAGGAAACGCACTTCACAACCAAAAGGTCATTCCCCCTTACCAATCGATACTATAATCGGAGTTACATGGCCCACTCCCCAACCACAAAAACAAAAGGCGTAGCGATACTACTCAAAACCACTTGCCCCCTGACAGACGTCAGGTGCACCGCAGACCCACAAGGCCGATATGTCACGATAGAAGGTAAACTAGGCGCAACCCCCTACGTCGTAAGCTCGGTATATGCCCCTTCTGTGCCAGATAGCACGTTCTGGAACCACTACGCATCACACATACAAGCCTACGCAGGCAAGAGAATGATAATAGGTGGAGACTGCAACGCCACGCATATCCCGGCCATAGACAGGTCGACCCGCGGGGTGCCTACATCTCAACCATCAAGAAATGACGCATACTTCGCGCAATTCCTAGCCACACAAACACTAGTAGATATATGGAGAGCACAACATCCATCCGACCGCGACTATACCTTCTACTCGAATCCACACAAAACATATTCACGCATCGATCATTTCCTTATCTCTCCGAACCTGACAACCCAGATAACCCACACATCCATAGGTAATATCTCGTGGTCGGACCACGCAGATATAACTATCACCATCCGCATACCAGACCTGAAAAGGCCATGGACTTGGAGGTTAAACCCGTTACTTCTCCATGATACCCAAATAAGACTCTCACTCGCTCAATCCATAAAAGAATACTTCGACACCAACGCAACCTCGGTAACCTCCCCAATAACATTATGGGCTGCACACAAGCCAGTGATCAGGGGAACCCTAATTAGCATTGCCTCTGCGCATAAAAAGAGAAAAATGCAACAGATAACGGACACGCTAACTGAATTACGAAGATTAGAAATGAACCACAAACACAACCCACACCCACAAACTCTGCGCGATCTAACCGCCACTAGAGACCTCCTTAAACAACTCACCCTTACAGACACGACTAAAGCAATGATGTGGCTTAAACAGAAGTACTACGAAAAGGGCAATAAAGCCGACACCATGCTAGCCCGACGACTCAAAAAACGCATAGAAGCCAAGAAAATATCCTCTATACGCACAAAAATGGGCACACTTACCGATCTGCCTGACCAGATAGGCGACACATTCCAACAATACTTCAAATCACTATATAACCACTCCCCACACCTTAACCAAGAGACAGCAACATACCAAGAAATACTAGATAAATACCTACAGCGCATAAAACTACCCACCCTGCCCCAAAATGCTAAACATGCCATAGGGGCTGAAGCGACGGTGGAAGAGATGGCAGCGGCATTGGGGGCCTGCAAACCTAACAAAAGCCCTGGCCCTGATGGATATACCGCCCTCTACTATAAAGAATTTAGCCCATTGCTCCTCAAACACCTCTGCGCAGTATTTAACGCTACCCTGAAGGGAGACCATCTCCCACCGGACATGACGACAGCGAACATATGCTTGCTCCCCAAACCCAACAAAGACCTCACAGAGCCGGATCACTATAGACCTATTTCTCTACTTAACATAGATCTCAAAATCATGAGCAAGATGATGGCCACAAGACTTAATCCATACCTAGACAAACTAATACACCCAGATCAGGTGGGCTTTATACCCAACAGGCAAGCGTTAGATAACACACGAAGAAACATTGACCTCATCTGGCTAGCCAAACACCGCAAAATCCCCACCGCAGTGATCTCCTTGGATGCCGAGAAGGCATTTGACCGCCTACTATGGCCCTTCCTCTATCGCACATTAGAACACATGAATTTCCCGAACCCCTTTCTAGCATTCCTACGGGCAACATACCACTCCCCACAGGGAGCCCTTCTGCTCCCTAACATTTCCCCACCTAGATTCCCGATCCTAAACGGCACGAGACAAGGCTGTCCTCTCTCACCCCTCATGTTCGCGTTGTCACTAGAACCTCTCCTCCACGCTATCCGCACCAATCCTAGCATAGAGGGAATAACCATCAGGGGCGAAACGTATACGGTATCCGCCTACGCAGATGATATACTCCTCACACTCACTAACTCGGAACACTCCATAGACTCCTTATTGGACACCATAAATGAATACGCTGAAGTGGCAGGGTACAAACTAAACATCGCAAAATCGGAAATACTACCCATACAAATCTCGGAAACACAACTAACCAACCTCAAACACAAACACCCATTCCGAATAAGCCCTGCAGTCATAACATACCTAGGAATTCAGCTCCCAGCTGACCTACACACCCTATATGAAAACAACTATACACCACTATTACGCCAAGCACATGCCGATCTCCAAAAATGGGAGACCCTGGGAATATCATGGCTGGGCCGAGTTACTTCCGTAAAAATGAACCTACTTCCCAGGCTACTATATCTTTTCCAAACACTACCCATACCTCTCCACACAACAGACTTCAAAACGCTACAAAAGGCGGTCGACAAATTCATCTGGAACGGCCGCAAACCCCGGGTCCGCAGAACCACCCTCTATATCCCAAAAAAGCAAGGAGGTCTAGGACTACCTAACTTCTCATACTATCATGCAGCTGCTCAACTGGCCCAAATCCAACATTGGCACGCACCCCCGCAAACTAAAAGATGGGTGGATATCGAACATACCATATTTGGAAGAGACCTTCCATCCTTCTACATGTGGGTCCCTAGACCCCATCGACCCCTGCCCCCCCCAACTGCCCCAGCCATTACCCACTCTTTAGACCTATGGGATAAATTACAGAATAAATTCGACCTATCCTCATTCCTTTCTCCCATGACCCCGATATGGAGAAACAAGCTATTCCCACCAGGGCTCACTCCAACTCAATTTGCCAGTTTCGTTCAAAGGGACATAGACAGACTCCAACACCTATATCTAAATAACAAGGTGATTCAATACACGGAAATCAAAGACGCCGACACACTGACGACGTTCGATCACTTTAGGTACATCCAATTACGAAGCTTCGCCTCAAGCCCGATAATCCAGCAAGCAGGCACAGCAACTCTCTCCCGATTCGAAAAGGAGTGCATGAAATGCCCGACCAGACAAGGACAAATATCCGACCTATACACGACTTTAGCAACCCATCCCACCCAGGTCACCCTCCCATACATCGCGGCGTGGGAGAGAGACCTGGGACCTCCAGGAGACAACACAGACTGGGCAGATATCTGGGACGCTACGGCGACCATTTCCATCTGTGTAACACATACAGAACAAGCATACAAGATGCTATTCCGATGGTACCTCACACCCAAACGGCTAGCAATCATACACAAAACACCCGACACATGCTGGAAACAATGCGGCGAACAAGGGACGTTTCTCCACTGTTGGTGGACTTGCCCCAAGATCAAACCTCTATGGACAAAGGTCACAAACCTACTGACTAAAATACTGCACAAACCATACCCACTAGACCCATGGGCGTTACTATTATCAAAACCACTGGAAGAACTAACAAGAGCAGAAAACAAACTTAGCGCCCGCATAGCTCTTGCAGCTAGAAGAGCAATAGCGGAACTGTGGTCGACCCCCCGAATCCCATCCCCGACAACTATCACAAAAAAAATATTAGATCACATACAAATGGACAAACTCACGTCCTTGATCCACGACACACCTAAACGCTACCACAAAATTTGGGACCCTTGGATCGAGGGAGACACATCCCTACCTTGGTAACTATAATATATGAAACAAAAGACCCGAAACAATAGGAACCCCCCACTGCGCAAGAACAGGGAGTAACCCTATAACCAAAAGAACACCCAGAGCATATCAGCCACCTGACCCCACCGGACCGGGGCCCCGTGCCTTACCGTACCCCATACAACAGCAGAAAGAGACCCCCATGAGAATGAACTACCTTGAGACCAACCCTCCACTCATGACCCCATCGACTTACCTTTGTACGATAAACGTATTCCCCGACAAATCCACCTCACATGATACGCAAACTCGGACACATCTAGACATAAGCTATGATCACCGAATCTGCCACAGACAAATATACCGACCATGACTACATAAGAACACATATCTATACGGGGAAACAAACCGAACGGTAAAACAGGTCAGATTAGGGACCCGACATCCCCCTTCAACCCTATACAACCCCTCACCTGTTCTACCACCTATACCTTTCAAGGTACACAACCCGACACACATATCAAATAGCGGAAAATATTGAACTAGAACGTGAACAAACTAGATAGGGCACCCGTACCCCCTCCCTCTGCTACTTTTGTACCCCCCCCTCCCCCTTAGATTCAGAACAATATTAAAGGTTACACACAAAGTACTGGTACCCGGATACACAGCAATTAATGTAACCAAAGACGAATTGTACCTAACATGCTTATACAGTATGACTGTTAATGCCAACAATGTTAAGCTTGGCACTGTTTGAACCACCTACCCTGTTGCCTCATCCTCCCCTGTACCCTCTACCAACGACAATGAAAATAACCTTTCTTAAAAATAACGATGTTAAAAAACTAAAAATAAGCAAACAGGGTACCCGTACCCCCTCCCCTTTCCATTTTTGTACCCCTCCCTAACCCTTAGAATCAGCACAGCAACAAATGTTGCATAGGTAGCACAAACGTACCAACATACGTATGATATTGCAACCAATGAAAGACCTTACCTTGCAAGTATATTATGTATGATTGTCATCACAATGGTAAATAAGCTTTTTGACCTCTGTAACAATAATTTTATTCCCTTGTTCTTTTCTGTACCCCCACCCCAATGACACTGAAAACATTATAAAATATGACAAAAATAAAGAATTTAAAAAAAAAAAAAAAACATGTTCAATAATGCAAGTCTATCAAAACACTGGTTTATTGAAACATAATGCCACATAGTTGGATGCTAAATAAACCTAATTCAGAGAAATACCTCAAGTAGTGAAACCACAAAAAAATCTAAAATCAAAAAAGTATATACAAAATACAAAAAACAAACTAAATACTGCATGAAGTGTGGGGAAGAGACAAAGAACAAAAGCTGGGTGCAGTGGTGTACACACGATCCATGGGGCCCCGGTGCGAAAATTGATCTGTGCCCCCCCCCCGTGCGCTTACTCCCCGTGCGTGGGGCGGGGCCGCAACACATGGCGGCGGGCACCTGGTCGCAGGGGTCGTAGGGGTCGCGACCACGGTATGTACGCCAGTGCATGCAGATACACATACACTTAAAGGACCACTATAGGCACTCAGATCACTTCAGCTCAATGAAGTGGTCTGGGTGCCAGGTCCATCTAGTTTTAATCCTGCAGCTGAAAACATAGCAGTTTCAGAGAAACTGCTATGCTTCACTGAGGGTTAATCCAGCCTCTAGTGGCTGTCTCACTGACAGCCGCTGGAGGCGCTTCCGCGATTCTCACGGTGAAAATCACAGTGAGAAGACGCTGGACGTCCATAGGAAAGCATTGGGTAATGCTTTCCTATGGGCGTTTTGAATGCGCGCGCATTCGGAGCTGGAAGGCCGATCGGGGCGGATAGATCCCCAGCTCCAAGGGAGCCCGGCACTGAAGAAAGGTAAGTGCTGAAGGGGTTTTAACCACACACACACTCTCACGAACAGACACATACACACTAGCTAACAGACACACACATTTACTGACAGACACACACTCAGTGACAGACATACATACACACTCACTGACAGACAGACACACATACACACTCACTTGCAAAACATACACTCTAACTGACAAACACAGACACCAAACAGACTCACTAACAGACACACACTAACATACGCACACAATCTAACACACTCAGTAACAGAGACACACAGTAACACTCTCACTGACACACACACACACTCACTGACACACAAACTAACACACACACACTGACACTCACTAGCAGACACACACTCAATAACAGACACACACAACTAGCACACACACACACACACACAAACTAACACACTCACTGACACTCACTAGCAGACACACACTCAATAACAGACACACACAAACTAACACACAACTAACACACTCAGTAACAGACACACACACACACACAGTAACACACACTGACACACAAAAACTAGCACACTCAATGACACACACACAAACTAACACACAACTAACACACTCAGTAACATACACACACACACACAATAACACACACACTAACACACATACACACTGACATTTTTTTTTTTAAATTTAATCCCCCAGCCTCCCTACCTTTGGGAGTGCTGAGGGGATTCCAGATTTCCCTGGGGTCCAGTGGGGCTGCTGGGCAGCCAGTCCTGCAGGCAGCGAGGAAGCACTGATCCTCCTGTTCCGCTTACTGATGCTGGAGCCGGAGTGATGTCATATTCCGGCTCCAGCATCAGTGCGGTGCGCGCGAGGGAGCTGGGCAGAGTGCGATCAGGGGAGAATGCTCCCTCGCACGCCCGCTCGCCATGTAATGCCACTGCCAGCCTCGGGGGGCCCTGAGGTGGCCAGCTCCTGGCCCCCCCAGGAGAAGAGGCTGGCAAAATGTGGCCACACTGGCATACATACCGGGTTGCAGGGCAGCCGGGCCCCCCTGGAGGGCCGAGCCCGGTCGCAGCTGTGACTCCTGCGACCGCGTTATGTACACCAGTGGCTAGGTGGTAAAACCTAGCAGTGTCTGAACTACAGCTCCTAACACCCCACTACTACCCCTAAACCCCCCTACTACGTCTAGCCCTCCACTACAGTCCCACCCCCCCAACTACTGCCCCAATCCCTCACTACTACCCTTAGCACCCCACTACAGTTCCTAACCCCCAATACGAATCTGACAGACACACTCACTGACAGACACACAAACAGAGAGACACACACTCACTGACAGACACACTCACACATTTAAACATTCATGCAAAAACACAAGTTAATATTATTTCTTGTGGTTTTATCTTATTTTTATGCCCACCCAGCCTCGCTACCTTTGGGAGAGCTGGTGTGGGTCATCTCACTGGAGTACAGTGGGGATTTTCTCAATGGGGTCCAGTGGCTCCTGTAATATTCCCGTTCCTCACTGCTCCATCGCGTGTTGTTTAGTAATGTCACTGAGGAGGAGGTCACAATATGTATTGACATACAGTCCTTCCCACTCTTCACCGATTGGTACAGTGGCTCAAAACTTTAGAAGCCCTACCACTGCGTCTCTGGCCTGCACGAGAAGAAATAACAAGTGAGCATTCTTCCTTCTTCGTGCCGGCCTTACACTGCACCACCAATGGCCAATCCCAGCGAACACCACAAAGCAGGTGCAAATGCAGAACGGCACTGTATATGAAAACTGCAGTCGCACAGCTCGCACACCCCTAAGTTCTAAGTGGAGTCACTGAGGGCTTTGTAGATAGATAAATGTTAACTGTTTGAATTGGATCTTGGCAACAGCATTCATTACAGAATGAAGAGGGGCAATGAGTAGTGAGTTTCAGTAGTTAAAGGAACACTATGTATTTCTTATCCTATTGTGGTGAAACCAGCATTTAGGTGGCTTGCCCCCCCTTGTCACCCTTAAAAGGTAAAAAAAAACTCACTTTATTTCCAGTGCTGGCCCGCCCTGATCCGCCTCCTTGGCTGAAATCAGAATTGATGATCTCAGCAATCCAATGCTTTCCCATAGAAGATCGTCAAGGAGGCGGGCGGAGACTGGTCCAAATGCCGACCTGGACAATGACCATCTACTCATAGAGATGCATTGAATCAATGCATCTCTATGGGGAAAGTTCAGCGTCTCCATGCAGAGCGTCGCAGCACTAACCCAGGAAGCACCTCTACTGGCCATGTGAGGAGTGGCCACTAGAGATTTTCTGCAGGATGTAAAATGCAGAGCTTCACTGAGTTTGAGTGTGAGATGATGCCTGAGAGTGGTAGGATTTTCTGCAGGATGTAAATTGCAGAGCTTCACTGAGTTTGAGTGTGAGATGAGGCCTGAGAGTGGTAGGATTTTCAGCAGGATGTACAATGCAGAGCTTCACTGAGTTTGAAATGCTTCATTTTCTCTGAAAAGACAGTGCTTACATTAACATGCCTGCAGAGACAGGCTATAGTCACCAGAACAACTATATTAAGCTGTAGTTGTTTTGGTGACTATAGTGTCCCTTTAAGTCAAGAAATTTTGAGTGCATGAACAAGAACCCTAGCTGTATCTTGAATTAGAAAATGGCAAATGTGGGTAATATTTTTAAAGGGACATTATGAGCACCAGAACTGACTCAACATTCTGCCATTAAGGAGTTATATCACTTTGTTTATACAGAGACTAACTGGATGTGAGGATAAAAAGTAAGACCTGAGTCAAAGGCAACTCCCCAAGGCATCACCATGTAAGCATAACGGTCACCTTTAGAGGATCCCACAAGTGACAGTGGCATGTGCTTAGTTACGTTTAAGAAATGCTCTTTTGTGAGCTGAAACATCACATTGTAGCTTCCAATACAGTTACCCAGTCACTAGAAAATCTGCCATGTTGGCAGATGGAGGCCCTAATATTTATATTAAAAGGGGGGCCTATTGTCCCCTGGCCTCCCCCCATGTGCTGTGGATGGGCCCTAATTAATTTTAATATTGGGCGTTAGACATGCCATTGTCAACCCACATTTTATACTAATTTTGTGGCTAGATATTCCAAATTCCCTAGTCAACACCCAAAAATAAAGTCCCTACCTACCCTCCTCAACGTAATCATAGTGAGGAGGGGGTCAAAAGTCTTAAACCTGTAAAAAAAAAAAAACATTCATCTGTTCTTCAGCCTCAAATAGGCCAAATAAAAATCCATAATCCCTGATGCCATAAATAAAAAAATAAAATAAATAAATTAAAAAAAAAAAGGCTGGACAAAATAAAAATATGCTGCAAAAAAAATTATAATTCCATCTTAACCCATGGAGGATTTCCCGCAGAATGAGCACGTTTAGCAGGGAAAGCAATTTTATAGGCTTTCCCGTGCTATAACAGCTATCACAAAGCATGGGAAAATGGCCCACAATATGACCAAGAGCTAGTAAACCAACCAATCAGAGTGTTCTGACAGCCAAGTCTCCTAAGAAGTGAGCATGTTTTTGTTTTGTTTTTTAACTACTTGCCTGCTGGATGCTAGTGCTACCAGTGGGCGCATAGTTCAGATTTTGTTTTTTAATCCAGTCCCGGAAGCCTCTGGGCCTAGATTTTCAGCATTTGGTCCGCAAATCAGCCCTGCGATGGAATTCAGCCTGGATGAAATCCAAACCAATTCAGGCTTGTTCAGGGGCTGATTTACAAAATCCGGACTTTGTTGAATTCCATGAACAATGGCCGAATATTGCAGTCAGAATGGCCTTGTATGCAGTCGAATGGTTTTGCCCTATTCGGTTGGTGGATATTCACATTATAAACCCTTAAGACCTGCACTAAACTATAATCAAATGCACAATTAGAGCTAGACACTCTCTTAAACAATTTAGCATGCATTCACAATACTTCCCATCTGGGTTCACCTGGGTATTCTACACAATCGATTAACGCACTTATGGTACACCTCTTTCTCCAGATGACCCAGTTTACGCTATTCATGCTATCCATAAAACCAGTGCACTGTACTTGCCATGTATGAAACGCTGTATACCACCCTTGTCTAATACTTATAGTTTGTCTATTACCTATTGTCACGTTTAAACATTTGTTATGAAGGAACACAACTGCAGATTTCTTATAGTTCGAATATTTATTAGAAAGTAATTGGTATTGACTTTAATTCCAATTTACAGGTACTGTAGCATTAAGTAATAAACGATAACTGAAGTCCACAATTATATGCACTGTAGCTTTAAGGAGTAAACGATAACTGAAGTCCACAATTATATGCACTGTATCTTTAAGGAGTAAACGATAACTGAAGTCCACAATTATATGCACTGTAGCTTTAAGGAGTAAACGATAACTGAAGTCCACAATTATATGCTCTGTAGCTTTAAGGAGTAAACGGTAACTGAAGCAGCAAGAGTCCTTTAGTAGTATTAATTAATTAGATGATAAGAAGTTACAATAGCTGTTCCATAGACTTTAACTGAAGAAAGATAGATGCAGCTAACTGAGACAAGTATGAGTTGAAGTTAGCTGTAACGGTTGGCTTTAACGAAGGACTTTGGAGACAGGAAATAACAGCTTTAGATGCAACGCTTATCAGAGAAGTTTTACTTAGCTTCCGGCACATAGAACACTGGTTCCCGAGATTCCTCAGAGGCGGATTATCCTGCATGGATAGAGTTCAGCTTTAGCCGTGGATGAGGAAAGGTGAAGGGAACTTGAAGTCTTCCAGTCCGGTCCGGTAACAGCAGGCTTTCACAACGATGTTGCAGCCGGTTCGTGAGTACGGAACGTAGTTCATTAATCCAGCGTCGATCAGCTGGTGCGGTCAGATTAAATAGGGAGACCGGGTCATGAAGAGGTGTGGCTAAGCTCCGTGGAACCAGGAAGTAAGGGGATAATACAATTAAGGCATGACACCTATACCTTTGTTACACTGCACTGTCAAAAATAAAGAATTAAATAAAAAATAACCCTAAGAACAATATTTGCATGATATGTGCACACAAAACAAGTTTCTATTACTTTTTTTTATAGGTTCTCTTGTAGCACGCAATTTATGATCCTGTTAAATCCTGTTCTGCAATTTCCATTTAAACATGTTGTTTAAAGTGGGTTTACAAAAGGAAGTATATGTTTTGCCATAAAGTAAAAAAAAAAACAAGAAATAGTACAGCCTCCCAATCAGAGGTCATTGCAGATTACTATTTTGTTAATTTAGGAGTTACCATCTCTAAAGTTATTTCCTCATTTATTAACAAAGGATGGAAATGACGTCCACCAGAGATGGTTTGACTTTTTACCTGGGGTCCACCTGATAGCTTCTGTTTAGGTTCCCACTAGACTCCTCCAGTGTTCGCTAGTCACTCTCAGCCATTAAGCTAAGCCCTACACTGCCAGGTTAAGCTCCGACAGAGAGCTTCTGGCTCTGTGTCGGAAGTAGTGGAGGCAGGGAGCAATGCCCGCTAGGCCCCAAGTAAGAAGTTCTAAAACACAACGAGAGTTATCAGCCCTCCTCTGGTAAAATATTGGCTGAGAATTTAAAGTAGGAGAGATGGATCAGAAAAATTAAATATGTGTTTGGGGAAGGATGTTCAAGCAGAGTATGGTAGATTGTGAACTTGATAGGAAAAAGGTCAAGAGACAGTAAAAGAAGCCAGAAAATAGAACATTGCTTAGGGGAAATGGCGAAAGCTGGATCACTGTGCTTTGAAGATAGCAAGCAAAAATATGGATTATTATTTAGTTAATTATGTGCAAGAGAAAATAGTTAAAAGAGTTACTGATTATGTGTATGGCTTGATTGTCAAACGTTGCAGTTGATGATCTGAGAATGTGCAACTAGATTTTGATATAAATTAGTGCCTAATATAGTAATATTACAGAGCATAAAAGAGGGTGGTTGTGAGGAACAGGTGGTAGGAAAGAGAGTATGTTCATAGTTCATATCATGAGCTCCCTTGTGGACGTTGCGGCAGTGCGAGAGAAGTTATATGGTCAGCTAATTATATTTGTGAAGGAAAGTGATGTTTATATTGCCAGG
The DNA here is from genome assembly GCF_036172605.1 of Pelobates fuscus. Lineage (NCBI taxonomy): Eukaryota > Metazoa > Chordata > Amphibia > Anura > Pelobatidae > Pelobates > Pelobates fuscus. The sequence goes on along the minus strand of NC_086320.1, from coordinate 323,731,084 downwards.
TTAATCGAGCATGGAATCCTCACGGATAACAGCCAGAGAAAACAGAAAACCTGTAAATTCCCTTCATAAACATTAAAAAAGCAGACGCACAGCAACATAATATTATACATCATTCACTGAGATGAGTTTAAAAAAATAGACTTGCAGTTAATTTCTGGCAATGAATTAATAAACGATGGAGTGTATATGCATGAAAGTTGCAAAAGTAAAACCAGACTAACAGAATGGTAAAAGATATAAAACACACCCAAGTGATAGAATGAATTGCATGCAGCTATTTTGGACTACGCGTTGTTTGACAAGGTCCCCCGTTCGTTTTATGCCTGAGTATAAAATCCCATTGCAGCACAGATGGTCATCTAGCCAATGACCTCATAAGCAAATCATGATCGAAGGAAAATAACCAGAAGGAAATGGTTGAAAAGTTGACTAAGAGAGGGGACGAAAGTGAAACCAAGTGGGAGTAAAGTTACAAAGAAACGTTAACAGGGTTATTCACTAATTTTACAATTCAAAGTGACTTTCACATTTAAGGCCAAAGTAACTAGATTGAATGCATAGCTGACTTTTCCCAGCCTGGCTATTTTGATCTTAAATTAAAATTCACTTTGAATTCTCACTTTAGTGAGTAACCCTGAAAATGTTATCATACAAATGTATTTCTAACTACAGACAGGTAACATGCAAAGACGGTGGCAACTATTTACAAGATGAAAAAACTGATGGGCACCGAGTGATATGTTGTCTTCTGACCTCTTTTGCATCAAAGGAAATTTATATTTTATTTATTTGCTGATTTTTAAAATGTATTTATTTTCTTTCTCTTTTTTTTCCGCAGCATCATTTTTGGTGAACATTTTTTATTTCAAAAGTAAAAAAGCATTGGTTAAATGGACATAAAGAACAAACTGTCAAGAATAAATCTTAAGAAAACCGAGAACAGTATCATAAAACAAGCATTTATTAGAAAAGAATACAAAGTCCTTGATATTATTTTAAAGTTTTTACTCCAGGGATGGCTCCAGGGAAGCTCAGAAAAACCTATATTCTGTTAGAAAATCTGTGGATGAACATTAAAAATGGTCTATAAATATTCATCCAATGTAAGTGCCAGCACACTGAACAAAATTATAAATGCAGCACTATTGTTTTTCCCCATTTTTCATGAGCTGAACTCAAAGATCTAAGACTTTTTCTATGTACACAACAGGCCTATTTCTCTCAAATATTGTTCACAAATCTGTCTAAATCTGTGTTAGTTCTCCTTTGCCGAGATAATCCATCCACCTTTACAGGTGTGGCATATCAAGATGCTGATTAGACAGCATGATTATTGCACAGGTGTGCCTTAGGCTGGCCACAATGAAAGGACATTCTAAAATGTGCAGTTTTACTGTACTGGGGGGGTCCGGAGGGATCCGAAAACCAGTCAGTATCTGGTGTGACCACCATTTGCCTCACGCAGTGCAACACATCTCCTTCGCATAGAGTTGACCAGGTTGTTGATTGTGGCCTGTGGAATGTTGGTCCACTCCTCTTCAATAGCTTTGCGAAGTTGCTGGATATTGGCAGGACCTGGAACACGCTGTCGTAACCACCAATCCAGAGCATCCCAAACATGCTCAATGGGTGACATGTCCGCTACTGTCCTATGCTTTATTTACTATTTCATTACCTTAACTTTTAGTGCTATAAGTTAAAACCAATGGCGTACCCAACACACGAATTACCATGATTATGCATTACATTTATTATAAACTAAGCATGGAGATAAATCCAAACAGCGTACTGTACACTTCTGAAACTGAAATGTAACTACATATTTATTCTACATTGAGTTACGTAGTTGTCTGAGACTGGTATAAATAAAACCATTTCAAAACGTTTGGTGTCACATGGTACTTTTAAGTATGCATGAGAGTTTTGAAGGATTTCAAAATCCTTTCCAAATAATTCTTTATTTACTTCACCGGTACAGTGATGAAATGAACAGTTTCCTATTGTGAATCAGTTAAAATTCTTGGTTATTGTGACTCACATGTGTCTTTTGTAAAAAGTGATTTAGGAATTAATGAAAAGCGGGCAACTAATGCATCTTTTCATTTTCTAATTGACTAACCACAGGAATTTTGGGAGGGGGGGGGACTTTGGAGACTGAATCTCTCGATCTCTACAGTTGGTGGAAAGGTTTGAAGATCACGTGTTTTTTTTTTTATTATTTTTAATTTTACATTAGGCAGCTGCTTCTAAAAGCCACCTACTACAAAAAGAAAGGTCAATTGTATAGTCCTCAAGTTACTTAGGGGAAAAGAAGGAAACCATGGGTTAAAAATGACCCTCTATTGTAATGGATTAAAAATAATGCATAAGAAAAAACAAACAAAAAAATATATATCTATATCTGTAAAGTTTCCTTAAAGGTTTGCTCCAATCATCATAATCACTACAGAATTTTGTAGTGGTTACAATGAAAGGAGCACCCTTCCACCGTTTCCAAGTAATGGGGCAAATGGTTTGTCTCTTATCTGGGTCCCCACTGGGCGCCAACTCTCCTCTTAAGACCAGTAACGATATATTTTATTTTTCATTATTTCCCTCCTTTCCTAATACTATTATGGAGATTGAGTGACAAAAGTTGATTCTTATTATGATAAAGCACTAGGTTTAACACTACAGCTGGAGTTAATCAATTGATTGAATTTCTGATTAAAAATGGAGTAAAGCAATCCAGTTGGGGAACCTGATGGCCAGAAAATGCAAGGTAGATGTAGACGATAGATGAAGAAGTATGTTTGAATAAAAACTGCACTAACGAGAAAACTAGCAGTAAGAATTTACTATGAAAATCCTTAAATTTAATTTACAATGGATGTAGTAGAAAGAAAAGCAAGTTGCAAAATTAAGGGAACATTGTGAAAATACAGGCCTAAAATTAGCATTTTGTTTTTTTATTTGCTATTTATTTATTTCACTATTTAATAAACTTCTGAAGGATTTGCACTGTTATCGCTACATCCATGGAGAGCAGAACTGATCGAGCAAACAAGTGAACAAAGCAGAAATTTGAAATAGATTTAAACGTCTTCAATCCATCATCAAAAGAATGGACCCAACAACGTTTTGACTTTAAAAGTTTTTATCAAGATTGTTATAGGAGCACTATAGGGTCAGGAACACAAACATGTATTCCTGACCCCATGTTGACCCAGGGTTAAAACCACCATCTAGCCACCCTGGTCTTTATGGCCATCGCCATCTTCATCTGGCGGATCCTCCTTAGCTCCTGGTGCTTCATGCTTCCAAGAGCCACATAAGTGTTGTACTCTTGTGCACGCGCAACAGTACAACACTGAGGTCTATTGAGGACCCCGCTGGACCACAGGTGTACCACAATGCTCCCCCCTCCCCCCCACTAGTAACTGCTGGGGGGTAAATGGCAAAACATGACAGGGGCAGCTCTGCCTTTTGTCAGGCCTAGGGAAAATACATAAAGCATATCTTTTGACTGCATTGGAATTACAGCAACGTTCCAACACAGGTAATGTTCATATTTCATAAAGATATTATCTTTCTTTTCGAGAGGACAGAGTCGCTTTAAAAACAGATAGACTATATACCTTCCTTTGGGGGGAATTGCCATTGACACAACTTATGTCACTGATGATGTTCATATAAGGCATGCCCACAAGGAAAGTGGGTGGCCGTCCACTGAAGGGAATTCTCAAGAATACCAGAATGACTTTAACGTGAGGTCAGGGACTTCCAATTGCGCTCTACATGTGAACTAAACTGGTTCATGGATTGCAGGATAAAACTTTCAAGGAAAGGTTAAAGGATCTTAGCATGTATAGCTTGGAGGAAAGATGAGACAGGGGAATATGATAGAAACATTTCAATACATAAAGGGAATCAACACATTAAAGGAGGACACTATATTTAAAAGAAGAAAAACTACCACAACAAGAGGACATAGTCTTATATTAGAGGGGCAAAGGTTTAAAAATAATATCAGGAAGTATTACTTTACAGAGAGGGTAGTGGATGCATGGAATAGCCTTCCAGCTGAAGTGGTAGAGGTTAACACAGTAAAGTAGTTTAAGCATGCATGGGATAGGCATAAGGCTATCCTAACTATAAGATAAGGCCCGGGACTAATGAAAGTATTTAGAAAATTGGGCAGACTAGATGGGCCGAATGGTTCTATGTGATATTTGAGGCTTGGTCACCTCTATAATATGGAGCACCTTTACTTTTGAGTTAATAACAAAAGTCCTTCTTTATTGATTGCAGCCACACCCCATTTCTCTTTTCTGTATAGGACCCTAAAATATGGACTGCCCTGCTGAAAGCAGAACCGTTGGGAAGCCTGGTACAATACAACTATAATAACTGTTTTCTTGTTTTAATATATTTGGTGACACGTTTAAATAGTTTGAAAATTTAGATGTTTCTCAAACACATGTTTATTAAAAAAAAACCTCAATAAATCACAACCTCTCTGGAATACATATGCCTCAAGTACACTAACTACTGCTTGAAATAATATGTAGTGTTCGTATAATTTTGTTTAAAATTTACATTTAAAGGGACACTCATATTGTAGTGGACATGGTGTTAGCAAGCTATATGTGTGTTTTAGTATTTTTGCTAAAAACTTTGCCACTCCAAGGCTAAGCAGGATTTGTAGATGCTCTCAGTTGCAGTTACAGGGAGTGCAGAATTATTAGGCAAGTTGTATTTTTGAGGATTAATTTTATTATTGAACAACAACCATGTTCTCAATGAACCCAAAAAACTCATTAATATCAAAGCTGAATATTTTTGGAAGTAGATTTTAGTTTGTTTTTAGTTATAGCTATTTTAGGGGGATATCTGTGTGTGCAGGTGACTATTACCGTGCATAATTATTAGGCAACTTAACAAACAACAAATATATACCCATTTCAATTATTTATTTTTACCAGTGAAACCAATATAACATCTCAACATTCACAAATATACATTTCTGACATTCAAAAACATAACAAAAACAAATCAGTGACCAATATAGCCACCTTTCTTTGCAAGGACACTCAAAAGCCTGCCATCCATGGATTCTGTCAGTGTTTTGATCTGTTCACCATCAACATTGCGTGCAGCAGCAACCACAGCCTCCCAGACACTGTTCAGAGAGGTGTACTGTTTTCCCTCCTTGTAAATCTCACATTTGATGATGGACCACAGGTTCTCAATGGGGTTCAGATCAGGTGAACAAGGAGGCCATGTCATTAGATTTTCTTCTTTTATACCCTTTCTTGCCAGCCACGCTGTGGAGTACTTGGACGCGTGTGATGGAGCATTGTCCTGCATGAAAATCATGTTTTTCTTGAAGGATGCAGACTTCTTCCTGTACCACTGCTTGAAGAAGGTGTCTTCCAGAAACTGGCAGTAGGACTGGGAGTTGAGCTTGACTCCATCCTCAACCCGAAAAGGCCCCACAAGCTCATCTTTGATGATACCAGCCCAAACCAGTACTCCACCTCCACCTTGCTGGCGTCGGACTGGAGCTCTCTGCCCTTTACCAATCCATCCATCTGGCCCATCAAGACTCACTCTCATTTCATCAGTTCATAAAACCTTGAGATATTTCTTGGCCCAGTCTTGACGTTTCAGCTTGTGTGTCTTGTTCAGTGGTGGTCGTCTTTCAGCCTTTCTTACCTTGGCCATGTCTCTGAGTATTGCACACCTTGTGCTTTTGGGCACTCCAGTGATGTTGCAGCTCTGAAATATGGCCAAACTGGTGGCAAGTGGCATCTTGGCAGCTGCACGCTTGACTTTTCTCAGTTCATGGGCAGTTATTTTGCGCCTTGGTTTCTCCACACGCTTCTTGCGACCCTGTTGACTATTTTGAATGAAACGCTTGATTGTTCGATGATCACGCTTCAGAAGCTTAGCAATTTTAAGAGTGCTGCATCCCTCTGCAAGATATCTCACTATTTTTGACTTTTCTGAGCCTGTCAAGTCCTTCTTTTGACCCATTTTGCCAAAGAAAAGGAAGTTGCCTAATAATTATGCACACCTGATATAGGGTGTTGATGTCATTAGACCACACCCCTTCTCATTACAGAGATGCACATCACCTAATATGCTTAATTGGTAGTAGGCTTTCGAGCCTATACAGCTTGGAGTAAGACAACATGCATAAAGAGGATGATGTGGTCAAAATACTCATTTGCCTAATAATTCTGCACTCCCTGTAATGATTAGATACCAAACCAGAAGTAAAAAATATTAATTGATTTGCCTTGAAAGTCATTTGAGGTTATTTACAGTTACAACAAAACATAAACAGTTACAAAAAACAAAAGACTAAAAAATATTCAAAATCATATGAGAAAATAAGCTTATATTAATAAAAAATATTTCTATGCCTGGTCCCATGTTAATAACCATATGTAAATAAACCTGGAAAATACTGCTGGAAAAGATTTTGCAAGCCATTTGTGGTTTTTCTCTCACCACTGTTTCCTTTTAGTAAATACCCCCACCCCCATATATTCTTGTCTATGGTACAGTTCTGGATAACTAATTTGCAAACTTGAAATATGTAGTTTTGTATAAATAAATGACAATTATTATGGTTAGTCCCCTAGAAATTAAGGTCCAACAGATCTCACAAAAATGTACACTGGACAGATGCAGCATAGAGCTAGATGTACGTACGTATGTTAGCATGATATTTAAAGTAGGGTTAAAAGAAGAGGGGGTCTGTCTTAGTCAAGTATATTTTCAGAAGTGTAATGATTTCTTTTTTTGAAACCTGGGCAGAGTTCGATACGACCCTGGCTGCAATTCACAATCTTTGGTTCACTTTTGTCAACCCCATTCGGCCCTCCTCCTTTCCTCATTTAATACAGATTGCACTTTTAGTTCCCTAGCTATAACTAAAGCATTTTAGAAAACGTACGGACGACATTCAAATTTGTGAGGTTTGCAAACATCTGTAGTGCTAGATTTAACCATAATTGTACTAAGGAGTATATTAGTTTTACCCAACTCAATGGTGAATATATTCTCAAATTCAAAACATTGAAGATTGGGTTAATTCTTCTAGCTATAAATCCTTGTAGGGTTCCGAAAGGAAGTACAATCGGTACAAAAACCATCTGATTTTGCAAATGTGGTCATTATCTACACTCCAATCTTCATAATTTTGTAGAAACTATTACAAAATTACAATTTATGATGTTAGAACTTACTTCATTTCTTAGAATTCTATTTTTTTTGTATGAGCAGGGGGATTTTAATGGGAAGTATCCTCCAGTCTAAAACCAAGATGCTTATGAAGATTGTATTTATCAAATAAGAAAAATAAGGAATAAAAAAGTATTTTAAAAAAAGGGCCCTGCCAGGTCTGCTCCCGAGCGTAATGTACCATAATTGAGTAATAGAAGCTAAAACACTGAGGCACAACCTATTGCTTACACACAAAATCTTGAAAAATATAAAAACCCTTGATGGAAGGTGACATTTGTATGTAGAAAATTAATGGACAGAATTATTTGTTCATCCGCTCTACTCTTAGAAAACTAAGTGTATGGGCTTGAGTGAAATCCAGATTACTGTTGATATGTCACTGTATCTTTCAAGTTGAAACATAAAGAATTAAAAAAAAAAAAAAAGTATTTCAATGCAATCTCCCTGGAGCCTAAACTCTTGTTTAATTTGTTACCTATGAGATACAGTAAAGCACATGCCCTCCAATCCATCAATCAACATGCGTACATTACAAGGGTCATACAGGGGGCAATTAATAAAACATACAGAATCCAGTGCATTTACACTCACATTTACTAAACACCAACTTCCATACGCCACAAATCGAATCGTTTTGTAAATACACTGTACTTGAGAAAAAGTAATTTAGCTACAGATATAGCTACAGTATATGGTTATATATTGCATAAGACATCCACAATGCCATTATATTACACACAATAACCACTCTATAATTGACATCTGCGCTCATTAACCATCTGCCCTGAGTGTCATCTGCTGTCTCTTACTACATTCCATGTTCTATTATCAGTACGTTGAATGCTGTCTCTTCTGCCATTGGTTTCTCCAATGCTATTCCGTTCTGTTTCTATCCTCACCTATTTAAATCTCTTCCCTTTTTTTCCTCCTTTCATTGCTTTTCTTTTACTTTATTCCTCATGTTTCTATGGTATTCATGTGTCTCAGTTTCCAATTTCCATTCTCTCCTCATCTTATTTTTCTCTCTGTTCACCCTATATACTTCTATTTTTGGATTCTCTACCTTTCTACTTCCCCGTTACCATTTTTTTTTTTTAGACATTCTTTATTAAGATTTTTCTACATTAGTTAATTCGGCATATACACATCAAATGGTTGGCAAAACACAAATATAAGCAGAAAAACAGATAGTACTCCACAGTCCCAGGCGTCAGAATCCGTCTTAAAATGAAAATCTTGAAAGTGGTAAACAAAAGATTTGTTACGACACTATGGAACTCCAAAGTACCAAGTCTAGTGGGTATTATACATATCTGAGGTCATGTTGTGTATGCTTCTCCGAGCAGCTTCAACTATAACCAATGTGTAAGCATACGAAAAAATATTTGGGGTCATCAGTTAACCCCTCAAGGACACATGACGGATATAGTCCGTCATGATTCCCTTTTATTTCAGAAGTTGTGCCCTTAAGGGGTTAAGACACTAGTTGTAGTTATGTAACAGAGACTATTAAGTGGTGTGTAATAACACAGGTCCATTTATCACAACACAGGTCCCCCTCTCATCCCCTCTTAATAAAGACTATAAAGTGTGGAGGTGGAAAGTACAGCTGGGGTAGAGGGGAAGATGAGACAATGGGGGGGGGGGGGAAGCAGAAGAGAGAGTAAAACAAAAAAGGTAGGGGTGGAGGGGTGAGGAATGGGTTGTTAAAATCAACAGTCATCCCCCTGGGGACGCACATGATTTCAAAATATATGATTTCTGGGCACCGTCCAACTTCATGCCTTTCCAAAAACAGTGACCTAGAAAGAAGTCCTGGTGGGACTGAACAAACTTTGAAAACTGTAAGTTGCCCAATTCCTGGGGCCAGAAGAGGTTGGCGGTTGTGTGGGGCCTGCCTGGGCAAGAGTTCCCTTGGTTGGGAGCTAAGGGATCTTTATGGTGGCAGAAGCATTCTAAAACGGGTAAACTCAAAACTCGAGGCATTGCTGACAACTCACTTATATGGATGATAACTCATGTAAATAGTTTCATTCTTGTGTTTCTCACTTGTTAAAAAATGTCATGCCATTTCTTCCTTCTACTATACACATTTATAAATAACCTACAAGGAAGTTGGTAGTATAGAATAATATGTGAGTTTGTTCTTTTAGTATATTAACCTCTTTTTTACATATGTGTGAAATAAAACTCTAAATTGTAGTCAGCACAAGGGGAATTCAAACCATTCAAACCAAGTGTAAAATTCATAGGGAACCCCACGGCAGTTTATCAGTTTTAAGAAAGAGATAATGCGGTCAGCTTCTCATTCCCAACCCTGTTCCCCAATATAATAACATAAAAATAATAAAACAAACTATAGTGTTCATAGACTCTCTGGTTCCCATAAAAATTGGCAGTAACGCCAAAGGTAACAATTCCATCACTATCCCATACACAATGTGGAGAAACAAACTGAACTGGTGTTCAAAGAAACATTTTGTAATAAAGGAAGACTCGAAGAACAGACTTATGTGTTCCTACACTCTGTAGGCTTAATTGTATTAGGACCTACTCTGAGCAGTGGACATTGCAGGTTTCCTGTGACAGGTGATAACTCATCACAACCTGCTTACTTACCATGTTGTCCCATTAAACTCCTTCACTATCAAGCATATGATTTTGATTGAAAAAAATATTAACATAACATTTTTTATTTTTTTTTAAGTAAGGGATGCACACCTAGCGAATAAACATGAAATAACACAGCGATTTTGTGTATAGATATCATTCCATACAAACATAAAAATAAAAATTATGCAAATGTATGCATTTTTTATTTTTTTTCACTTATTCATTCAGCCTTTACATATATTATTTGGGAAATTAAAGACTTCAGACAGCATATTGTGTCCTATATCTTGAAATATTTCACACAGGGTCTGATACGTTAACATAAAAGCAGAAATTCTGTTTTTCTTACACACAGAAGGTATGATAAAAATAGATAAATAAAAATGGTCTAACTCTATAACTCTTTAACTCACTTCAAAGGGATTGGGGGTAACCCAGCACTTCATGTTCATAATAAGGGGCCTCTAATGGTTCCTGCGGAACCCAAGTAAATTCTTAGAACTATTACCAACCCATCCAAAAGACCAGGCAGATGGAAGGATAGTTTTGTTACTTGCACACAGATAAGGGAATGGGAGGTTTGGGAATTTACAGCAGGAATCCAGTTTATATGGTTTCTCCATCTATTAAATATTAAATTGAGGTAGAGATAAGAGCTATGTGTATCCTACATGGGTCTGTAATGGACCAATACCATGTAAGTGTTATAATTATTTGAGTGCCTCAGTGACAAATCAAATCACGCTTTATTGGGCAGACTAGATGGGCCAAATGGTTCTTATCTGCTATCACATTTCTATGTTTCTAACCAGCCATGAGTAGTAGGATAATTAGTAGACTTATACCACGCCAAAAAAATTGGGGTGAACTAATCTAATTACATGAAATAAAATCTGTTCAGTAGTCCAAAATTCTTCCTTGTAGGGGTTTGGTTCAGATCATTTTGATCCATACAAATGTTTGGGAAAAACAATTCAATCAAACAAAAATGGTGTAAAAATGGGCAAACCAGTGTACTGCAAAATACATACATAATACATAAAAAATATTTTGCTGCCCTTTAGTTCCCAAACCAAGTGGACAAAAAGTAACCAAGAAAAGGAAAAAAGGGGAGCAGTAAAAAAAAGAACCAAAAAAAAAACTATAGTTATATACTTATGTTTTATATATTTAAATACATAATATATAAATATAGATTTTTCTTTTAAACTGCTTCTTCTTTACCACGGCAATGCCGTAGATCTCGCGAGAGTGAACTCTAGCCCTGGAGCTACGGGCTAGAGTTCACTCTCACTACTGTTACCACCAGGGATTCCCCACCGGACCACCAGGGATCGAGAAATGTCCCCCCTACTCCCTCAGTAAAGGTATATTTATGTTCATTAAATTTTTTTTTTATAAAAAAGCCTCCCTACCCTCCTCACCACACATACACACACTGCCCCCCCCCACACACACTGCCCCCACACACACACTGCCCCCACACACATACACTGCCCCCATACACACATTCACACACTGCCCCCTAATACACACATACACCGCCCCCACGCACACCATACACATTCACACACTGCCCCCCCATACACACACTGCCCCACACACACACACACTGCCCCACACACATACATACACTACCCACCCATACACACAGCCCCCCATACACACATTGCCCCCACACACATACACAGCCCCCCATACACACACTGCCCCCCATACACACTCTGCCCCCCCACACACCTACACTGCCCCCCATACATACACTGCCCCCACACACCATACACATTCAAACACTGCCCCCCCACCCCATACACACATTGCCGTGCAGTGTCTGACAGGAATTCAGGTGCCATATAGTAACTCAGTTCCTGTTTGTTGTCGTGGCTCCGTAGCCTGGGATTTCCTGGTCATCGGGACAAAAGGAACAGTGTGTTCGGATCCCAATATTTGGTGGTGGGCCTAGCAGATGGTTCGGTAGTCGGGGGTGGCAGTCCAAGCGCCTCCAGGAACGTGTGTGCTTCTTCTATTGATGCAACTGTGTGTGAGATTCCGTTGTGGTTTGCTACCAGAGATCTGTTCGTCCCCCACCTGTAGGTGATGCCTGTGTTCTCAGGCTACTTGTGATAGGGCCAAAGGATTTGCGCCAGAGGAAGGTGGCTTTGGCCAGGTCTTGGTAGAACGCAAGGGATGCATCCTCAAAAGCCAGAGGTGTCTTATTTTTGAGTGCCGACATTATCTGGATTTTATTGTGAGCCGTGAGTATGACATCTTGGGCTGCTGTCGGCAGCGCCTTAGTGGAGCCAGGTAGGCGGTATATCCCTTCAATCGCCAATTTCTTTGCTGTGGCGTGAGGCAGAATAGTTGCTAGTAGGCGTCTAGTATAATGTGGCAGTTAGTCTGTCGTGATTTCCGCGGGGACTCCCCTAATTTTAATGTTTGTGCGCTGTTGCTGTTCTTCCATCGCTGTCATATGTGCGGACATGGCCCTATGTTGGGACCAGACCTGTTGCACTGAGTCTTGGAGCGTGGAAAGCTGGGTTTGTATGACAGTTATGTCCTGTTCTGAAGCCTGCACACATTCTGTGATTGCTTTCATGTCTGTTTTTATGGGTGCTAATTCTGCTGCCAGTATTTTGTGGAAGTCAGATAATAAGACTTTCAGGTTGTACCTGGTAGTTGATGTCAGGTCGGTGGAGGCTGCAGGCAGTGGTGATGGAGCTGCTTGAGTGTCCAGCTGGGCCACAGGTCTTGTATGCTCCAGTGGGTGGGTGAGATTAGTGGAGCGTGGGGTTTCTGCGGGAGCCAGTTTTTGGCGGTGTAGCATGTCCCTGCCGTCTGCCGCGGGTTCCATTTTTTGTGAGCAGCGGCCCATAGCTGGCATGTGGGCTGATGGGACGGTCAACGTGGAGGTAGGTTCGCCTCCCAATTTCTCAGCTGCGGTGCCACAGAACAGTGCCTCTAGGCTTGGGAGTGTCAGCATCTGGTAGGCCCTGATTTTTCGCCTCCATTTAGGCTGGTTGGGTGCTAGAAAGAATGGCATCAAATGGTTGGCAAAACACAAATATAAGCAGAAAAACAGATAATACTCCACAGTCCCAGGCGTCAGAATCCGTCTTAAAATGAAAATCTTGAAAGTGGTAAACAAAAGTTTTGTTACAACACTATGGAACTCCAAAGTACCAAGTCTAGTGGATATTATACATATCTAAGGTCATGTTGTGTATGCTTCTCTGAGCAGCTTCAACTATAACCAATGTGTAAGCATACAAAAAAATATTTTGGGTCATCAGTTAAGACACTAGTTGTAGTGTAGACTTAACAAAATTATATCAGTTGTATTTATATCATCAAGTGCTGTGCCATTTTAAACTATTTTTGAAAAATACCATTACAATTTTTTTATTAGAGAACAGAGTACTCAGTTATAATCTAGACTTGGTATGGATTAACCTCTTCTTCTCCATATGATACCATCTCTCCATTTCATTGTTACCATCTCCCGAGACCAGTATCTATTTTCTCACTCCTCACTCTTTCTCTCCTTAGCCCAGTGTTGCCAACACCATACCCTAGTGTCATAATCTTTCCTTTCCTTGTCTCTCCATCACAGTGTAACACACGCCTTTACCTCTTGCCACCCCAGAATCACCCTTTACTGCTGCACAACCTGTGTCACAAGCTTCTAATCCCTTATGCACACTGCAATATTTTCTCTACCTTTTCTCTGTGGTCTAGTGGTGACCACTGCAATTCCCCTTCCATAGCTGTAGTGTTTGACAAATTTGCCACCAACTTTTAAAGTTTCAGAGCTAGAGATCTGGTGATTGAGTTCCAGAGCACAATATTGTCTTCAAGGTAATAGTGTGAGGATACATCCCATGCCATCAAACAAGTCATTCCACACTGGCACTTCATTACCAGAGGACATGGATAGAAAATAGAACTCTAGCTCCAGGACCAGACTGGAATAAAAATTTGGCCTGTTCAATTAAAGGCACAACAATCCAATATATGGGGATGGGCCGAGAGTGGGTTTACTGCGTCATCACCAATTACAGGTGAGTCCGGGCCTGACTAGCACACAATCCATGATCACGGACAGAACAGTGGCCCACCACTATAACAATGTCCAGGAGGGGAAAAGAACGTTAACCTGAAGGGATCCAGGTATAAACAGTCCATAACAACCTTCCCTTTAATAGCCTGGGATCAACTCTTGACTTTTTATTGTAATTCCCTGATGTACAAAGGAAAATTAAGTATAGGCAAAGATACACTTCAACAATGTCATTTGTAACGCATTATAAAAAAACATAAGCAGCCTAAGAGTAAATTTGGTGATTTGTTTTTGCCATTACGTCTCCAAAAAGCTGTTGAATAGAAATTTCTGAACATTCTTCTCAATGAGCCAATTCTGTGATTGTCCAAGTTGATGTCCAAGTTCTATATATAAACATACCTGGATAAACCTAAAACCCAAAGGAGAAATTTATTAATCTATATTTGAAATACTATTTTCACTATTAGGAATATCCTCAACTGGATTTAATTAATTGATCACTGACATCTGTGTTACATAGTTACATAGGCTGATCAGAGACATGTGTCCATCAAGTTCAGCCTTCCTTACATTAGTTTTTGTTGCTGTTGATCCAAAAAAGGCAACGAAACAAAAAAAAAATTCCAATTTGAAGCACTTCCAATTTTGCAATAAACTAGGAATTAAATTCCCACTTGACCCCAGAATGGCAGTCAGATTTATCCATGGATCAAGCAGCTATTCTTCCAGTCTAAACACATGACCTCGTGTCCTATGTATAGTTCTGTTTGTGAATAGATTTCCACACTAGTATCTTTCAACACTCAAAAGTAACATTGAAGCAATCATGCCACCTCTGCAGCTCATCATATTGTAAATCTTTCTTTTATTATGGCATATGTGTATGGGGTACAGAATATAGAAAGGAGGTACATAGGGATAACATACGTGGATGCTAACAAGATGGTTTGTGTTACACTCCTAAGAAAGACTGCCATAGTTTTCTTTTTTTTGTATAACATGAATAAACACAGCGTTTCAGGTAAGTTAAATGTCACATAGTAAACAAGGTAAATTATTAATACAGCTTGGTAAGCGAGAACCCTGAACAGATTAAAGTTAAACAGTGAGCAAGATAAACAAACATGTCTAGGACAAGTTGCTAGAGCAAGAAGTGTCTAATTGAGGCCGACATGTGTAGTTAAACAGGCAATTAATATACAGGCTTTTCATGTTCAAGTAACTCAGGGTTGTCTAGCTAGGTATGCAGAGTGAGGCTGTCTCATGTGGTACTATGTGAACAGACTAGTTGAGATAGCATTAAAGTGATAAGGTGATAACATCATAAGAGGAGAACAACAGTGTATACGCTCAAACTATGTCGCTGGTTGCCACGGCGAGGCAGTAGCTTTAAGAGGTATGTCTTAAGTAGGGACTGGCTTCGTATTATGGTAGCGGTAATGGTAGCACAGTAAGCACTCGGTATATAATAGCTAACACAGTAAGTCTGGAGTGTATAACAAGAGGCATGACAATACGTGGATAGCTGACAATATACTCTCCTAGCTGCCACACAGGGCAGAATTAAAACGAGAAGGCCACATTCGATGTAGAGATCTGCTAGTGTGTATATAATAGCTGTGATAAAACCTTACTATCGTGTAGTTGGACTGGTTAATCTGTTGGTGCGTCAGTAAAGATACATAACGAGAACAGTAGTGGAATAAAGGAATTAGTAACATCAGTGAGTGATTAAGTAAATGTGAGACATCACTGATCGGCCTTTGAGTGCGTTCCCCCGGAAGGGATATGATATGTGTCTCTTACGGCCGGGTCAGTGTACCATGGTGAGTGTCTCGCTTTAAAGTCCATAGTTCAATAGGTCCAACTGTGTTTGCTGTGCCGCGGGCTTGATTATTGGCTGTGGGCCGCAGTCTGCTGGAATCCGGATCACCTCACCCGATGCCCGTTCTGGCGGTTCTGCATGCGTGACCGAGTAGGCGTGAGTCGCACTGGTTCCCTCTGGGAAGGGTTGCCGACAGCGTCTGCAGGTGGGTCAGCGAGGAGTGGAGGTGGTTGATGCAGGGGGCTTCACCCTTCTTCCGGGCATAGTGTGGGGTTGGCACCTTAGAACCACAGACACGGTTGCCTCTCGGGGCCGGGTCTTTCCCATGGTGGGCGCTGTGGAGGGTCCTGATGGTCATCCGCCGCCTGCGGCGGGCGGCCCTCCGGCGGTGTGGTCGGTGTATGGGAGGGAGTCTCCCGACATTCCCCTGCCCGGACTGGTGTACCGCCCGTCGGTGCGTGGCGGTTGTTCCTGGGGTCTGCCTTCTCTGTTTCGCAGTTTGGGGCTGCCTCACCTCTTCCATGCGTTTAAAGTTGTGGTGTGCCATCCGCTCATTTAACATCTTCCAGAACCGGTTAAACAGTGTGTCTAGCCGCTCGTGTAGAGGCTGGGTGGAGGCTTGTTCATTGGTTGGGCCTGATGTCGCCATTTTAGGTGCAGTCATTTGGTTTCTCGTTTCGCATTCTCTGTTGTTCTCACTCCTTATATTTAATTCAGGCTTCGGGTACATGCTTATGTGGACCAGGATAACCCCCACTGGTCCTGGGGGGGGAGTTGAGAGGCCCGATGCTGCGGGTGCCGCTGGTTTTGGCGGGTCGGGAGAGCGGCCGTCTCTCCCATCCGCCATGCGTTGTAGGCCCCAAGTTCTCGGCCCGGATTAACAGCGTGTTCTCCGGCTTGAAAGGTGTCAATCTGTGCCCCGGTTTGCATAATGCCGGTTGCCGTAGTGGAGGGACCGGATCAGGTAAGGTATCCTCCGTTTTTCGCCGAAAATCGGGCCCAGACTCGGGAGCTCGCTGAAAGCGTGTCTGCTCAGCTCCCCGGTCAGGCCCCGCCCCCCCAGCTCATCATATTGTAACACATCTATACAAGTGTGATAAATGCACAGGTGCAAGTTATTGGCCACTAACTGGCAAGTCTATGTTGGTTATTACGGGATCCTAGAGACTCCGCACTCATTTATTTTCCAGTTCCACACCTTCTATATATGTGGTAGAGCTGAAAGAACTGCCCTGAACCTCTATAAGTTAATGGTACTCAATTTCTTTTGGATTAATGGTAATGACACTTGTGTGTATTTTTTAGTATTATATTGTATTATTTTTTGTATCTATTAACTGTATATGGGAGAGGTTATTCTTATTGCCATGTTGGATTTTTCAGCTATGTCCACATCGCTTTAACCCAGTGCAGGACTAACCCACAAGGCAATGAGTAAACGGCCCATTATCTGGACGACTTCTGACTGCAAATCCTTCATTGACTTAAGCTGGAAAGAACAACAGCTAGTTAAGAAAGAATATACTACAGAATAACTGAACAATTAAAAGGACACTCCATGCCCATAAACAAAATCATTTTAAAAAAATCACGCGTGCATTTACTTTAAATGTTTTGCTTTGGATGGAAACGATGCAGATCTCTTGTTTGAATCCTTTCACAAGCCCCCCCCCCCCCCCCCTTTCCCCAGCACAGATATTCCCCAGTACTTGGGAAACGACCAATCAAAGGCTTCTCGTTGAGAGCACCCGCACAGGGACAGTAGGAGCCAGGAAGCCCGAATCCAGGGAGGTAAAATGAGCCCTAAAGGATGTGCATGCATACGCATGCATGCACTTACAGCCTCACTGAGACTTAGGGAGAAGACAGGTGTGCTCTGTGATACTCATGAAATCGGGAAGATAACCTCCCTGGCTGTCTGGATGACAGCAATGTTGGCGTTTCTGCAAATGTTTTTAAAAGGGCCAATTTCAATTATAAATTAGCACTTATATAAATTGTAATTAAAAAATAGCATACTCTCAAACTCACAGAAGTGCTTTTTTTTAAATTCTTTATTTTTGTGCTTTGTTAGGCATATCGGCATAAAATATTAGCACAAGAATACAACATTTTGTTCTACAAATATTTTAACAGCCATTGTGTGGCGAAAACAGTAATTTAAGTGCTTTTTTGAGTATGGTGTGTTCTTTTAAATTGTTAAAACAATTAATATCCTTTTACAATATTTACCTGATTTATTCACTTAATATTAGTTATGGTGAATGGATACTAGTTATATATATAAAAAAAATGTAGAATAGCCTAAAAAAATGTTGCTCAATTTTGTGTAGTTTCCAAGCATCGTCTTAGAAAAGGAACAAAAAAAAAAAAAGAGAAAATAATGGATTTCCCCAAAAGTGAGGTAATAAAAGTACTTAATAAATAGGCAATGAGGGACCAGAGAGATCATTCATTTCAGCATCTTCCAGCAAGACTGAACCATATAACAAAAGCGGTTAAAGAAAATAAAAAACGAAAAATGCATTCTACAAGTAAGTAAAACACTGTAACCAGATACTAGTCTAGACGTTCCTGTTTTAACTTGGTGAATTCTAGAGATCTAGAAAAAGAGGTACTTTCAAGTTGCATTACCATGGAAACTTGATTTAGACTATGATAGCAAATGTTCTGTGGAAGCCCAAGTTTGATAAGTTGCAGTTGTATCTACATTATTAATAGTAATTATTGCAATATAATAATATTAATTATACTTATCACAGTAATTATTTTAGCGTCTTTATGCATTTACCTAAATATATCAGTATTCATTTTTAATAAAATAAATGTAAGAATGCTTCAATATATGCATTTTGCTTTTCTTTTTGTGTAAATGTAAATATTACAATTATGCACTTGTAAAAATGTTAATATTATTAATAAACATTTTCCTCTTGCAGGTTCAAGCTGTAAATCAGTCTTTTATTTGGTATTAATTTGCATCCTGTCCTGGGAATGGGTCCGTTCAGCGCCAGCCCCTTCCATTATTGTATCCTCTGGCGAGGACGTAGGAACGTCCACCTCCAATAACCGTCCAACTATGCACACTTCTGTAGAACTGGCGAAATTCATTGCACAGCAAGCTAACATGCTAAACAAAGAGGTGAGTGTCTCACTGGGGGCAAGTGATAGTGGCAATGGTAGGTTCTTTGGGACCAAAAAGATTTTGCCGGGGCTCAGTAATATAAGTGATGGTTTTTATATTAAGAATATACGATGTGTGCTGTTTGTATTTCATACTAATGTCAAATTATGAAAAATGTGCCCCACCTCTTCCCTATATTCTCTTAATAGTGCCATATAGATTAACAAAATCCCTTCTTAGCTACTTAGTGTCAATTCTAAACTTCTGAACTTTCCCAAACTACTTATTACCTTGACGTGGAGGTTATTTACTCTTAGTGTGTGCACGGCTACTGAACTTGAAATAACGCCATTGAATTTAGCTTCATCGATATTATTCTTTATAAGGTGTAGTGACATTGAAAGCTATTTTTGAGTGTAGAGTTTATAGTCACATTTTCCTACGCCATTCCTTGCATATTTCTGGGTCAAACTATTGGTTGATAATGAGGTAATGCAGCCTTTTTTGATGCTCTCACAAAGTCACAGCTAGGACAAGTCATATCATCCCGAGGCAAACGTTTTGGTCTTACTGCAGGAATTCCAGAGGAGTATCCCTGTTTTATGTGCACTAAAGGGTTAAATTAATCACGTTATCAATGTATTTACCAAAACATCAGTCTGCTCCTTGAGGAAAGACATTGTTGGCCTTCTGTAGTAACCCCGTAAAGGCCAACACCATGCACGCCACAATAGAGGTGGACTTGTCTGATTTTTGGCCATTAAGGAGTTAATTAATCAGCATTGCCTACAATGTAGCTAGCATTTCCCTAAATCGAATCCTACACACACTGCGTTTTCTTAATATTAGTGAATCTTTGCGCAGTTTAGGGGAACTTTTACTCTTTCACCTGACATAACAAAAACTCCATGTCACCTAAAAAAGTCATATTGTAATAGTTATTTCTTTTAATAATATTTTTCCCACAGTCATATTGCCAGTAAATTACCACAAAAAAAAAATACATAGAAATGTGCCTCAGTCAGGCCTTGCAGTCCCGGGGGATACTGCCCAACAAAGCATATCTCCCTTTTTCTTTTTACGAGTGATGGATTACACGGCACTAGAAGCAAGTTCTTGTATCGTTTCAAAAAATGATTACGCAGTTTGCAATTATTATTGGCTGAATTCCCAAAACCAGGTCTTGCCACATTATTATGACTGAATCATAACTTTTAGTTTCAATTGTGCGTATTTTCCCATATCTCTACCAAATGATCATGAAATAACTGAAAGAGTTCTGTTTAGCAGCAATATAATTTACAGATGCCTCGCTTTAACTTTGCAACACCTAGTCAATTTCCTTTCATTTACCTCAGAACTTGAAAAATGCAACTATTAGTATTATTTAAGAAGAACAAATGTGTAAGCAAAACATGAAATTGCAACAGACCAACAAGCTTCCAGCCTAAACAATAACCGACATTCGGGGTGCCCAACAGGTAGATCCCCAGATGTTGTAGAACTACAACGCCCATGATGCTTTGCATGCCTTTAGAAGACATTAAGAATGCCAAAGCATGATGGAAGCTGTGGTTTTAAAAACATCTAAGATCTACCTTTTGGGCACCCCTTGCCCTGCATGAATTTGACCTGGCCTTTAACAACAAGCAGTTGAAACTATTCTGTAGTCCAGATGTAGTCCGTTCATGCATAAAATGTGAGCACATCCATCTATCTATTGTACTTATACAGCTTCTTACCTATGTTATATTTGCACACATTGGAGGTATGAAATTAAGACAGGTTGGTGGACCCCAGAGGGGGCCTTACTAGTGATGCAACACACGACACTGGTGACACTAGTGAAAGGAGCGGGCATGCCCACTGAAGGACTAACGAGGTCTCTCTGGCCAGCCCCCGACCTGCAGGACTTTGCAGAAATCTCTGTAGGGTCTTAGTGCCTGTGGATAGTGCAAGCACATCTAATGATGTGTTCATGCTGTGTTACCTGAGGAGATATCCCTGGTGTCCCCAGGAAACTAAATCGGGACTGCTGAATTGGGACTTTTGGGGGTTCTGTCTGTTCTTTTCGACTTGTAGCGCATTTCTTTCCATTATAATGTTTTTTTGTAGTGTAAAAGTACACAATGTATTGCATTATCATGTTTTGAGACACGGCTGACAATATGATCTTGGAAAACAATAAAACACACATGTGCTAACTAACGTGTGCATTATTTGTGATTATTTAGCTTTGCAAGACCCCCAACCTCTGCGAAAACAGTCTTGAAACACTGATAGAAAATCCTTTGAAGCTCCCTACCATGGTCTCTGAAGATGGGTGTTTCCAGAAAGGATTCAATAAAGTAAGACTACAATCATAACAGTAAACTACTAATTGCAAAGGAAATAAAGAGGAACTGTTATATTTCCGTCACATTTGAGATAAAAATATCTTTGATTCCTGTACATCAAATGTAGCAATATGCATATTTAGTAATAGTTACTAATTAGTAATAGTTGTATAGTATATATACTTATATTTTTCACTACCTGCAAGTATCTGTAATGTCTTTTTCTTGTTTTAGGAGAAATGTCTGCGTAAGATCCATCATGATCTAAAGAAATTCCAGCCGTACTTACTGTATGTGGACAAACATTTCACAAGCAACCAGGGCAATGTGGAGTTAATTCGATTCAAAACAATGGTTCTGGCCAACAATCTTAAAACGGTGAGTCAATCTGTGAAGTAGAATATTTATTACGCTCATTAACGCCCTTGGATTAGAACGTTTCATTTTCTGTTTACCAATGTGTTGTACTCATGTTAGATTGGCTGGACAAAAAACGGGGCCTTCCCAATCACCTATAGAGCACCGCCTGTACAGACGTATTCATAATGTGGAATTTAAACATTTAATTTCTAAATATCTATTCCATCTAATCTGGATGGCAGTGATAGGAATACTTGGATGACCTACTCCCAGCACTCCTAGCTAATGATTAGGGTCCAGGTTTGACAGGATTGATATTAGTAATGCGGTGGTGTGCATTAAGCTGGAGATGGGAGTGGACTATTGTGCCAGAGAGAGTGCCATTTCTTTTGTTAATACCTTCCCAAATGGTTTGGCTAAAGACTTTCCCCATGGTGAAGCATCGGGATGGCAAGTGCGCATGCATGGCAATCGACATGTTGCGCCAATAAACATCTTATAGCCATGCACCGATTCAATGCATCTCTATGGGAAGCATTCGAAGACTCTCCATGCAGAGCGAATTCATGCAGAAAAAAGCCTGAAAAGGCAGCACTTACATTGCTGATACTGCATTGACAGGCTGTTGGCCTCAGAACTACTACATTAAGCTGTAGTGGTTATGGTGCCCCTTTAATATAAGATGTAGTATGCTGTCTTATATGTTATGCAGTGCATTGAAACAATTGTGTCAGTCTTGGTTAAAACGTGGGATTTAGCCACCATTTGTTATGAAACGGGGTGGAAGCAGGTGTTTTGGGCATTACGTTACACCTGTCACAGAATGTGGTTAGAAATACATATCCGCTGTCACTGTAGGTGGTAATAAGACTCAGTGGCTAAATGATGAAACCCTGACATTGCATTGCTCAAACTTCCACTTTTACACATGCTACCTCAGCCAGAGAGAGGGCTTTAAACTGGTCAGTGTATAATGATGATAATGCACTTCTCAACCTGTGGGTCGGCAAGTGTTCCACAATTTAACACTGTTATGGAAATGATATAATTATATTAAAATATATATCATTTTTATATTTGATGACAATTTTTTTAGAAATCGTTTTTTTTTAGAAATAATTTTACAAAAAGAACTGTTATAATGCTTTCCATTTTTACATTCACGTGCACGCATCAAATTTTAATGTTTTTTTTGTTTTGTTTTGGTTTTTTAAAGGTGGAAGAGACCACTACTGTGAGTAACACACAACAATCCACCCTGACTGATGGAAAGTCTGAAAATCTGTGGACGCAGAAGGTGACAAGTCACTTAATTCTGCAAGCTTTCACTGATTACATGGAGAACACATCAAGAGCTGTACGACACAGCATCAAAAAGGGGAAGCGTGTTTGAACACACAACAAGACCCAACTTACTACTACGTAGTAAATTATTGCAATTCTGTTTTTAGAAAATTTAGCCAGTATTGAAGATAATTTCAAGGTCATCAAAGTAAGATAATGCACCTCTCAAACAATATTTTACTTGTTATATTTACCAAAGCATGTAGCTCAATAGGGTTCAGTTTAAAGTTATTTGCACAGAGCCTAAACCAGGGGTGCCCAAAAGGTAGATTCCCAGATGTTTTAAAACTACAGCTTCCATGATGCTTTGCCATTTTAAAGGCATTCCAAAGGCCTGCAAAGCATCATGGGTGCTGTAGTTTTACAACATCTGGGGTTCTAAGTTATGGGCACCCCTGGCCTAAACTATATCAAAGAAATGTGTGTTTTCATGGTTCATAAAAGCCAATTAGTCAATTTAATCTTTCCAATCCATCATGAAAGCACAAATGTAAAGAGAAACTGTCACAAATATTTAAAGAACATTTCTCAGTAAACATCCATGCGATAAGTGTGTTAAATACAGTGTGCGGGTGATAGGTGCTGTCATCTTCCTGAGTTGACATGCACATACCTCGGCATATTTCACATGATTCCTAGCATCTATGCAATTTGACCGGATATGCAGAGCATCATGGGATACTTAGCATTTACATCAGATGCCAGGCTATGCCAGAACAGCTTTGCATTTCTTAGAGATGTTACTTGAAACAAAGAAAGAATATAAAAAAAAATACACTAATACAGCTATTAGAAGTTGCTTTTACTTCTAAAGTGACAGTTCCCTTTTGAGTCTTAATTTTAGTTTTTGATCAATTTCTTTGATATGTTTCTTTGAATACTGGCAAATAGGAACGTTAGCCCTTACAATATGCTTTCGTAAACACACAAGAAGAAGTTACTCCTCTACCTCAAATATTACTAGCAGAGAAAATTATATGGCAGGAAAATAAAACTTTTAGTACAGAGTATTGAAAATTTAGCAAATTATTAACTTAGAGAGCACTTCCGTAATACATTCATTGTTGTTATATGTTAACAGAAAGCTATTAGATCTGAGCTATTTATTTGGTATATTAGCACGTTGCCTTGAAGATACATAAATGTATATTTGCGCCTGTATAAATGTATACAGAGTACAGAGGTCATATACATATTTTTATTTATATGTTTCTATTAGATTATGATAATTTATTTACTTTTTATTTTGACTTTAACTTATTATGTGCTATATTAAAATATTTATTTATGTAGTAAATGGTGTATTACAAAACTGTTAACTTGTGCACAGTGAGAACATTTGGCTCGGCTGAACCATTTTTTGCAAAAATAGAAATTAGAATTTTGGCTGAATGTTACTTCGGCTCGGTAAAATTTTGAACCGAGATTTCGATTCAGAAACAAATTGGAAGAACAATAAAGGGTGCGATACTGGCCAATCGGCATATTGCTAAATATTTTGCAGTAGATTGATTGGAGAATTTTCCCACCATTTGTTGCACAGATTCAGTAAGAAAACGTTACCAAAAGAGGGGAAAACAGGAGTAGCTGTTAAAAAAAAAAAAATCTGTATTTATATATTATCTATTTATTTAAAATATATATTATCTATTTATTAAAAATATATAGAGATTTATGTTACTGCTCCTCCTTTTCGCTCACTTCTCACTTGATCAGGAATAAAAGCAATATTTAGTGACTGTCCGCTAGCCACCAACTAGCTTTTTTTCCCCATCAAAAATCTCTTTTACTGACTCCACTGTTCATGACTTGGGTACATTGCGGCTTGGAGATTGGGAATTCGACCAATTACCCAAGTGACTTAAATTTGGACAAATATTAGTTTGGACCGAAATGAATCTCCAAGTATACTAAATTGTTAAAATCTAACTTTTTTTTTTTTTTTTTAATTCTTTATTTTTGTAGTGCACGTAAAGGAAACAGGCAAGCTTGAGGTGCCCCAAAAGCAATCCTCAGGAGATTCCCACGCTTAACATGCGGGGTATACGATTAACTGGCACAATTTTATATTTTATCAGGCTTAATTAATGTAACGTTAAAACATCAGTTGAAATGTAAGTATATTATGTAAACAGGATTGGTTCATGCGTGAATTAGGTTAGTGGCAACATAGATAGTACAGGTAGTGTAGTAAAACGCTAGTGATAACATTTAGCATATACATATGTATCTGTGTGCTATTAAACAGGTCGCTTATATAGTATAACCAGCTAGGGCAGAGTCGCTTATAAGTATATTAGTTGCGCTTATGGTTATAAATACGTGTCTTGCATTTAATGTGATATGTTCGCCTCATGCGCATAGCGGTGGGATTGACATGTTGCGATGCAATGCAAACCAGTAGTTATGGTACATGCTTAACTTGCGCATTAAACAACAAAACTAAATAGCAAAATGAGGCAGAGTAGAGCTAAGCACAGGCAAACAAGTGTAGTGAGTCTGGCATAAAGTGAGCTTTAGAAACGCTCTGTGTGGTAGGAATTAAGGATCTGGCATTTGCGTAGGCTGTGGGGGGAGAGAGTCTCTGCATAGTGTGCAGGGTCTTGGGTTGTGGGCCTCACCCCTTGTCTGTCCATATTGCCTCAGCCGATGCCCGTCCTGGAGGCCATACGTGCGTGCCTGGGCGGGTGTTCTAGGCGTTTTTGTGAGCACCTTCCATGGGGGCAGGCGGATTCTGTGGCACCTCTATGCCAGGGCTCAGTTCCCTCTATGGGTGGTGGTGTGGGTCCCCTCATAACGATCCGGTAGGCGGCTGACACCAGAGAGGGTAGCTGTGTGTCATGCAGGGCTCGGCCAGGTGCGTGCATATGTGGCTTGTGTAGCTCCCCAGTTCTTGCCCGTGTGGGGATGGGTGTACGTGCTTCCCGCTTTGCTGGTCGACCACCATTACCCCGCCATGCAGCTGGTCTGGGGGCCTGCGGCAGCGCTCCATAATGGCGGCGCCTGGTGGCTGGGCGAATCCAGGCGGCCACCGCTCTCATCGCTTGGTATTGTGTTGCTCCTCGGTTGCGGAGCACTGCCCACATGCCTTCGCAGAGCCGGTCCATCGTCACCGTGGGCTGGAGTGGCGGCTGGATGCTTGTGCCCTTTGATTGGGGCCTACGTTGGGCCGCCATCTTGGCTGTGCCTCGATGGAGTCTTACCCCTGTGGGCCGCGTGGCCTGTCGTTCCACCCTCGGGTGTGCTTAGCGTGGCTGGGGCGGACCGGGATGACCCCCACCGGTCCAGGGGGGGGGGCGGAGGGTATTTGCCGGGTCGGTCTGGAGTTCCCAAGGTCGGGGAGAGCAGGCGTCTTGCCCCGGTTCCTATAGGCCCCGTTCGGCGTTTAGCGCCCCCGTCTCCGACGGGCGTCGGAATCGTGCCTTTCTCTTCCGTGGTGCACCCCCAGCATGGGTAGTGCACCCAGAGGTGTCTGTGGGTTTTGTAGCCGCCGCTGAACTGCCAGATTGTGCCCGTCGGGCAGGAGCTCATGCAACCTGCGTCCGCTCCGCTTGACGGTCAAGCTCCGCCCTCTAAAATCTAACTTTTAACAGGTTTATATCTACAATATGTTAAGTCATCTGTGATATCTTTAAACAGAAATATATGTATATCTATATTAGATCTGTATTTAAGGTTGTTTCTGAAAACGTAAACGTCCCAAATAATTTACAATTTATTTATTTTTTATAGTCCATCATTTTTTTTAACATAAAAAAAATTCGTTTTTTTTAGGTTATTAATTAATTTTGTTTTTCTATAGATCTTGTTTGCTTTATAAAGTGAAGCATCCAGATTTGTCTCTACATTGAATTCAAAGTGTAGGAGACTTATTTTTCTTCCATATGTTAGTTTAAGATAGAATTAAGGTCATAAGGAATACTGACAGTACTGATTGCACATCAAGGTAAATTAAGGATAAAAATTCTAGTCTGGTTACTTTAAACTATCTACAACAAATAGTGTTGAATATTGTGTTTTCAATGAAAACAAAGTAAGTAATATTATGGTTAATTTATGCAGAATTATGTTTTTCTGGATTATATTTTGAAGATCTTTTATAATGCGGATTTTGTAACTGTTATTTATCTGAATGTGAAATCTAAATTACAATTTTATAATGCTCTATTAAGTAAACATTTTGTTTGAGTGTGCTATTTATTAAATTTTATTTAAAAGAAAAAACTTTGTGTCTTTTATATAAATCTTCATTTACTTATTTAACATTTGGAACTTCCTAACACTCTATTGGGCTACAGAACTGCAGATTTTTCTATATTTTACTGATAACTTGTTTTTTTTTTCAATTTAAAGTGTATTGACATTTTCAGTGGGATGCTGGCATTAATAAATAACAGTATCTGATTACAGAGATAACATCATGATTTCTGTAACATAAGTTTACAATCCAAATGCATGAGAAAATTATATATAAAGGCATCAGTTGACTTGTGTTAACAATGGCAAGGCCAACGGTAAAAATATTAGTTATGTCCAAAATTCAAGGATCTGGTCAGTGAAGAAAGGAAGCATAAGGAGATAAGAACAGAATGACAGGCAAATTAATCAATGGCTGAAGAGGGAAACAAATACCACATGTATTATTATTTGGGTTTTTTTTCCTGTGATTTTAATTATTCAGTTGCAGCCATTAACACAAGCATTGCTATACAGATAAAGTGTATATCTGTTGTGGGAAAAATAAAAACAGCATTGGCCAAGTAAGCGACGTACGCAGATCTAAAATCTCATTAAACAAAAGCCATTGCCAACATACGAGTTATGGCTCAGGTAGTAACAAGTTGCAGAGAATTCATTGTGATGGACCTCTTAACACGGCTTGGAAGCAAAGTATTATTTGCATGATGGATACGGTGTTTAATTACCCTGATAGCGCAGCAGGGCCAGATTGAGGGGCATCTATGATCACACATACTGGGTTATTCACTAGAATGAGAATCAAATTTAAGGCAAACGAAGTTAACCTGGAAGCATAACTGACTTGGAGAATGCTTTGAGTTTGGTCATGCATTTGGATTCCCGACAATTCTCACTGTAGTCCTCCTGGAAGGAAAGTTCAGATAGATAAAATTGTGAAGGAGCATGGTTGGAAAGGACCACCATCGCTAATAAACATAACCTCCATCATTGTAGTGACTGGTAGGGGAGATCTTGAAAAATGAAAAGCTTCTAGTTATTGAATGAGAAAGATAGCGAGGAACACATTGCCTTTAGTTATAGACTCGTTAACAGAAACATTCTAAAGCTGCAGTTCCAGCTGTACAGACATATCGATTACTAGTAAACATGACTCTACAGCTGGCATCACACAGTGGGGTGCCACCAGTTTGAAAATCCAAGCAGACTCCAAAATAAGGACCTGTTTTCCCTCCATAAACATTTCTTAAAGTCCTAGAAGAGGGTTTTAATATCACCCCCAGTAGAAAGAGCAAAGTTGGCAGCTTGTTTCATGGACTTGATACTCAATAACCTCCTCCCCCAAGAAGCATACCTCAATGATACAATCATTATATGTTCTACATTAACTATCCAGTCCTAAAAGAAATATACAAAAACAAAACAAAAAACACAAAGAAGTTAATTGTGTTGCTGCCAATGTGGTTCATTCTCCCCCCAGACCAGAGATCACAAATAAATATACACCAAAATAGATGTTTATGGTTTGAAATTCTATTTTAACTGTCTCATGACCTGTATCATTTCGTCAGAGAGGCATTTGGGCTATGATTTGTGCCAGGGTGGGAAGAAAAATCTTTAACCCCTTAAGGACACATGGCATGTGTGAAATGTCATGATTCCCTTTTATTCCAGAAGTGTGGTCCTTAAGGGTTTAATAATGTAAAAAAAAAAAAAAAAAAATGAAAATCTGATTATTTTGTATTTAAATCAGGTTGTTAACAAAATGCAGGAAATCCCTTTGTAAATACAGATTTCTATTTAAAGGGACACTATAGTCACCAAAACAATTTTTGTTTAATGAAGCTGTTTTTAAGTATAGATCATGCCCCTGCAGTCACACTGCTCAATTCTCTGCCATTTAGTTAAAGTTAAAACACTTTGTCTATGCAGCCCTAGTCACACCTCCCTGCATGTGACTTGCGCAGCCTTCCTAAACACTTCATGTAAAGAGTCATCTAATGTTTACATTTCCTTTCTTGAATATTCTGTTTAATGTAAAAGTTCTTATCTACTGCTCAGTTAATAGCTTGCTAGACCCTACAGGAGACTTCTGTGTGTGATGAAAGTTCAATTTACAGAGCAGGAGATAAAAACTTTTAAAGTAAGTTAACAAGTAGGTTGTTGGAGGCGGAGCTTGAACGCTGAAGCGACTGGACGCATGCAAAGGGAGCTCCGAGCCCCAAACGGTGAAAAACGAGCAAAATACCCTCCCATACTTACTCTTACTTGCAAGCGAACACCCCAAGGCTAAATGGGGAGAAAGGGGAAGAAAACAGCACCACACAAACCCACCTCGGTCTAACAATAGGGGAGATGTGGATGCAGGCACGCGGTGCCTCTGAAGCCAACATGGCGGCCCAACACAGCGGGTGCTCGGACTTCTCCGAGGACATATTCGATGCGGAAGAAGGGGGATATCTACAGCCTCCAGACCCACCACGGAAGGCACAACACTGTGGCAAAGGGGCAGACGCAGAACCGATCACCATAGCGGTCATGAAGGCACTCATGGCGGATCTGAAACATAGCTTCCACGAGGAAGTCACAGCGCTCCGCGCAGACCTGCAGGGCCGCATCTCCCAACTGGAGGGCTCTTCACTGTCCCAAGCCCATGACGTCACCGTACTACAACACACGGTACAAGGCCTGGAACAACAAAACCGGCAAATCGAACATCGCCTCGCGGTGCTTGAAGACGCCAGGCGGGCATCCAACATAAAAATACGGGGAGTTCGCGAGGACATTGCCGAGGCCGAACTACCTAAACTAATTGAGCGCATGTTACTTGCTATACTACCACAAGGAAAGCGCGCAACGATCACCCCAGAAGGGATCTTCAGAATTCCCAATCCAACGAACGCGCCTAACAATGCCACGAGGGACGTCATCCTGAACCTCCACAACAGCGGACACAGAGCGACGATTTAATCAGCCTTCCGAACCAAGACCCCCTTCCGATTCGAGAACATGGACATTTCGTTCTACTCGGATCTGTCCAACAGCACCCTAGTGTGGTGCAGATCGCTAAAGCCACTCACCTCAATCCTCCGTGCCCACAAAGTGGATTACCGGTGGCGACCCTCCAGGACACTAACTAAGTCACGCGAGGAACGGACTCCCACAACATCCAGGACATCCAAGACGCCCCGGCCTTCCTGCAGCTTCTGAACTTACCCCACAATTTGCTGACCCCGGCGGGGCCTGTCACAAGCAACCACAGCTCCCCCAACCGCACCCATACATGGGATCCGGATAGGAGCGTCCCGTTCATTCCCCAGAGCTCCACACCAGAGGCATATGCAACAATCACGAGATAGAGACACTGGGGCTATCACAGCCTGAACCCGGCTGAACTCGCTACATGAAAATAACACCTAGTAAACCGGACCGTGGCATGTCTTACTCTGCTCAACAAATGTGATAGTAACCTGGCGGGTTGTATTTTACTTTACAATATGCAAGTTGACTAGCTTATCATCTTATACTTTGTAAGGGTACATGCTACCCAGTATGACACATCCTAATATTTACTAGAGCTATACAAAACGTATGCATTGAATTTAACGTGTTATGCACAAAGTGTAGTTTTCATTTATGATGTTTATGTTAATACACTGTTTTTTCCCATACTTCGTTTAATGCAAACCGTTGCCTCAGACTGACAGTACTAGCAGTTAGCATAACCAGGTCAACCAAGACCAACTATCTATCACGAGACAGATGTTACCATGCCCATAACTAGCCCCAGTGCATACTTCTGCGGTACTTAATGCATATGACCCATGTCAACGTGAGCAGCTTGTTTTATGTGATAATCCTGAGAGTGCGACCCATCTTTCCTCACAGACCGGCTCCACAGGTTAACAGCATGAGTTACCCTCTAACACAGCTCACTCCCCTGTAACGCGTGCGCTACTGTTATTTACTCTATTATATGTTTTAAAATCGCCTAAATTGCTAACGAAAATCTTCCTGCCACAGGGGGCAGCCTAAGCTTCATTAATTGAGCATGACTATTTCACACAATGACCCAATGGTCCCTGACCTCTAAAATCCCTGCACTGACATGCTACTCACCACGCTAACCAGTATTCAAACCTGACAGCAATGATATGACTGCTAACGACTTACCCCTGTTTAACCCCCTATACTACATTATCTGTAGACTCTTAATATCCTTCCTTTAAGTTATGTTCTCACGTTGACTCACACTGGAGAACACAGGGAGGACTTTACTTGTAGTTTACATCGTAACAATGCTGATAGTAATTATCCTTAAACATGTATGCAAGCAAGTTAGAGCTGTAACTAATGGCCCATGCTTATGTCGGTCGTATCTCACCCACAACAGGCACAGCATAACTCCCAGAACACACAGCCTATATTAAGCCAGTTCGCAATATGGCATCACCCAGACAAGCCATACAACAAACATTTACATTTTATTGCGATACCTCTGACGCTGCATCACTGCGCTAGAAGTGCGTATACTAAAACATAGTGCTACACAACTCAATGTTTAAGCTAATCGAAATATTATACTGTTGCAATCTTCTTATGATTTTTCTTTTTAACCAAAAACGTGCCTGACTATTGATAACCACAACCTGTAAAGTGAATGTTTATAACTATACTCTGATGACGCTGTTGTGGCGCACCAGGGTTTACTGTTCTTTTTGTGCACAAAAAAAATAAAAAGAATTAAAAAAAACAAACAAACAAGTAGGTTGTTAGAAAAGTATTCACTGAGGGCTTAATAGGTCATTTTTGACAGTTGCAGGAGATGAGTCATGGAGGGTGGAGGATAAAAACCTGCTAACAGTTTAATTGATAACGCTTTCTTGAAGAAGTGAGTTTTTAATGATTTTTTTGAATGAGTGGGTGAAATTCTTATGGAAAAGGGAAGGTTCCACAGAAGAGGTGCAGCCCTGGAAAATGATTGTTCAGCAGAGCGTTTGGCTCCACACCCTCACTGAGATCATAAGAATTGACTAGCTTAGCCAAACCAATGCTTTCTTATTGGATTGGCTGAAATGGTCAATTCTGATGATGTCAGCCAAGGCACATCAGGGGAGGCACCCGCAGACCCACGTGTCGCTGGCTTAAAGGTAAATGTTTAACTTATTTAAGGGTGGCAATGGACCTAAGTAGTGGTTTTAACACTATAGGGTCAGGATTACACGTTTATATTCCTGACCCTACAGTGTTCCTTTAATTCCCCACACCATGTCCCACTAAAGTAAAGAGCCCTGATTTGCATTCAGCGACAGCCAAGTACAGCAATACCTCACTTATATTTCTAGAGATCACAAATAAATATACACCAAAATAGATGTTTATGGTTTGAAAGTCTATTTTAACTGTCTCATGACCTGTGTCATTTCGTCAGAGAGGCATTTGGCCTATGATTTGTGCCAGGGTGGGAAGAAAAATCTTTAATAATGTAAATAAAAAAGGTAGTAATGTAGGTCAGGCAGCTCATTATTACAGTGAGTGCAGCAATATTAGGGACTTACATACCCCATACAGATCATATCAGGAAGGGGTTGAAGGAGAATACAGCATTATTTTCTCATGAATCAGGATGTACATTTGCATATGATGGTGCACGGCAATTCCCATTGTATTTCCTTTTGTTTCGGACCATATTTTACTATCTAAAGTGAAAAAAATAAAATTGCAGTAAAAGGGCAATTCTTAAAGGACCACTCTAGTGCCAGGAAAACATACTCGTTTTCCTGGCACTAGAGTGCCCTGAGGGTGCCCCCACCCTCAGGGACCCACTCCCGCCGGGCTCCGGGGGGAGGAAGGGGTTAAACTTACCTCTTTCTCCAGCGCCGGGCAGGGAGCTTTCCTCCTCCTCTCCTTCTTCTTGCTTGCGACGTCATCGGCTGAATGCGCATGCGCAGCAGGAGCTGCGCTCGCATTCAGCCGGTCGCATAGGAAAGCATTTATAATGCTTTCCTATGGACGCTTGCGTGCTCTCACTGTGATTTTCACAGTGAGAAGCACGCAAGCGCCTCTAGCGGCTGTCAATGAGACAGCCACTAGAGGAAATAGGGGAAGGCTTAACCCATTCACAAACATAGCCGTTTCTCTGAAACGGCTATGTTTATATAAAAAAAAAAAAAAGGGTTAATCCTAGAGGGACCTGGCACCCAGACCACCTCATTAAGCTGAAGTAGTCTGGGTGCCTAGAGTGGTCCTTTAATATTTTCAAGACAAATGATGTGTTGCAGTTCCGTATACGCATCCTTTACCTGAAGAAAACTAGATTTTTGATTACTGTGACCACATGGAACTGAACTTGACAAAGAATCAAAATTGAAACTACAGTGGGACATTTGATGGTGATTTTGGTAGGATTATTATAGAAGAATAGTCTCATCCTAATATCACACTCAGTAGAATGTTGAACTAACACTTCTTTAAATAAAAAAAAAACCCTAAAAAAACATATCACAAAGTACACTTATAATGAAATCATATATATGCATTGCATATGTATAATATATTATAGAATGCTTTAATTATAATATATACATATATATAATTTGTTTTTTACATTTCAGGAGTCTGGGGGACTGCCTGACAGCTCAGACAGTCCCCCTGCAGGCAGCTCCATACACTCCTATTGCGGCCATGTGATCAGCAGAGGGGACTGCTAGGCTCTAGGGCAACCCCCCCGGTTGCTGCAGGGGGACTGCTAGGCTCTAGGGCAACCCCCCCGACCGTGATCGCCGGACCAGGTAAGTGTAGGGCACCAGGACGGCGGGGGAACGACTGGGCGTACTATACCGCCCTCCAGCGTTTAAGTCCACCCCTTCAAGGACGGCATAGTACGCCTGCTGTCCTTAAGGGGTTAAAAGTTACTTGCCTCTGTAAACCTGGGAAGTTCAGGTCACACTCACCAGGTCTTAATTTTCATTAACCCATGGCTGATGGCAAGTGGAAGTTTTGAACCCTTATTCTACAATATACCTTGTACAAAACTGATGCTTTAGTATGAGATTCCATTCTAATGGATGGTGTTCATTCACGTGTATTTCAAGCTTATATTTGAGGTTCAATTTTAAAAATTTTCTTAAACGGTTATGCTAAAACGCTAAATGTTTAGACCTCAGATACACCCAAAGATATTGCACAACTGTAAGAATGAACAAACAATTATATTTGTTTTGTTTCCTGTTTTAAACAGACCATACATTCAAGATAAACGACATTTCAGGATAGGATAAACATATGTAAGTTAAACATTTATATAAAAAAAATGTTATTTAAACAAAATCAATTTAAGCACTGCAAATAAATAACATTTTATGTTTCAATAGAAAACACAGTCATCCTTTGAATATGTTAAAGAGGTGGTGAATTGACAGTGGTTTTGTTTCTACGGACATCATACTAAATAAATGTCTGTGTTGGTCCATTTTACGCTATGTTGAAAAACGTCATGCCGTTCTCTTAAATTTCAATACTCTTATTCTTTTATCGCTGATCTTCTTTATATTTGAAGTTGAGAATTCTTGTTGTGTAGCTTTCTTTAGCCCCAAAGCAAACTAAAAAGATAGAGAAGAAAGATAAATGGATTAAAATAGGAGTAGATCATCTAAAACTGGGACGGTTTCATCACATCGGGATAGTTGGGATGTATGTAGGAGTGATATACACCCAACCAGAAACAAGTCTGTCAAGAAGAATGGAACAACAAAGGTCACAAATAGATTAGTTATAAATCAATTATTGAAGGAAAAGGCAGCTTTATCATATAATAAACATGAGAGTGATATTTACGCAAATATATATATAGATAAATGTGTGTGTATATATCTATATGACTAAAATATTAAATATCCACACCTTATGGTAATAAAGAAAATAAATAGAATGCTTCAGAGTCTGTACTTCAACACTTTCAAGAAGAGTAATAAAGATAAAAGGATAACGCTTTATTGCACATAAATACTCAAACTTGGAAAAAGAAATACCCTTAATGGAGTTATAAAGCTACGATATTGCATATATGAACATAGATCACAAAACAAGTACAAGGGAATCCTAAGTGCAAACAGTATATATATATATAAAAATTGTTTAATAAGTGGTGAAATAATGAAAGTATTGGAGAGGCCGTGCCAAGACTATGATAGTGCACCCTGATGAAGTCCTCTTACAAGGTTACTATTTTTTTAACATTTTTTCTTTTTTTTAACAGTTCACTTGATTTATTTTTGTCCTGTAAGGAACGTGGTTATCAAGAGCTCACAGAGAGATAGACCTTTACATCTAGCCATGCTTTGAGGTTGTGGAGATAGGATCTTTAAGGGGTCCATTTTGTGGCCCCAGGGATATGAATACTTAGAGTCTTATACTGAGCCAGACTGAGTCTGCAGGGTCAGGACACTTAGGGGTTACTTAGAAGTAGATACCCTAAAGTATGAATTGATAAATCTTCGCTACCTGAACATTATAGATCCACACTTGTAATACAGTTTTACCCTCATTGCTAAGATATGATGTGGAAACGTATTTGGTTTCTAATTGCATAATTTTCTCTTTGTGATTTTGCAGGCTCACTGCCCATTAGCGGTGATAATTGGGTATATATTAATAGCATGGCTGGTAGACCCTTGCTAAATGGAGCGCATTCCTGACCTCACAACAATACATACATGTTTCATGTATTAATAATGCCTGGTTTAGCAGGCAGTGCCCTGATTATATGCGGCTTTACTTGAATGCATGCCCCTTTAGATACAAGCTACACATGCTTTTTATTAAGATGGCGTACACACCTTCTGTCTCTCCAATAATTTCATTATTTCATACACTCATTCACCTTCCGTCCACATTAAATCATCCTGCATGGTGTAAAATGTGACAATGTACAAAACAAAACTGTTTTCATGTATTTTTGGAGGCAAGTAACTTGGCTAATAAATGGACATATATGCAAGTGCGTTTATTGTTGTGTTAGTGTATGTGAGAGAAAATGATGATGCTTGATGCATGTTTGTGTGTGTGACTTGTGAGATGAGATGTCTGTGGGTGAATGTGAACTGGACCTTGCCAGCATACGTGTAACTGATATCAGTATAAATGAGCATACATTTACATCTCTTCTCATGTGTTCTAGAAATGGGCGCATACATTAGATTTTTTTATAACCAGTTAGTAAAGACAAAGGTCATGCAACGTAGAAAGTACAAAATTAGTAGACTTTTTTTTATGTGCAAATCTTATTATCTAACGTTTTTTTTTTTTTTTTTTAATTCTTTATTTTTGTTCGTGCATAAGGTTAACATGCGAATTTGCACTGCCACAATAGCTGGTACAGTCAAGTTTGCATCCACGCTTAATCACATGGCATTGATGACATTGCACTTTTTTAAGTAGTTATATAAACAGGATAATATCTTACGCTCATAAAGACAGGTGAAAGTAGTATTTTGATTCACAGATATGTGTCACTTTGCAGTCACAGTAAGATTAACGGTCAAGCTAGGACATTGCATTACAGACCATAGTTATACACTTTTAGCTTTGCGTTGGATTGTACTGTGTTATGCCCTTGGTATAGTCTGTGCTGTGATTTGTAATTGTGCCTCGCTAGGCGATAGAAACATAGACACAAATAGCCGTCCCATATGGTCAGTGGCACTAGGCCGAGTAATGCATATTGCTTAGATTTTACCAGTGAAACTAACTGGGTGCTTGACAACTGAAGACAGGCATGCAAGATGGTCCGAGGGGACACACAAGGACTATGTTAGCCGTGTAGGTTAAATGCTTTGCTGAATATGGAAGTGGGCCAGCTGGGGTAGACTATGGTCAGCCTGACCGGAGCAAACACAGATCCCCCCTGTATATATGGTAGGGACACTTAAGGACATGGTTAATGTATGATTGGGGGTTGAGTCTGCCGGGCTTAAGTTGGTAGAGTAAAGTCGTGGTGCTTCCTATTTTGCATATGGCAGGGTCCTAGGTGATATCCCAAGACGCTACCCTCGCCAACTATTTGGGATTCCCGTATATATTTCTAGGTAGCAGAGTTATAGCTTTGGGGCGCTTGCTAAGGAGGCGAGCGTTAGTATGTTGCCCATCACTTACTACACCACATATGGAACTCAGTATAGAATCTCATTTTAAAGAGACAAACAAAGGCTGCATAATATATAACTGCTTTTCCTGCTAAAAAGGATGCTGAGTTGCTTAAATTCAGTAATAGCACGTTTTAGACGAAAAAGTAAACCATCAGTGTAATGCCTTATATGATCAGGTTCGGATTGCTATCTCAAGTTATGCTGGCATGTGGTCTAATGCTATGCCGTGTAGGCTGTCACATAGAAAAAGCAATGGCAAAAACTCTGTAGGAATTAATGTATAGTTAAATAATAACAGGTTAAAGGCTATTACTGTACACTTTTCTAGCATGTAAAATGCAGGTCTTATGTTATGAGGTATGGTGAGGGAGTCCAATTGTAGCGAGGTGTGCGCCTGGCAGGTTCCGTTCATGTGCAGCCGCTCAGCCGATCCCCTCTGAGTGCCTAGTACAGTCCCTGGGGAGAGAGGTGAGAGAGGGCCCAAAGTAAGGGTTACAGTTCAGCATGGTTTCGAGTGTGACAGCGTGGCGATGGCAGACATCTCAGGTGTCCCGGGAACCTGCAGCAAATGTCCTCTTCTAGCTGTAAGTTGCGTTGCCTATGGATTTCAGCTGCGGCATGAAGAGTTCATATGCGCTGTTGCCCCCTTGTGGGTGGGTTGTCATCAGACGTTGCAGCCCTGTTGTAAAGGTGCATCAGGCAGAAATCCCTCATTAAAGTGTCGCCTCTTGCCGGGTCGTCCCGCATGTAAGTTCTTTGAAGGGGGAGCGGTATGGGCTACTACTGAGCCTCGTTGCCTGTTTTGATGGGTGTCCTGTGGTGGGTCCGGTTTTGGCGCCACCACATATGGCCTCCGCCATCTTGACTGCTGTGTCCTTGTGTCGGAGCAGGGCGGCCCTGCTGCTGCGCCCTGGTGGTCGGGGCATGCGGGGGTGAGGACCGGGATCACCCCCCCCCCCCGGTCCAAAGGGGGGGGAACGGGGCCATTTCCCAACGGGTCTGGCGCTTGGCTGAGCACCGGTGGGCAGGATAGCGGAGCAGAGTAGACTGTTGTTTTGAGAAAATCAATGGCAATGCAGCACTAAGACCCCAAATTATTTCCATATAATTACACTATACTTATAACAAGTGATCTGCCCATTATTTCTATGAGCAGGCGCATAGTGTGGTGGTAGGAGATGTCACACCATGCACTCAAAGCCACAATGTACAGTGTAACATTGTGAGTGTAATGTAGCCGGCATCGTCTACCAACCATGGGTAGGCAGGAACATAGTTTATATTGGGTTTTAATGATGTCTCTAAAACCCTGAAGTGTGGATTATAGGGCATGTAAAGCCATACTGGAGACATTAAACAAAAAACAACACTATGCAATTTTACCTTCTGTTTTATATCCCTTTATAACATTTGAATGCTCTCAATAAATAAGTGATCATGATGAGGATAATAAATGTAAAGCTTTTGTACTGGAAAAGCCTATTTCAAGTGATTAGAAACACAATTGTTATACATCTATTTAAGGATATTTTATATGAATTAAAAAAATAAAAAAAAATAAAAATTCCAGTGTGGACAATTTCCCCTATAGCTCCAGCAGAAACCAGGAACTTTTTAATGAAGGGGAACACTTGCACTATTTTCACGCTCACAGAAACAGGAGACTGCACTGCACACAAGGAAGTCGTCAGTGTCCTTTTCGCACCACGGCCCAGTTCCTCTCTGAATGGTGCAACAACAGTGTGAAAAGGATATCAATGACTTCACCGTGAGCAAGGGGTGAGTCTGAGAAAGTAAACAGACACTCAGCTTAGCAATACAGGTCTCAAATTGCACACAATCATGTTGCCTACTCAGTACAGATTCCTCTCATTTTCAACACTGTCTCCAATATAAAAAAAATTGTCGTGTGTGAATACTTTCTTTTCCTCCACTTAGTATACTAAACCTGTGTCACAATTTGCACGTTTTTTTCACTGGTTCACCAGTCACTGGTAACCAATTCGCTCCTATCCACAAGAAATTGCAAATTTAATTAAAAATAATTTGAGGCAGCATATAGTAGAAGACCAAGTGGATTGGGCCATTTATTGTAGCCCTGGCAGTCCAACACTTAAAGGTTATGGGAGAAGCTGGATGCCTCGGTTCGATACGGAGACTCACTGGCAGACAGCATTCAGATAAGTGGACCTAACTGGATTCTATTTGCAGACAAATTTAGAAGCAGGCTGCAGCTATGGGTGCCCACCCAAGCTTTTCTTATAAGATTTGACTACTTACTGGGAGTACAGTGGGTTGTATCAGTTGTGGTGTTTGGAGTAATTCTGTAATTTTTATTCGTAAAGTGTTTAAAAGTAAAAGAAGGACCCTGGGCACAGTCATGCTAAATCATACAAGTGATGGGCAGCTGTTATTTGCTGAAAGCGGTTTTAACTACTCAAAGACTAT
The DNA here is from genome assembly GCF_036172605.1 of Pelobates fuscus. Classification (NCBI taxonomy): domain Eukaryota; kingdom Metazoa; phylum Chordata; class Amphibia; order Anura; family Pelobatidae; genus Pelobates; species Pelobates fuscus. The sequence continues at coordinate 323,691,396 of NC_086320.1, read as the reverse complement.
ATCGTGAGCTAGCACCAGGAGATTGCAGGCAACATAAACTGGGTTATTTACGAATGTAAGAATTTCAAGGAATTCAAAGTGAACACAGAATTAAATTGAATAAGGTTTCTTAATTGGCTGTTCTGGCCTAACATTTGAAATCTACTTTGAATTCCCAGCAATTCTCACTATACTAAATAATCCTGAATATGCTTTAAAGAGATTGAGTGGCTTTGGTGCCTAGAATGTCCCTTTTAGTGTTCACTTCAACAAAGTATAT